>NC_141151.1:37109520-37418174 GCF_053477565.2 Lygodium microphyllum
CAATTTTCAAAAACAATTGTGCTGCTTGTGATGCTGTTAAAGTTTTCTTACATGGTATGAAATATGCTTGTTTACTAAATCTATCTACTACTGTCCAAATCATATCATGGTTAGATTTAGTATTAGGTAAACTAGTAATAAAATCCATAGAAATTTGTTCCCATGGTTTAGATGGAATAGACAAAGGCATAAGTAATCCATACTGTTTACCATGATGTCTCTTAACTCTTTGACAAATCAAACATTCAGAAACAAAGTTAGATACATTAGTGTCCGCGGCCAATAAAAATCTTCAGTTAATGTACGTAAAGTAGATATGATACCTCTATGACCTTGGTATGGGGGACAATGAATCTCATGCAAAAGAAAAGATTTGAATGGAACTGTAACACACAATCTCTTTTCATAAAACATAAATCCATCATTATATGACAATGAATCAATAGGAATCAAGTTATTTTGAACTAATTTATTCCAATCAGCATGAAAAGTAATATCCTGATGATAAGTATCTTTCATAGCAATCAAAGAATCAAAAGATATAATAGAAATGTTATGAATGGCAGGTCTTCTACTTAATGCATCAGCCACTACATTTTCTTTTCCGGGTTGATATTGAATGATAGGATGAAAACTCTGGATAAAAGATACCCATTTGATATGTCTATCAGATATTTGGGGTTGGCTAAGTAAATGTCTAATACTTTTCTTATCGGTCTTAATCATAAATTTTGAACCCATTAAGTAGTGTTTCCACTGTCTTAATGCTTGTACAACTGCTAATAGTTCTTTATCATATGTGGAATATTTCAGTTCAGAGGGTTTCAACTTACAACTAGAATAGGCTATAGGATGATTGTCTTGCATAAGTACAGCTCCTATTCTTGATCCACTAGCATCAGTCACTACTAAAAAGAATGGTCTATTAAAATCAGGTAGCTGTAGAATAAGGGCATGGGTTAATGCATGTTTCAATAAATCAAAGGATTTCTGTTGATTTTCGGACCAATGATATACAATTCCTTTCTTCAGAAGTTTGGTTAATGGTAAAGCAAATAATGAAAAATTACGTACAAACTTCCTATAGAAACTAGCAAGACCAAGGAAGGAGCATAACTCATGCACGTTTTTAGGTACAGGCCAATTCAATATTGCATCTATTTTCTCAAGATTAACTTTAATTCCATCAGATAATACAATATGACCTAAATACTCAATTTCTGTTTTAAAGAATTCACTCTTTTCAGGATTTGCATACAGTTGATTATCTTTTAATAACTGGAAAACCAATGACAAATGCTCATAATGTTCTTTCTCATTTTGAATAAACATCAAAATATCATCAAAGAAGACAATTACACAATACTGATATTTCAAAAATATACGATTCATCATTCTACTAAATGTAGCAGGTGCATTAGTCAATCCAAATGGCATCACTAAAAATTCATAATGACCAAACTCTGTTCTAAATGCAGTCTTGAATATGTCTGACTTATCTAGTCTCACCTGATGATAACCAGACTTAAGGTCTATTTTACTAAATATAGTAGATCCTTGCAGTTTGTCCATAAGGTCATCAACTCTAGGAATGGGATACCTATTCTTTACAGTGATCTTATTTAAAGCTCGATAATTAATGCACATACGATAGGTATTATTCTTTTTCTTGACTAACAGAACATGTGCACCGAATGGAGAACTACTAGGTCTAATCAATCCTCTATTTAGTAATTCCTCAACTTGACTCTGAATTTCTTTTTGCTCTATCTGGTTATGCCTATATGGTGCTTTGCAAGGTGGTTGTGTGCCAGGAATCAAATCTATCTTATGGTCTTCTGGACGTGAATGAGGTAAACCAGGTGGTAGGTCTTCGGCAAAACAGTCCTTAAAATATGCAAGAAATTCTTTATGCCTAGGATGCATATGATTTTCTTTTACTTGCAGTTCATTCACCCAAATGAGATAATATTTACTACTCTTGCGTAATGCACATTTAGCTTGAGTATGCGAAAGCAGTGGAAAAACATTAGATACATGCATACCATACAATGTAATATGTTTTCCTTGAAAATTAATATTCATTGAATGTGTGGAATAATCTATATCTGGGTTATGCTGGTGACACCAAGGCATACCTAAAATAATGTCACTCGACTGTGGAACAACTAGAAAATTTCTTCTTTCAGTGTATTGACCAATTTGTATCTCTAAGTCATGCACTTCTTGTGTACCATTATACCTAGTGCCTAAGAATGCTGCTTTGATGCGATAATGCGTAGGTACAGTCTGTAACTTCAATTCTTTTACTAGCTTTGCTGAAATAAAATCATGAGTACTACCGTCATCATGCAAAATAATCTTTTCCTTTCCATGCACCAAACATTTCATAGTCAATAAAGAATTTGGAGTTGGCATACTTGGTAAAGTATCCGAAGGAGTAGTAATGTCGTCCTCATCCTCTATGAAATCACGCATATCTTCACGTTCATCTTCATCCATTGCTCCAAGGTAGTTGGTATGGGCAGGTGGCTTCTTTGAATAGCAATTTGCTGCTAGATGTCCAGGCTGGTGGCATTTATAGCATAATATTGGCTTGGTTTTGGTTACATTGTTTGCAATAGCAGGAAGTCTAGGGACATTAGGATTTGGCTGTGGAATAGGCTTAGGGTTTTGATTAACATTGGATGGTAAAGCAGGTGGTTTTGACCAATTTTTACGGAAAGATGATGAAGAGAAACGACCTGGATTAAATCTTCTAAAATTGGAATTGAATTGCTCAGATCCATAATTACCATTGGCTTGGAATTGCTGTGGACGCCTGTCTCTACCTCGCATCTTGTCTTCAGTGTCGTGAGCTAGTGAAATGGCGTCTTCAAGAGTAGCAAGCTTGAACATGTTAACTTCAGCGTAGTAATGCCCAAGGAGTCCAGACATATACTTGTGCTTGTGTGTCGCTTCAGGTACGTCTTCAAGCATGCGTAACTGGAGTAGTGCATTCCAAAAACGCTCTGTGTACTAAGGAATAGGCTCACGATCCCGTTGCTGAAGAAGATCCCATTGCTTAATGGCTTTCTCATGAAATTGTGGAGGAAGGAAATTCTGCATGAACTTCTTCTTGAAATTCTCCCAGGTAGTAGGAAAATCTATACTCTTGCGTACAACAGTCCACCAAAGAGATGCTCTGTCCACTAAATGATTAGTTACACACTTGATTTTATCTTTTTCTGCATAGGTTTCCTCATAGAAATAGTCGTCAAACTGACTAATGAATGCTAGAACAGTTTTTCCTTCTCGTATGCCATTGAAAGTACGGAATTTGAAACTTCTTTTACTTATCTTTGATTCCTTGCGGATGGTTTGAGCTTCGAGATTTGCATCGATGGTACGTCGAATAAGATCTTTAGATTGAGGTTCTTCTTTGTCGGTAGACGCTCTTTGTAAATTTGCTAGTTGAACTTGCAATGCTTGCCTAGCTCTCTGTTCTTCGTCCAATTGCATCATGATTAAGTCCAGCTTTTGCTCCATCGTAGGCTCAGGTAGGTCACCTTCAGCCATAAGATCATCCATATGTGGTTCCGTCATCCTGCAAAACTCAAAAAACCTTTCTCACTCAAAATTAAGTTAGCAGGATGAGCGTAGCTCAAGTTTGGGAATACAAGGCTTATGTATTTTTGGGTGTTGCTTTCACAATCTTCGAAAAATCTGTGTTTTATCCTTCTTCATATGCTAAAAATGCTTCAACAAACATGCGTATGGGTAGAGTACCTTCCAATGAACAACTTTGCAATTCGGAGTTTCTGCGTAGGAACAACCCTTCTATGAGTTTTGGACAAAAGTCAGTTTTGACATCAGTTGACTTGTCTGACTTGCAGAGTACCAGACTAATGTGACTTGCAGAGTTTGTTGACTTGCAGAACTTGCTTGCTTTGTCAGACTTGCAGAACTTTGACTTGTTATAACTTGCTGAACTTGACTGGTTGGGTGTGACCTAAAGTTTGTAAGGACTTGTTTGATTAAGGAGCTTATGTGATTAAGCTTAGTAGCTTGAGGCTAGTGTCAACAGCAAAATTCGTGGGGGGGAGGCCATTTTTTGTCAGCACTGAAAATTCCGCGATGTCTTCTGATACCTTGATGAGATTTTTAGAAGCTTAAAGCTTCTTAAAGCTTATTAAGCTTTAATACTAAGCTTAATAAAAATAAAAGCTTTTAAGCTTGTAAGCTATGGAGCTTATCTCAGTTTTTTGACGACTTGATGAAGAAGATGGAGGAGTGGTCCTCCGCCTCTGCAGACCGGTCCCTCGTGATCCGATGATGGAAATAGGGGTTCTTGATCGACAGAAATCTACTTGTATCGACGGTTCGCGACGAGATTGACCGTAGAGCCTGATCGTTCCAGGAGCTCCGCCTTCGCACAAGATGGGTAGCAATTGGAAGCTCTTGATCTCAGCTTCGCTCTAATACCACTGGTGTGCAGATCGGATGTTGTACGCTCGCGTAGTGAATGCCGGAAGGTCCCCAAGAACAATAGAACTCTAGTTTTTGTATAAATTACAAGGTAAAAAGCATGAATGACAAGAGCAAGAGACCAATTGGGTGCAATCTCCCCCCATGCCTTGTGTGAGCGCTCCACCAAGCATGTATTTTATGTATTATTCATCTTCAAGCTCAAATAATAGCCCTAATTACAAAATAGCAAGCTTTTAGCTTTTGAGTTTGCTTTAACACAAAAATAGGAATAAAGCTAATGGATAGTGCCCAAAGAGTCTGGCACGCCCAATACAATGTCCAAATAAAAATAACATAATCGTGCACCCATGCGCATACAAAATAATAATAAATAGCCGACGCCTCAATAAATATGCATGACAAAATATAGGCATGGCGCCTATCAAAATATAATCCATAAATCGAATACTCGCTATCCTCCAATGCTTTCCTCCGCCACTGCTGCTATCTCTACACATCAACTGAAGCATTCACAATCGTTAGTAAAATAATACAATTAAATCGACAAAAGTGAATACCTAGCAGTCTTCAGCTACATAAATAAATCAACTGGTTAGAAATAAATCCTAACCTTAATTTATTACGAGTGTGCACTCTAAACTCATAAACGTTTATTAATTTAATATGCATTTTGCGGAATCACCCGCTATGGAATCACCCATGTACACACTAAATTAATGAAACGCCCGAAAAGGACAGGCGTCCCCATCAACTTCTCGCACAAAGAATCCACTTTGTGTATGAGCCCGGTCATCAAAGTTTACGGAATCCACCGTAAAACCTCACGGAATCCATCGTGGCACGAAATCTACCGTGAAATATGCCTCCTGGCATCAACAAGCCCTTATGCAACCCATGCAAAGGTGAAGGCCACACTGCAAAGGACTGTCCAAGTCCATCAACCCCTGTAAAGGCCAATGCCACTGATAGCCAACAGAAGGTACAAGAGCCTGTCTCCAATTTGGTAGAATTGGAAGTTGCTGCTGTTACACGCACCAAGAAGAAAGAACTGGTGGTTCAAAATGAAGATAATTCTCCTGCCAAGACTGTGAAGTTCAACCTACCTACAGAGGGACAGAGCAGTACAAAACAGAACACTACAGTACATAGCACTACAGTGCTACATAAAGCTACAAAGATAGTCCCAGAGACAGGACCAGAGGCCCAGGAGATGGATGATATAGAAGCACTTCCTGAGATAGAAGAAGTGCCGATGCTGCAATTATTAGAAGAAAAAAGGGAAGATGAAAATGGGTATAGCCCCATTTCCCAATAAGCTGGAAAAGCCTGTGGATCCTATTAAAGATTATGACTTGGTCAAAGACCTAAACACTTTTAAACCAAACTTAATATTTTGACGGTTGCTAATGCTGTCTCCCAGCTGCCAAAAGAGATTTAAAAGCATCTTAACAAGAAGGCATGGACTAAGGATCGCTCCTTCAATAGCGACCAAGACCAATAAGGCCCTGGAGCCTGTAAAGGAAGTTGATGTTGCTAATGCCTTCCTAGATCCTGGAACCCCAGAGATTAGTGTATGGATAGAAGGATGCTTCATTTCAGATGCATTGATTGATGAAGGCTCATCATTAAACATAATGACGGATGTGACAATGAAGGACTTATGGTTGCAAGGAATTCAACTTACACAGTGGCTTATCAGATTGGCAGACCAAAGCAGAGTCAAACCGTTGGGCATCCTCCCATACATAAAAACAACCCTTGCATGAAGAGATTATTGGCTGATATATTTGGTAGTCAAACCAAATTATTATGGAACCTCATATCCTTTGCTATTGGGAAGAGCTTTTTGAAGCAAGAGCTAGGACGGACTGGTTCTAAGGAACCCTAACCCTAGGCAGAGGACCCAATAAAGTGGTGTTAAAGCTGTATGGATCGCAAAAAGGCAATGGATCCACATCCATTGAAGTTATAACTGACTCCTCTAACGAGGTAACAGATGGTACATCAGGAGATGAAGAGGCTGTTAAGCAAATCTTTCCTAAGAAACAAAGGCACAGTCCCTAACAGTGGGCACTATAAACCAGTTGCCAAGAGAAGCAAAATCCTTGTCCATGGGAGAATACCTCCTACCTCAATTAGAATTAACTTCTGAAATCATCTCTGACAGTGAAATAGAAGCATGGATGTACTGTTCTCCCTGTTACATGACAGTTGCAGAGAGAGAGCAGAGTTAGTATAGAAACAATACAGTTATAGAGCAAAGACAGTACAAAGGCAGAGCAAATATAGAGTGGCTACAGAACAGAGACAAAGCAGATACAAAGATAGTCATAAAGATAGTAACAAATACAGAGCCAGAGCTAGAGCCAGAAGCAGAGTCAGAAGCTGTGACAGAAGCAGAAGCACATGCAGAGGCAAAAGATCTGTTCTTCTCCTACAGAGCCTCTACAGAAGCAGAGACAGAGCCTCTAGAGGAAGAGGATGAAAATGATGAGGAAGAAACTGAAGCAGGTTATGAAAGTGCATGTGAAGAATTCCCTCTGATAGAGGATGATCTTGTTGATGATCCTACAGAAACCTCAGAGGCCGAATATCTCAGGGGGTACTGGATGGAATGACCATGGTGTCGTTTGGGTTTATCAATGGACCACAAAGTATCCAGAGTCTGTATAAGAAATAAATTAAAGGCATAAATATTAAGTTCATCAATGGATCCTGTCGCCCTGACTGTTCAGTCCAAAGAATAGATGATGATGCCCCTTTCCATCAGAAGCTAGAGCCATCAGAGCCACGGCCTCTAGAAGGTCCGTGCTATGTGACATTCCTGGATGCATCTTCTGAAGATGAATCCCTAAGTCCTAAAGAAATCATCACTCACACAGAAGTAGACAAAGCTCTAATCCCCTTTCAGCAACCTCAATGGACAAAGGAGTCATCTATTTAGAAGGAGGACACTGGTTCTAGTGGGACATTAGACGAGGATATTACTCTCTTAAAAGAGTTAAACCTCTATTCGAACCTCTATCAGGAAGCAATCTATGGGACATTTTTCCGCGAAGTGAAAGGTGAAAGACAAGTAACATTCTTGGATATTGAGGGTACTGAACGTCACCTCAAAGTGGGCCTTAATCTTCTAGAAGAAGAACTAGTGGTCCTGCAAGACCTATTAAAGGAGAACTTAGAGTGTTTGCTTGGTCATATAAATACCTAAAGGGGATTGATTCCATAGTATGTCAACATCACATTGATCTAGAGCCCGATGCCAAACCTATAAGGCAAAGACAAAGGTGGATGAATCCTAATTATTTTGCTTTGGTGAAGGCTGAATTATTGAAACTTCTTGAATCAGAGTTCATCTATCCCATGGCTAATAGTGAATGGGTTTCGCCCATTGTGGTAGTACCCAAGAAGAACGGGAAACTCCGAATATGTGTCGACTTTCGAAAGCTCAATTCGAAGAGGAAGAAGGATCATTTTCCTATCTCTTTTACAGACCAACTGTTGGACACATCAGAAGGCCATGAGCTTTATTCCCTCTTGGATGGATTCAGCGGATATAACCAAGTCCAAATCGTAGAAGAGGACCAATCCAAAAAAACCTTCACCACAGAATGGGGGACCTATGCCTACAGAGTGATGCCATTTGGACTCTGTAATGCTCTTGCCACCTTCCAACGAGTAATGATGGTTGCCTTCCAAAATCATCTACATGATTTCATTGAGGTGTATCTTGATGACTTTTGTGTCTATAGTTTGATCCGAGAGAGCACTGGGGACACCTAGAGAAATGTTTTGATAGATGCTGCGAGTATGGGATCTCTCTCAACCCTGACAAATGTGTCTTTGGCATCTCCTTAGGAGTTCTGTTGGGCCATATTGTCTCGGCACAAGGGATTGCAGACCTGGCAAAGATTGAGAAGATTGCCGCCTTAACAGCACCAACAAACCTCAAGCAATTAAGAGGATTTCTTGGCCATGTGGGCTACTACAGGAGATTTATTGCACATTTTGCAACTAAGGTAGCCCCTCTGCACAAGCTTCTAAGGAAAGAAGTTGATTTCCTTTAGATGGATGACTGTGAAGAAGCCTTTAATACCTTAAAACAATGCATAATTCAAGCATCTATTTTGCAGCCTCCTGATTGGACGAAGGAGTTTCATGTGCACACAGATGCATCAGTTGAAGGGCTAGGTGTTGTCCTATGTCAAAAGGGCCCCTCTAAATTAGATCAACCAATATATTATGCAAGCCGAAAGGTCACTAATAGGGAATAGAACTGTACAGTGACAGAGCTTGAGTGCTTGGCAATGGTGTTTGCACTGCAGAAGTTTCGACACTATCTATTGTCAATGCATTTCAAGTTCTACGTGGATCATGAAGCCCTGTCCTTGGTTGATGAACAAAGTAGATGTTAAAGGATGACTGATGAGATGGTTGCTCCTATTCTAGGAGTTCAACTTTGAAGTAGTCACTAAGCCTGGCCATTCCCATGTCCTAGCTAATCATCTATCATGGATCCCTCAAATAGAAGAAGGGGAACAGGATGATCCAGACCTTCTTGATGATTCCTTGTTTCTAGTCGAAATAGTTCCTGAACCAATCTCCTAGCAACTCAATGGTATCCTCCTGGCATCTCAAGCCGTGAGAGGAAGAAGCTTCTGTTAGAATTCGCCCCCTACACCTTGCTAGGGGGAGCCTTGTACAAGAAAAGCAAAGATGAAGTGCTGTGGAGATGTGTTGCAAGGGATGAAATCGGCATAGTATTGAAAGCATACCATGACGAACCATGTGGTGGACACTTTGTAGGAGAAATGACAGCCATGAAGGCTCTGTTAGCAGGATACTTGTTGCTGACCCTCCACAAGGATGCATACGATTACTGCAAGAGATGTGATGCTTGTGAGCGAATGGGAAAACTCACCAAAACAAGTGCCATGCCACTTCAACCCATTCTCCCCCTAAAGCCGTTCGAGAAGTGGGGGTTTGATTTTTTGGGTCCCATTGATCCACCTACCAGACAAAAGCAGAACGGATACATCTTAGTGTATACAGATTATGTCACAAAGTGGTGTGAAGCTAAAGCCCTGAAGCGGGATGATGGTAACAGTGTCGCTTTGTTCATGTACAAGAATATTATCACCCATTTTGACAGTCCCCTTGAGCTGGTAAGTGACAGAGGTACTCACTTCCTTAATAAAATCATGGAGGAGCTGACGGAACTGTATAAGATCTGCCATTGTGATTCCACTCTCTATTACCCCAGAGCCAACGGCCAAGTTGAAGTCACCAATCGCATCCTTTGCTCAATTCTGACAAGAACGATTGCCACACATCGTCGTGACTGGGATGATCAACTTACAAAGGCCCTTTGGGCATACAGAACCTCCCATAAGGCAACAACAGGACAGACCCCTTTTCAGCTAGTGTATGGTACAGAAGTTGTCTTCCCTGTTGAGCTGGAATTTCCCTCTTTGTGGGTGGCAATTAAAGAACGCTTGGGAGATAATGAGTCACTACAACACCATCTCCTGCACTTGGAATTCTTGGATGAGATACGGCGGATGGCCTTACACTGCATGGAAACCACTCAAGCGTGACGCAAGGCCTATCATGACAGTTTCATCAAGCACAAGGAGTTCAAAGAAGGTGATCTTGTTCTAGCCCATGATTCGAGATTTAGCAAGTTTCTTGGCAAGCTTCAACAACAGTGGATGGGTCCATACAAGGTACTGGCCGTCAATCCTAACGGCTCTGTTCAGGTATAGACTGTTGATGCCTCTGATGATCCTTTCCTGATCAATGGCTATCGTTGAAGAAGTACTTCCCTCCCTGGGGATCTTGACAATCACAGTCAACCTACCCTCTCCCTTTTGGGCGTTGCACTGTCTTTCTTGTCGTGCTGCTAATAGCCCTTATGATTCTCCTCATGAGGTGGTCTTGTTTTGCTACCCCCTCGCAGAAACATCTCAGTTCAATATTGTTATCTTCTTGTCTGATCCAACAACGGTGGCGAGATTGGTCCTAACATATGGTATTTCTACCATTCTCTTTCTTAATGAAAAAGAAAAAAACAAAAGAAAAAAAAGGAAAAAATAAAAGAAAAGAAAATTTAAAAGAAAAAACAACAAAAAACAACAAAAGTGTTATGGGAGAAAATGAAGAAATTCCCTGTCATAACAGGCCTCGTTCTAAGAAAAGGTGGAAACACCCTTAGGCAAGAAGCTGACTGTGGAAAAGGTGGTAATACCCTGCAGTTCAGGATAGCTGACTCACCAGCAAAACCTCTTCACCAAGTAATTTGAAGCCACCTCCCTTGGTGCGCTGTCTCTACAATATCAATCCGCCTGCCCTTCTTTACAGACGACTCTTCTTACAAGTCATTGAAGTATGAGATTTGTAGGCTGCCTCCCTGGGTACACCTTGTCCTCAAGATCCTCATGACACCAACAGCCGACATGATCTTCATCACCAACCCCTTAAGTGATGTGAGCTTTCATCCTAACAGGATGGGGATGTGAGTATGGGCTGCCCTCTGTATCTATCAGAGCGTGAGACAAAGGGTGGTTTGAGTGACCAATCTTTCCCTTCAAATCGAATGAGAGGTGAGATGTGTGAACAGAGCTTTGCATGCATGGGATGGGCCTCTCAATGCACAATGCACGATCTGTTTCATGTGCACTGCACCATAAGGTTCCCTGGCCTTCCTTCATGCACTGTATGCCGGCACAGGGCGGGATGCACAGTTGCACTATCAAATGCGCACAAGACTTACAACCTCTACACAAGTGACCGTGAGGATTACATCAACGGGTTTCAGGAGAGGGCTACTCTCTGTATCTATCCACAGAGCGTGAGACAGAGGGTGGGTTGAGTGTGACTAGTGTTTCTTAAATCAATTACTGAGAGGTGAGGATTGAGGAACGTAGCGACCTTTGGAGTCAGGTACGTTCCCGTTTCCCTTTGCACCCACGGGCTGGGTTTCTGCCACCAGCACAGGACACATCATTTTGTTCCATACACTGCATTACAAGGCTCCCTTGCCTTTCTCCTTGCACCTATGCCAGACGGGTTGGACGCACTGATGCACCATCAATTGTGCACCCTGGCATACTCTTTCTACACCATTTCTTTGTCAATTCCTAAACCGGGTGTGAGCTATGGGTTTCATCTTGATTTCCTTGAGTGATATTAGTCATGGGGCGAGTGCCTGCTCTTTCAATCCATTTGAGTGATCGTGAGTTGAGGGTAATATCCCTTGTCATCGACGAATTTTCGGCGATTCCTTCAACCAGCTACCTCCCTAGGTGTTGCCTCGTGATCCTGCCACAAAGGATGAAGAACGTGCGATGTGCAGATACTTTGTTACCTCTTGCAGTCGACGATGCCTCCCGATGCAACCTCGATAGTCGACATTCATTCTCGACAATATGGGCCAAGTTTTTCTAACCATACAACTTTTGTTTCTTAATACTAGTCATATTTTAATTATGGGGACGTTTGTGGTTGGTCTAATGTGTGGTACCCAGTCCTTGAAGTTTGGTTTACCCTTCTTGCTAAGGTCTTAAGTGTGGGGACGTGTGCATATACCCTGTTTTGATAATGCATCTATGCCGTGACTTAATTGTACCTTGATGGGCCTCCTTCCCCACCCTTCTGTTCTATTTCACCCTGTCGTAAGCGTTGTTTCTTGACCGTTTGCCCTTATTCTTGGTTTTGCGCTTCTTTCATATGAACGGACCTTACATTCACTGAAAACTCAATCTAACCTTACAGTCCTGTTCGTCCCTTTGAATTGCATATTTTTTCTTTTTACCGACCCCTATTCCGACAGACGATTCTCAAGTTATTCATTTTTGAAGCAATTCCTGTAAATTGGATAATTTCCATGTGAACTCGTCTTTATTCCTTCGGAACCCTGATCTGATGAGTCAAGCCTATCCTACCCATTCCCCCCGACATTTTTCTTTTTTTTTTCGTGTCATTTCGACGCACGATTCATCCGTTATTAATTTCTGTAGGTTTTCGATTCTTTTTCGTGCCTATTTTTCACATTTTTCGATGTGAACCAGCTCTATTTTCTTCCGTCTGTCAGATTTTTAGTTATTAAATTTTTCGAGCATTTTCGGATGCATTTTTTGTGTTTTTTCTAGGTGAACCCTTCCTAATTTTCCCCAAATGGAGCTTTAATGTGTCAGTTCTGTGAATTTCTTTTTTCCAGATATTTTTCCTTTTTGCCGCCTACTATTCCGATGCACGGTTCTTCCATATTAATTTCTGAGTCCCTTTTCATGCCTATTTTTGGGGTTTTTCCATGTGAATGCATCCTATCTCGATCGGAACTGTGTTTTCTCATGATAGGGTTGTCGGACACATTCTTTTGCACACTTTTCCTTATTTCTGTACTTCATTTCGATGCGTGGATTTTTTGATATTAATGCCCGTATGCGCTTTCGAATTTATTTTTTACGTTTTTCATATGTGACCACCCTCATTTTGCCCCGGAACCAGTGTTGCATATTTCCAACATTTTCCTCTCGTCTCTTAGCACATTTTACCTTTTTACGGATTTTTGATCTGACAAACGGTTTGGCTTTTATTAATGTTTCTTTATTTTTCATGTTAACTGTGTTTCTCGCCTCACATGTGAATGTGCTTGTTTTTGGTTTTACGCGCCTCGGGATGCCCCGTGGCGTCCGTGGCTAACGCATCCCCATCACAAATTTTTTTAAAAAAAAAAACACCAAACACACATAAAAACAAAACAACTTACATTAAAAAAGAAAAATTACAAAAAAAAAAGCAACAACTAAACAAGAAAAGCAAAACATTAATCATAATAATTTAAAAAACAACAACAAGGAAAACAAACACACAAACAACGACCGAGAAAAAAAAAACAAACAACATATAATAATCATAATACTTTTAAAAAAATAAATAAAAACAAACAAACAAAAATTCAATTAAAACACAAAAAAAAACATGACCCAATACACACAGAATCCTTATTTATTAATTTCTATTTTAACAGAATCCATTTATTATTATTTTAAATTTATTCTTTAAAAAAATGGTTTACATGTTCTGTCCTCTATGCCTCGTCCTCCTGCTCCTCGCTTTCAACCTCGTCCGGTCCGCTCACCCGCCCGTGCAAGGCCTTCACAGTTGCGCGCACGTTCATCGCACACAACGCTACCTCCGTGAGCGTTGCTCATGCTCGTGTGCACCTGCACTGCTTCTACCACGAAGCAGCTCCAATGAGGCGCGACCTCTACAAACTCTGTCACCTTCTTCTAATCATGTTGCCCTGATTCGTCCCTCGATGGCGCAATCGTTACTGCTGTCCTCACCCGATTCTCCAATTTGTCACCACTCCCTTCCCCAAACTCCTCGCAGGCAACGGACAGTGAAGATGACGCCGCTCATAATCTCGAGGACGCCATAGTGGCAGCCCGCCCCGCCATTATCTCCCTCTTCTCCCTCTCCATCTTTTCCGTCGCTCCACCATTCTCTTGATCCCCCTCCTCTCCACCATTCGCCGCTTCGCCCCGCCACCCCCATCGTCAACCTCCTCCCCCTCCCCCTCCTCCTCCTCCCCCTCCCCCTCCTCCCCCACCACCACCTCTGCCCAGGTTACTAACTTCCCTTTAGTTAATGTAACTTAACTTTTGTTATACTAACTTAACTTTAGTCAAGCTAACCCAATTTTAGTTACTTAACCTTACTTCAGTTAGTCCTAACCTTTCTAGGGTTAGGTCAAAACTAACCTAACTAGGGTTAGGTCAAAACTAACCTAACTAAGGTTAGGTCAAAACTAATCTAACTAGGGTTAGGTTAACCCTAACCTAACTGAAGTTAGTCAACTAACCTACCTCAGGTTAGTTCCCCCCCACTAACAAACCCTAGGTTAGTTAGACTCACCTAGGTTAGTTTATACTAACCTAGACTAACTTAACTAACCTAGACTAACCTCAGACTACCCTACTTGACTTACCTAACCTAGACTAACTTAGACTAACCTCATCAACCTTGACTGACCTGACTTGACTTAGCCCGACTTACCTGACTTCTCCAGACTAACATGACTTAGTTGACTTGATTTGACCCTACTTCCCAAACTAATCTGATTTTCATAATTTAATTGCTTTAGTTAGTTTACAAATTCATTTCAACTCAGAAAAATTTCAGAAAAAATTCTAAAAATTCCTCTATATTTTTGCAATTTTATGGAAAATTTGTCAGGTGGGAATTTCAACAAATTTTTTTTACAGAAAATTAAATATTTGATAATTTATTCAAAATTACCTTTAAACATGCATAAAATTCATTTAAAATTAGTAAAAAGATTTTAAAAAAATTCCACCCACCCCCTGACCTTTTTCCATTAATTTCTCACTTCAAAATATTTTCATACAAGGCACACATATTCTTTGAAAAAAGAAACACATATATATAACTTATTTTCATAACATTAATTGTGGATATTTCTTAAATGGCTGAAATTTTATTTTTTTCTTCATCATATATCCATATTTAATTACTATTCCTTTTGAAAAATAAAACAAAACAAAAAAATAACCACATACAATTTATTAAACAATAGAAACTAGAAAACACACATAAAACAAACAAACACACATAATAAAATAAATTAGCCAAACCACACTATAAAACCAATACAAATATACCTAAAATATAATCCCCGCACAATCCAAACTATAAAAAATAAAAAATAAAATAAAAAAATTTAAAATAAAAAAATACATTAAAATTTATCAAACCCACTAAGGTGTTGTCTTTGTTGTTCAGTAGTGGTCTTTGATTTTGTTTGACTGGATTCATTGCTTTTGGGGGACTCTTCCGTGCGCCTTCCGGCCATTGCATACACACCCCTACTATGTATTTATTTTGTGAGCTTTATTTATATTCATTACCTCCTTAATCACAAATTAATTGTTAAAATAAACTATTTATTCACCCACATTTTTCACGCGCATTTGCACTAAACACATAATTTAATAATTTAAAAAATCATCCAACCGTTCACTTTGCACGTGCTACGTGCGCTTAAGAGGCACCTTAATTTGTAATAAAAATGAACCAACCGTCACAAAAAAACACGCATTGGTAAAAAAGTGTTCCACATCACTATTAATTCTTGATTAAGGAATTTGCATTTAGAGACCCACTCTGGGAATCGTAGTCTGGGTTGCGTTAAAGCACCATTTCAACTTAATAATTTGTAATTAATATTTTAAGAAAGAACCGTCGTTTTATTATTAAGGTTTATAACCTAATAAAATGTCACCCATTGTTAATAATTTCTTAAAATGAACCTTTCATTAAAATAATTCCCCCTCACTGCATTTCTTTTTCTCCCTTTTTAATAAACACATTTCGTGGGATGGGCGCGTAAAGGTCTTTTAGTTGACACTGATGGTCAAGGTTATAGTCAAGTCTTGATGTACATTTTTCTGGTCGTCTGATTTGTCTATGTGCTACGATTACGGGAACGGTTTGTAGTTCTTTCTTTCTTGCCTGATACGGGGATTTGGGTGCTTGAATATTGCATTGCTTGAAGCTTTCGGTCGCATATGTGTAGAGGTCATGCCGAAATTTTTCTAGGCTGTGTATTGTCTGGGGTGGTAACTGGGTTAGTTACGTCTATGTCTGTATGAATGTCCTTCTTTTTGGATTGATTCCTTTCGATAGCCCTTTGGTTGTTTTGCAGGCATTCTTTGTGACTGTCTGTGTTGTGGTGTGTGTTTACCATCTGAATGGCGCCTCACGCTCCTCTCCCTATCTAGTATGTCCCACTGGTTAGTAGGGATTACTCTTCCCTACTCACTTTTGAGCCTCTCACGAAGGCAGAACTTGCGACTTTCGTAGCTCCCTCCTTCCCCTTGATCCCAGAAGATCCATCCATGTGTGATGAGTTCCTTGCCTCATACAGCAAGAAGTCGGGACTGGTCCATGGTACTTACATGACATTGACACCCCGAGAGTTAGGGAATGCTTTGTCTCTTCCCTACAAAGGCGAGCCCTTTGTTACAGCTCGACAACTATTCTCTAACGATGAGATTTTGAAGCTGTTACAGAAACAGACCAAGGAAATTCTGGATGACAAGAAAGTGATCAACACTTCAGGAGTTTCCTTTTCCATGATCACTGATCCTGTGTGGAAGTTCATCTGCCAGTTTCTCCAAGACAGGTTTATTTCTACAAAACACCATCCCATTACTTGTCCAAAGAGCTCTTTACAGCTTCCAGGATGGTGTTAAAAGGAGTAGCTATTGATTGGAGCACTTACCTACTCACAAAGATGGATCAACATTTCATCAAAGTAACCAGGGGCAATGTCACCTATGGATCCTACCTATCTGCTTTCTTGACCTACAAAGGTTTAAACAAGGGTGTGCCTCCACCTCCTCCATCTGATCCAGTACCCCCTCCACCTTCAGAAGAGTCAGAACCTATTGATATAGAGGATCTGGATTCTCCTCCTCCCCTGGTCATTCAGCAAAAACGCTTGAAGCGGGTGGCAAATAAGGCTTCTTCAGTTCTTCCTTCAGTTACAATTCCTGCTACATCTAGTAGTGATCTCCCTGCTTATCTCACATGTAACAACCTATTCAGAGCACATAGAGAGGGTTCATTGGACATATCAGTCCCTTCACTAAACAATCTGGTGTCGGGAGATTCCATTCCATCCTATGTAAAGACATCCAGAGTTCAATTGAACTGTCAGTGACAGCCTGTGTTCAACAACTGTATGCTTCCTTTTATGAAGAACTGATGTAGTCAAACGACCAATTGCATAAGGCAACATCAGATTTAGCCTCTGCCAAAGACACACTAGCAGATCTGTTTAAGTAGATGGAGCAACAAACCCAAATGATGGAGACCCAAAGAGAAGAGATATCTTCTTCGAAGATTCAGTTAACAGAGGCTCAATCAGAGGTCACTACAATCTCAAAGGAGAAGGAGAGGATATCCAAAGAAGCACAAGAGTTTCAAACTCTTTTAGATGTAAAACTCTCAGCCTTACAGACTGTTAATGACACAGTGGAATCACAAGCTTCCCAAATCAAGCAGTTGCAAGACCAACTGGCACAGTCACGGTCTGTTCCTCCAAGCCCTAATGTTCCCCTGATCCCTTCTCTCTCACAACAGGACTTGTCAATTCTCCAGAGACAGGCTATCTTGTGTCCTCTATTCCAAGATAAAGTGGAAAGATTGCAGCCCAGGATGGATCTACTATGGTCTACATTTGAGCATTTCCAGGAATATGTTCCTCCAGACCATTCTTTCTTTGTCCACTATCAATTGCAAAAGTTGGCCTTTTACATGAAGCTTTCAATGATGGATCTTCCTCTTCCAGAGGATGGTTGGAGTGGGGCTTGGTCTCCTGAGTTGTTGACAGAAGTGGTCCATATGGTGTTTGAAGATTCTGTGATGATGGATACCATGTTGCTGTCATATATGTATCTATGGGGAGATCTGTTGATTCCAGATGAAGTGGATATGGCTTGGTATGTGGGAGATGTGGTTTTACAAGTTGTTTTGTATGTCAACTATTTAGAGTTGCGAATAGATGACATGTTTCAGAGTTACTCCTCAAAAGTGGCTACTTGCCCTGATAATTCTTGGCACTCAATGATTGATTCCGTGGACTTGAATCAACGAAGAGAACACAGCTTCTACCTATGTACAGAGCACGAACCAACTGAGGGTGGATCTCTTAGCTCACCTTTCCAAAAACAATCCGTTTGATTCAACTTTTTTTTATGCCTATCAGAGAAGATCTATTTTAGGTCCCTTTGTTCCTAGCCTACTATATTACCAACAAATGGCTCACCATTATGATACCTATCTTTCCCTTTATCAAACCAATTCAACAGCAATCTTACCCCTTCTTTTCCAACCTCAACCTTTTCCTCAAATTCCCATATTTACATATTGTTCTTTTATTGAAGATAGAGTATTTTCCCCTTCTCCACCATGCCCTTCTCCATCCATCCATGTACCTTCTACCTTTCCTATTTATCAATTAACACCCTTCCTCACTGATTCCCTAAAATTTTCAGCCACTCCTTCTTTAACTTATTCCTCCTTTTATGATTTTGCCTACCCATCTCTTCATCCTCTTTTACTTATTCCACTTCCATCTCCTGTCACTTCTATCTCTCAACCCCCTCAGTTAGTTAGTGAATATGAAGGGTTTGATCAGCAAATTCCTAGAAGAAGAGGATGGAGCTTGAATGATTCTCTTACAGGACCTCAAATAAACTGACCAATAATTCCAGGAGATTGGACAACTGCCAGTCAAGCATACCAAAACTACCTTCATTTTGCTCACCAATATTCACAATCTCTGGATCCTTCGGTGAGATTGACATCTCATTTTGCTTGGTATCTAGCATACATGCATAGGCATTCCCATAATGATCAAAATTGGTATCTAGCATACATGCATAGGCATTCCCATAATGATCAAAAGGCCATTCCAAAACTTTGTATAAATGTCAATGTGAACATTGACTCCCACCAGTTGGATGTCTTGTACTTTCACGCCCTATGTCTCCCTAGCAAATACCTTGTCTTGCTAGAAAGGATGTGCTGCTTGCAGTTCTTTCAAAATCCACCAAAGACATTTGTAGATGAATCCTTCTCCATGGATCACTTTCGAAACCACCAAGCCTTCAAAAGGGATCATCTTCATTGATGCCTTTGCAATGTATCTTGGATGATTCTTATTGAGATATATCTCTTTTTGGAGGTGTCATTCAGATGGTTGTGTTAGTGTTAGTGTATGTGTTGTATTAATTGTATGTGATGAGTTCGTACTGATTGAGAATAACTTGTTCGAGAGCTCTTTTCAACCAATTGCTAGCGGAAGAAAAACCTATGGTGGAAAACTGAAGAGAACCTCTTATATCCTTTACAAATTTGTTAAGGTTTTTAAATGATTAATCAGAGGAGTTCTTGAATAACAGAAGTTTTCCTTTAGTAGTTTTTTCTATCAGATACATGTGATACGTTGGGGTCGTGGTTTGGAGAGATTATTGAAGATCGGATGGAAGATAAAATTGAGCACTTTAATGAACTTATATTCTTCTTTTCCTTAGGCCGCAAGGATGCTTCTTTTCTAAGTGTGGGGATATGTTGAGAGTGGAAAAAGATTGAATTTTTGACGGATTTTTTGTTGTTTTTGAGGATTGAATAATGGATTTTTGATGGATTTAAAGTAATGTATAGTTGTTAATGAAATTATTTGAGAGTGTTTTGGATGATATTGATTACGTTTTGGAAGTTCATGATGATTCTCAGTGGAGATATGAAGCTCTATGATGTTCTGTTGAGGTTTTGATTGGTTCTGTATAGCTTCTGTATAGCTTCTGTTTTTTTTAATTGTCTTCTTTATGAAGCATGAGTTGATGATTGATGAAGATTGAGATATTTTGAAAGTTTATTGAATAGTTTTTGATAGTTTGGAATGGTTTTAGTATGAGTTATGAGGTTCAGTAGACCCTCTATAGAGCCTCTGTCCTGCTCTGTCTCTATACTATAACTGTACTGTAGTTGTTCTGATGCTGTACTGTAACTGTTCCATAGACCTTCTGTAAGTGTTCTGTAGAATGTATTTGTGACTTTGAGAAAGTTTTATAACCTTTGGAAAGGATGAATCTAACTTCAAAAGAGCTAAAACAAGTGGAAGAAGTAGCTGCTAAAGACTGAAGAGGAGACTAAGTGACAGTGACAGTAGTGAGCCGTGAAAAGACACTATAGTGGCTCTGGTGACTCTTCATATCAGACATATCTCTTGGGAGGTGCATCCACGACCTAACAAGGATTATTGAGAGTTATTATGAGAGCATTGTAGTGAGGAGATTATGTACTATTGATGGAGAGAGAGAGAGAGAGCTAGAGATAGTCAATTCTATAAAAACGGTGTAACTGTATATGAGAGATTGAGAGAGAGAACTATGAAGACATTGAAGATGAATACTATGTGATTGATTTCCATTCAAAAGATGGTGTATTCTTCTATGATATTTTTTATATTGATGGATTCTATGAAGATGATGAAGATTATGGTTGATTCTATCAAATCCGTGGGAGAAATCTACTATGATGCTATGTGAAGAAATGCTATTTTCTTTGTTTTGATGATCAAAAGAATGAAATAAAAGCTTGTTGATGTTACAAGATAGATTTTCTTGCAAGAGAATTCAGTTTTCCTTGGTGTTTCTCTTGGGGCTCCAAGACGAAGTCAAGGTGTAGTAATGGAACGTCATGAACGGAAGAAAGAAGGAGGAAGCCGTGAGGTGACGGAAGAAGGATGTGGATGAGGAATAAGAAGCCGTAGAGAATAGAAGAAAACATCAACAAGAGAGAAGGCTGAAGGTGACAAAAACTCTTGGTCGAGCTATTTGAAACGTAGAAGGTCACCTCGCGTATCCTGCGGGCGGTGGGTGGTGGGCGATGCCATAACATAATCCATCGATTCAATGACCGTAGCTTCACCACCATCACTGCCTTTTGCTACATTCTTTTGGACTGACGTTGGTAGAACCCATCGGTCATCTTTAGTACAAGGCCTTGGAGTACATTGCAAATCATAAGCTGCATATGAAACCAAATTCATTACAGTTCCTTATAACTAAGGTGTTGATTGATAGTTTTATTTTTGGACCAATTCATTTACTGGGATTCTTCACCTACATGAGCCTTTCTTTTGGAAGACCATTCAAAGAACTGAAGGAAGATCTAAAAAGAGACTTCATACTAACATTTATGATGGAGGAGGCAATATGGCCTCTTGTTCAATTTGCCAATTTCCATTATGTTCCTATCCAAGTAATGCTTCTAAAGATCTATACATTTGTGTCTTAAAATTCAATATCCTGTAATACTGATTGTTCGTATATGGCGGTTTACCACTATGAAGTAAAAGATTTTTGATTGTCACCTTCGCGGAGATAAACAAAGGACATGAAGACAATATAAGGCTACAATAAGACCAAGGCTTCAACAAGTTCATAACTTTTACCAAAGCATTAAAACAAGGATGCTTCATCATTGTACTAATCGTCCATTTGATGCATATCAAATTGCTCTTGCATACTCATCATATGTCATCATACAATTGTGTTATCCTCTATCCACACCTTCTCTATAATACAACTTTACTTCTTCATTTTTGTGCTTATACCATAGAGTGGATCTCTTACCTTGAAAGATCATTTCTTTGTATCTTGATCTTGAATGTAAAGCAAGTTTGAATGCATATATGATTTCTTCTGTCTTACCTTGCCCACATGTGTATTTTATTGAATGTGAAACCTAACCTTTCTCCTTACTTCATGTATTTGCCTTGAGTTGAGTACTCTTCATCATTCTTTGCTCCCATCTCACAAAGCATCCCTGTGATAAGTGACTTTCGTGAACTCTTGCGCCTATTTTGTGCGACATGGGCTGACTCAAGATGGAATTTTGGTAATAGGATGATAGTACTATAAATGATCAAATTGGTGTACTCCTAGGAATGTGCTAGTACCCCAACCAAATGGAATACTCTATGATGTGCCTTATATGGTAGTAAAGAGTAGATGAAGGACTTCTAGAGATTATTACATGGTGCTCCAACTAGATTGAAAGTAGAAGCATAGGGTGATATAAGGTATAGTTTGAGTACCTTCATATCAATATAGATTCTCATGTACAAAAGGTTTTGTAGGTAGAAAATGATGTGATGTAAGTTTACTAGACGAAGGAGAAAAAGATAATACTAGTGGTTTGAATTAGCCTAAGAGTCATTGAGAAGATGCACAAGATGCTTCATGCTTGACAACTTTTTTTCACCCAATCCTCTTCTATCATATATCCTTTTGTGGAGTGACACTCGAGAGTTTATGCTGCAAAAGGCATCCACTAGATCTCTTACTTCACCTCTGATAATATTGCATCAAGGCACTATATCCTTTTGGCAAGCACTCAATGGAAACACTTTCTCATCATCTTTAATGTCAAGAGACGAGAATTGATCACAGCAATTTTTCTCTAATGGAAATCCAAAATACTTGTTATTCTTGTATGGATAATTTATGTTGTGCCATCAATATTATTCAACACCATTACCAAAGAAGATTTCTTCAAGAAGAGCTTATGTGTGGAGTAGGGCACCTTGAGTTGGCTCAGTGTGCTCTAAATATTAGATAGAATAGTGCTCTTAACATTACCTATTGATGATTGTTAGTCCTGAAAATTTAGTTGAACCAAGACTTATCGGAAAAATTCTCTTCAAGCACCTATTGTAAGCCCTAGTGCTTGCTTGTGCAAAAACTTTGCTATAGCTGAACATATCTTCTTTCTTAGCTTTGCTTCATCTCTTTAAGATGCATTTTTCAACTTGTTGATTTCTTTTTATCCTTATTTATTCTCTAAATTTCTTAATAGCCCAACACTCCTGCATAGAAGCTCACTTACTAAGACATTATTCCATCCCATGGATATTTGAATTCCTCTCCATAGTCCAATCTTTCAACTCATTGCTTGATAGTATCCAAGCTAGAAACACCTTTCTCATAAAGTACAATCTTTCTAAATGAGAAGCTACCATGTAGATTATCCATGTTATGTTAATATGTGGATAGTTCAAAGAGGAAAATAGCTATAGAGTAGGCAGTGAAAGGAGATGATACCAAAGGGAGGGGGGAAGAGAGAGAGAGAGAGAGAGAGAGAGAGAGAGAGAGAGAGAGAGAGAGAGAGATAGAGAGAGAGAGAGAGAGAGAGAGAGAGAGAGATAGAGAGAGAGAGAGAGAGAGAGAGAGAGAGAGAGAGAGAGACTACAACATCGATTGTGGAAGGTGATGGCATGAGATACACACCCACCCATACACACACATACATACACAAAGTGCATACATAGGAAATTGTTGTGGAAAGATATCCAAGCAATTTTTTACAAACCGCATATACTATTTTAAAGAAAGAAAAATAATTCCATGTTCTCTCCTATTTAGATATCATTGCTTTTTAATACTCATAGTCCTAGTTCAAGAAGATTAAATTCTCAATCCATGGATCACAAATTAGTAGCATCATTATCATAATTTTGTACCCTCAGCTAAAGTAGTCGGCAAGTAAAAGCTCTTAGTAAATTTGGTAACAAGAGCTCAGCTCCAAAGTCTCATTGAATCAACAAAGAACACCTCAGATCCATTAGTTGCTTCCACAATGCCTCCACAAATACTCTCTCAAGTTTGCTAAGACTTTGACGTGCACTATTTGTACATTTCTTGGTTTCTAAAAGACAGAGCCCAAGTGGAAGCACACAAGCAAAGCAAAAGCTATGGTGGATGGAGCAAGAGAGCAAGAGAGAGACACATTGTGTGTCGGAACGCCAAAAGCCACAATGTGTGACTGGCCTTTTCTTATTCAAATGTCACTAAATGAATAAAGAATGAAGTGATAGTGATGGGCGCCTACCACTCGTAGTGTATAGGTGTGTGGGTATTGTCAATATCATGAGTACATAGGTAGTTAGACAGAAGCACCTTTATCCCCAACAACCATATACTTAAAGGCAAATGTGCCCATAGTGAGGAGAGAATAAGAAAAAAGTGACAAAATGCAAATGTACATAAAATACAATAGGATAAGGAATAGATGTCATTTCATCTTATAGCCATCATGTTTCTAAGGAAGGAAAAATGTTGACTTGAGAGACTTTTAGTGAGCAAAACTACATGATTCTTATCAGTTGAGATCTTGACAAGCTCAACAAACTTGTTCTCTACCACCTCACTCATGAAGTGATAGTTCATCTCAATGTGCTTTGTCTTCACATGGAAGATCAAATTCTTGGTCAATTGAATGGCACTCATAAAATTCAAATGCAGCGTAGGGACTATATCAATAATACCAAGGTCTACAACTAGAGGTCTAACTAGAAAGCCTCCTTGCAAGCCTGAGTGGCTGCAATATACTCTACCTCTGTAGTGGAAAGGGCCTACATTTTTTCACCCTAAACATAAAAAAAGCAACATCTCGAGCAAAGGTGAAGATATAGCAAGAGACAGACTTCCTGTTATATGCATGCCCTACATAATTAGAGTCACCATACCCTATGACTCCTGTATCTTAGCTATCACAACATATGTGTAACGTGTCCACTAGTATCATCCAGGACACGTCTTAGCAGTCCATCGGAAAGGATGTCTAGAAAGCTCTGCCCGGCACTCCTATGGAATGTTACGGGATTTGCGATCTAGGGCTTTCCGCGTCTGCCACGTAGCGGAAGTATTCTGGCCATTCCCACTTAGGATCGACCTGAATTAGGGTTTTTCTGATTGGTCATTTCCTAACAGCAACTAGCGTCGGACCCAAGCGAACTACTTTACGCAGAAATGCCAGGTCCGAAGCGGATTCACGCTACACTTGGTTCAAGGAGAATGGGAAATGAGAGGGATGCAAAACTCAACCTCTCTGCCATAAGGCATAGTCCCATTCCGTTCCCCTAAAATAGTGTAAATTGGGTAAGACATAACTCTAGGTCAACGCTTTTGTTATTCGTGTCTTTTGACGACCATCTTGCTGTTCCTCATGATTTGAGAAAAGTTCCCGGCCAACCGGGACCACCCATCTGTAGGACGGACCCATGGCCCATCCTCCGCACTTTCCTCGGGTTGTTTTAATTATGTAATTAACTAACACATTAGTTGGACATGTAACAATCAGCTTCTTTAATTAACCCGTTAAGCACTGTTTCCTTCACGTAATCTTATCACTTGACATAGAGAAACAATCTCAGACAAGTTCTTTATTAACAGATCATCATATTTATCTTTGAAATACAAAAGTTCTGCCTGTAGGCTTATCCACAATCCGCTCGAAGGCTATCCAGCAATCCACAGGGATCACTATTCCAAGTTTCCGCCCGTAGACTAGTATGCGGGCCTTAAGATCCAATACCGAGTCACATTAGCCTCTTGTGCAGGACCCGGAAGGCAAGGGATTTACAACCAGAGCCCCCCCTGGCACCCAAGCGTCCTCCTGCTCCAAGTAGCGCTCAACGGAGAGACCCCTCACGGCGGGTTCGGTCCACATTCCCGGCGCGGTCAACAACCCCCTTGTTTAGGGTCAGGCAGGCAGTCAGGGGTAACTGAAGCTGCCACTCCCTTCAAGCCTTCAACCTGAAGTATAGATACTTATTTATTTTGTAATTCATTGGTCAAACAAGTCAAACAATGCTCTAAAATCTCTAGCAAGCACAAACATTTCCATTGATCGATTTTGTTGTTGGCAAACTGCTAAGGAAGGAATCTTTCCTTTCGAATGCATCTAGCACTCGATCCGGGGTGTCTTGCAACTTGGCAAGATCTCTCATATTCTGGGTTAGGGCGTACCCTATTAACCCAACTTGGTCAAACCCTAAAGTTCATTGGATACTTCAGTTTCCGGTTTTTAACCTTCCTTACTTAGAAGAATATCAAAGTATACATCCTCTTGCAAGATAACTTGCGTAAGGATCCACCATCCTTGTTGCGGGAATTTAGCCTTTCTTCTTGTGAATCAATCACAAGACCATATGACTTCGTACTTGCCGTGCAAGTCCTGCATCGTACTATGCGATAATGGAGTTACGAAACAATCCATTTCAGTTTCTTTAAGCTGACGTTTGTTAGACCTAGGGTTTCCTAGCTTTATTATTTTCTTTTTAAGAAACTCAGGGACAAACCCTAGTTCTTTTTTTTCGATTACAATTTACTGACCCTATATTCAGGGAATGTGGACAAGTATTTAAGGTATAGACGTTTCTTGGAATTTTAATTCATTCCCAACGAATATTTCGCAGTATTTTAATTTGGTTAACTCTAGAAGGTAATTTCGAGAGTACTTCCGTATGATTTGTTATCTACGTGTCAATTGACTTTTCAATCTTATACTTCATCGATTTGAGGTTAGGTTAAATCCAACTAATCTTCCCTTTTCTTTGCGAACAAACTCATGCTAAATAAGCAATATTTCCCTTGCTAAGTTATGCAGTTAGCAATGATAACTTCCTAGAGTTTAAGCATCGCAAGAATCCTTTCATGATTTGCACTTTCCATGATGATTTGTTGTAAAAAGGAATAGGGGTTAATAGTGCAAGATGCAGTTTTACACCTTCTAGGCTTAACCGAAGTATACTACTTTAGTGGGTAAATAATCTTGCTCATAATTCATTTCAATGCATAATGCTATTTGAAGAAAAACTATGTTTATGCTTTATTTATTTTGCATGTTCCAATTAACTAAATTCCTTCGTCATGAATAACTAGGACAAAATATATCTTATCCCTAACAATTCATCTTGCACAATTGAATTAAAACCGATATAAAATTAAGAAGGAAAAACCTGGGTTTGGGGTGAGATATCCACATGGATACGGGGAGATGACCCTCCCGCAGCTACTCCTTAGACTTTCTTAGGAGGCATCGAAAATGTAGTCCTTCGAATGTGGAAGCAGCTTTACACTCCTTTTCAGAATTCCACCATCGCTCCCTTGCACGTCAATACTCTTCTTCTCTTTTTCAAGTAGGGGAGAAACCAAGTCCCAAGGGTATTTGGAAAGGCAAGGAATCGTTAAGGGATTAACCACAAGGAGGGGGTAATAAGACTTTTAAGGCCTTAATTCTTTTGGGAGGGAAAGGCTTACAAGGCCCAAGGAAAAGGCCCTATAGGGGTTTATACACGGGGGGGGGGGGGGGGGGGAAGGGTGTGTGTGTGTGGTTCCAAAAGGCATAAGAAGAGGCCTTGGGAGAACTTTGGAAATGGGAGTGAAAAGGACTAAGGGGTTTTAAAACCCAGGGGGGGAGGGGGGGAAATGAAAGGCAACACAAGGGGGAAAAAGGGGCTTAGGAGGATTTTAAAAAAAATACGGGAAGGGGAGCGTGGGTTCTAAGGCCCAAGAGAAAGGGCTTATAGGGGTTAACCGGGGGGGAAGGGGGGTGAAGGGGGTTATATCCGGGGAGGAAAAGGGTCTTTAAGGCCTAAGGAAAAGGCTTAATGAGTAAAATATGGGGGTTCTAACACCCATCAGAAAGGGGGTTCAGACACGGGGGGATGTAGTTTCGAGGTCAAGGGAATGGGGGCTTAAGGTTTTAAGCACGGCAGGGGAAAAAAGGACTTATAAAGGCCCAATGATTTTAACACCGGGGGGGGGGGGTAAGTTCCAAGCCAAGGGGAAAGGTGAAGGGTGAAAGGGGGCTTATCTAGCCCCCTTAGAAGCTTCTAAGCTTCACACGTGGCCAGGAGAGGGAGATTGACGCCATGATGGTGACGGCCAGCAGCTGTGGGCGGCATGGACTGATGGCAGGATGATGCCGTCCTGGCTGCCCTTGTCAGGGCAGAGTGGCGACGAGGCGGCTTGTCCCTCCCTCCTTCCACTAGTTGCAGGACGGCAGCAAGTCCTTTCCAAATTTTTTGCCCTTTAGTCCCTCATGGCCTGGTTTAAATAGGAGGGAAGGGGGAATCCTCCCTCTCTTACATGGTAGCACGCATGGCCCTAGCACCTACATGGGCGCCAGCGTGCTGCATTCTGTGTCCTCCTTCCCCTCCAGTGCGACGTCGACTGGGGGAGAAGGAGGGGAAAAATTTTTGCTTTTATTTTATTTGATACATTACAATATGAACATATTTGCAATGCCATTAAAGTACCCCATATTATCATTCACAACATCCCAATGTCACCTACCATGTGTAGGCATATAGACCGCCACAAGTCCCACTACAAATGCTATGTAAAGACGAGCAGCTATCATGGTATACATCAAACAAAACATTGTAGATATGTAAGAGATCTTTGCCATCTCAAGCCTTTTGCTCATGAGACTACACATAATCAATTTGACTAACATTCACATGAGAAGATAAAGGACAACCAAAAGGCTTAACATCCTACATATAAAACTGCTCAAGGACCTTTTGGATATACTCCTTTAGTGTGACAAGTAAAGGAGCCCCCTAGAGTGATCGCATGTGATGCATATCCCAAGAATGTACGAGGCCTATCCCACGTTTGTCATCTCAAAGCTCTTCTTGAGTTGACCTTTCAAGGAATCTAGCTCATCATGAGCACTCCGAGAAATTAGCATATCATCCACATAGAGTACCAAAAGCATAAGGCTATTGTCACAAGCCTTCATGTATAACACAGTTCCATATCACTATGGGTATATCCCTCTGAATGCATGAGCATCCCACTTGTGGTACCATTACCTAGGTGCATGCTTAAGGCCATAAAGGCTCTTTCTTAGCTTGCACACTAGGTATTTTCTATCTTTTTTCTTAATGCCCTTAGGCTACTACACATATATCTCATCATGCAAGTCTCCATGTAAGAAAGCCATTTTGACATCCATCTGATATAGTTCCAGATTGAGTTGTGCAACTAAAGCTAAAACAAAGCATAGGGTAGTCATCTTGGTAACATGAGAGAAGGCTTCATAAAATTAGACAACATGCCCCTACTTAAAAGTCTTAGCAACAAATCTGGCCTTATAGGCTGGCTTTGGGCATCCAAGGGTACTCTTCAACTTGTATCCCTATTCCATAACCATAACATAATCCATAGAGGGTGCAAAGAAACAGCATGATGTCTATCTCTAGTAGAGCACTAAAAAATGGACTATGGAGCATCTATCTCCTACTAACATCATGGTCTTGGGCCATCAGAGCATTAGCTACTATAGGCTATGTAGCTAGTTGTATAGTAATAGGAGGCTCTTCCTGAAATATTATTCTTTATAACTCATCGATCTACTCAGGATACGTATGCATTTTCACCTCATGAAAAACAACTTCATGACTGTAGATGGCCTTCCAAGCCTTTGGATCCCATAGGTAATAGCCCATCTCATCTACATCCCATAGCCAAGAAAGATGCCTTTCATAGACTTAGGATCTAGCTTATTGTGCTTGTCCTTGGGAACATGGCAAAAAGCCTCATAACTAAAGACATGAAACTCAGCATATAATAGAGATTTCAGACCTTACCTCCTTTGCAACCTAATAGTCATCAAGAGTAGTGCATGGGGATTGATTGATCAAATGTATTGTAGTAGTAACAAACTCAGTCCAAAACTGTTGGATAAGCATACCTAGCTAAGCATACTATGAACTCGCTCTTAAATCGTCATATTCATATGCTCAACCATACCTTTCTAGATTGGGGTATATGGGGTGCTCAACTCGCATTCAATACCCTTCTCATCACAAAATTTCTTGAAGGCTTTAGAGACATATTCTCCCCCATTGTTACAACATAGGCATTTTAACATATACCTAGACTAGTTCTCGCAAAAGTAAGCCAATATTGAAAGGTATCCAAGGCTTTTACTTTCTACTTTATGGAGTATGCCTAGACTTAATGCGACTAAATCATCCATGAAAGTAACAAAATGCTTCACATCACCTAATGACTTGCATGTCATAGGTCCACGAACCTCCGAATGAACAAGATCTAGAACCCCCGCTAGAGGCTTAGCCATGTATATAATACCAAAGTTCTTATGCGAACTACAAGTTTGCCTATTATAAAGATAATGATCACAAGAATCAAAACACTTATAGTCAAGGGGGTAGAAGATACTACAAACAAGTAAGCACTTTCATTCCCTTTAATGACATGTACCCAAGGCGGAGATGCCATAATATTACATGTGATACTAGAGCTACTACCAAAACATGATCGATAGACCAAAATACAAGGGATAAAGAGTGGCTCATGCCAAGACAAGATTCCCACCAGTAAGCTTCCATGAGGAATCACCCAAAAAAATATCATAACTTGCAATATCCAACTATCCTACTAAAATAGGCTTTTAGTAAAAGTCGAAACAACATACATCATGCAAAGTAAATATACTACCAAAGAAAACTCTAAATAGACATCTCTTATACCAACAAAATCCAACACCAACCAATTTTACAAATCATGTCATGTTGCGATAGGAGTGGAACCAATCTCAATGAGGAGTGATATGAAATGAAGCCCCTAAATCAAGCACCCAACATTGATCATAAATAGACGAGGTATCTGTTAATTGCAAAGTATCAAGATAAGAAGTTGCAAGTATGTAGTCATCATGAGAATCATTCTACACGACATTATCTCTTCAATCTGTGACACTAGACTTTCTAGGGACAATGCTACGATCATCATTATTCTCATACACTTTATCCTTTCCTTTTTCTTTGTACTTGTTATAGCACATTTCATGGCACTTTGGCCAAATATGACCTTGCTTCTCACAAAAGTGACAAGTCAATGTAGATCTTTGATAAGGGACTTACTATAAGACTATCCACATGATTGAGAATGAGATTTTTGAGAGTCTCTTTCATGGCAGCCATTGCCGCTCATATGATTATTGCCTCTAATTATCAAAACATGAGAGGTGCGAGAAGCTTTACCATTCTTTCTATTAACCTCTTCAATCAAGAGTGCACCTTCTACATCCTACAATTTTAGTCCATGAGCAGGCATATTTGTACACATGGTAATATGGAATGTGTTCTATAACACATACAATGTAACTAGCAAGAAAAAGGAAGGAAGATTGTCTTTAAATTCAATTCCTTGCGAACACGAGTAGTTGAAAATAGAATGAAACTCATTCAAGTGGACAGACATGGAGGTCCCCTCCTTCATTTGAAGGTCCATGAGTTGCTCCAACTAATATATGAGAGGCTGAGCTTTATTAATCGTAGACATTATGAATCTTATCCCATACTTGCTAGGTGGTCTACCCATCAGACACAACATTCTAGTAGATCTACCTAGAGAGTGACAAAATGATTGTAGATCTACATAACTCATCTAGTTTTGTCCAATCCTCTACATCAGAGCATTTAGGCTTTACATCCACATGTCTCAGTGGCTTAATCTACAAATTTTGCACTAGAACCTATCAAAATTGTGTCTTTCAATAGGTGTGATTTGTGACATCCAACTTCTCAACATAAAGCTAACACTGTCATTCAATCCACCAATCATAATGCAAGAGATAAAAGCACAATCCAAGACATATGAGCTACTACAAATGACAACAAAGTAGCCCCAAAATCATAACCAAATCAAGGACAAGCAAGAGAACTACCAAAACAATGAGTTGTCCACTAACTATAATCAAGTAACTCTCAAATCCAAGTGAATGCACTCAGATAGAATGCATACAATTGAAATGAGTGACTGCTATAATAAACTATATCAATATTCTACTAACTAGTTGTGAGCAACCAAGAAACAAAGACCGAGAACAATTGGCACACATAGAAGATATAGTGATATGAGTTTAAAAATAGATAAGACAATATAAGAGCTAGAAAAACCTTTATGGAAAATATAAGATGTGGGTTGTCTGAAGATTCATGCTTAGGTGATCATGAATTCAAGAATAGCATGAAAGGGTTATTCATCATCATTCTAGTTATCATTTGAAAACACTATTGGAAATAAATGATTTTACAATTGTATTGAAGGTTTCTTTTTTATCAAGAGCAAATCCTCTAAAAGTTAGAAAGTTTTTGTTATGCAAGCTCTATAGAGAAAAAATCGAAATCTTCTAATAGTTGGAAAAAATTGTTCCCCATCAAAGAACTATGCTTACACTTCCAATAGTGAATTTGAAATTCCTACATTCGACGTGCAAATAACTTAGTTTGATAATGTTGAGAATAATACAATTAGCTAGTGAAAGAGTACAAACTAAGTAGTGACTATTTGGGAATAATGCATCCTAATGAAAATGTGACATGCTAACCAAATCGACATATATGGATATGTATATATGCACTATTATATCTTTGAACATTCACACACATTTGAATGGTAGTTAATAGAGTTCAATAACTTTCAAAATGCACCATAGGGCCTAATGATATTTTTTTGTAAATGCATTATATATTGCCTCACTATAGATGATGATAGCTGTGTGCATAAGCTAATATCAAACTCACACAACCTTGTTCATAGCCACAAGCTTTAACTGGGTGGGCTTTGCCTCCAACCTCAAAAGGTCAATTGATGGTACTTAGGATTCATTGAATGAATCTTGGAAGTGTGAGATGTGTGATGTTTTCAAACCTTACACAAATGATAAAGTAGTATAGCTCCTTCTAAATCTTGTAGGTCATGATTTAATGGATGTTAAGTAGTTTGATCAATGGCTCTCTTTGTATGATACGACCTAAAGCACTAGAAGTTGCTCATGTGTGATTATCTATGCTACACTTCATCACATGGATCACATGCATGAGGATTTCTAATTTGTCCTCTAAAGAATAACTTTTGATATTTTTACAATTGTGCTTTGATTCTAACCTTCATATCACATATACTATAGAGTAGACAAAGTGCCCAAATCGACGTGCGTTCACACTCTCTAGGATTTGTATATTATTAAGGTGTACATTCGTTAGAGAAACAATCGCCGTAATGTCAATGTGATAATAATGAACGCTGTTCACGTGTTGTGATGTGAGCTTCGAAGGGGTGGTATGTGGAATGCAGGATATGCATCTTCGGATTACATCACTTTAGTGGAAGCTTGCTTTACATAAAAAACAAGCAATGTGGAAAGGTGAGTCGAGGTTAGTGGGAGTCGGTTACTGCAACGGATCGACACCTCACCTACGAGAGGAACTTGGGCCTGCAGCAGCTGGCGGGCTTTGGGCATGAAGTCAAAAAGTTTGCTTAAGTGCTCGGCTGGGTGGTGGTGGCTGGCGCCACCATCTTGCTAGTGTGCAGGCGCACAGACACAATCATGGCCCTTCGACGATCAGGACGACTATAAAAGGGCAGCCTGATGTTAAGGCATCGATTGTAATCCGTCATTGAGAGGGCGCGCAGCAATCAAGTAGTGATCAATATTCAGCTTCCGCTTCTGTAATCATCCGACTTGCTCAATATACATTTTACGAACATGGCAACCCGACGTAGCGACATGGCGCAGTACCTGGCGTTTACACTAGCAGCACTCATCCTGATTGCTGCAGCTGCAGCTACTGCACTTAGACCCGGGCCCGTGCTGCCGCATCCGCAAGCTGGACTGGACGCAGGCGGCGGTGGTGGTGGCAAACATGGCGGCGGCCTAGGCGGGGGAGGGGGTGCCAGAGGTGGAGGTAGTGGTTACGCCGGTGGAGGCGGTGGTATTGGTGGAGGCATTGGTGGTGGCGGTGGTGTCGGAGCCGGGGCCGGAGCCGGAGCCGGGGCCGGAGCAGGGGCCGGAGGAGGCGGCGGTCTAGGTGGGGGAGGAGGACTTGGTGGTCATGGTGGAGGGGGAGGTGGTCATGCTGGTGGAGGTGCTAGTGGTGGCACCGGTGGTCATGCTGGTGGAGGTGGTGGCATTGGTGGTGGTGTTGGTGGCGGTGGCGGTGGTGGTGTTGGTGGTGGAGCAGGAGGAGGTGGTGGTCTAGGTGGAGGAGGAGGACTTGGTGGTCATGGTGGTGGAGGCAGAGGTGCACATGGTGGCGGAGGTGCTGGTGGTGGCACTGGGGGTCATGCTAGAGGAGGTGGTGGCATTGGCAGTGGCGGTGGTGGTGGTCTAGGTGGGGGAGGAGGACTTGGTGGTCATGGTGGTGGAGGGGGAGGAGGAGGCATAGGAGGTGGTGGTGGCCTTGGTGGTGGTGGTGGTGGTGGTGGTGGTGGCGCTAGTGGCAGTGGCGGTGGCGATGTCGGTGGTGGAGTAGGAGCTGGCGGTGGTGTAGGTGGGGGAGGAGGACTTGGTGGTCGTGGTGGTGGAGGCGGTGGAGCCAGAGGAGGTAGTGGTGGTATTGGTGCTGGTGCTGGTGGAGGTGGTGGCCTTGGTGGTGATGTTGGTGGTGGTGCTGGTGGCGGAGTGGGAGGAGGAGGTGGTGTAGGTGGGGGAGGAGGGCTTGGTGGTAGTGGAGGTGGAGATGTAGGAGGTGGCGGTGGCTTTGGTGGTGATGGTGGTAGTGGCATTGGTGATCATGCTAGTGGAGACACCCACGCATAGTAGTAGTTCTAGGTGTGGTTATAATGATAGCCCTTAGTAAGGTATGCGTACAAGGTGTCAAATCTACTGAAAAGAAGTGAAAGTAATCATAACTATGAAAGCACTACCTACTCTCTCCCTAGCATGGGTAGCACCTAATCTCAATAAAAACACATGTTGCACCATACTTGAGTGCTAGCATTGTATATACATTTCTAATAACAACTCTAGAAAATCTAAGTATAAGCAATTCACTATCAAAGGCACCTTCTTCCAACTATATGGCTACCTCGTTTCGATTGAGATATTGTTAATGAATGTTTTAAGTAGAAGAGAGGGTTACCATCATGTTTTAAACAAAGTGTCACTTTATAAATGGGAATAATGCTAATGGCCTATTTTATGACTCCAATGTTGGAGGATTAAGGAGAGGGCTAGGAATATGTATGAACCGATTTTAATTTTTCGAGAGACTACGTCATTTAATCTAACCTTATGTACTTGGTAAATTATGAGTAAGAGGAGCACTCTACATGCTTGTGCTATGTGTAAGGGCAAACTAATGCATTAACATAGTACAAAAACTTGACCATCCAAGAGTGCTCATGACATGTAGAACATTGTTTTGATTGCTTTATACTTTCAAATGCTTATCATAAAGTGACAATCAAGTGCTTGGTTCATGAGGCAATAAAGCAAAAGGTGCCACCCTAACATGTAACAACTCATTGTCGAAGGTAAGTGATTGGCTCTCCATAAAGTCGTAGCAACATGAACAATATCATTGCATACTTATTATGATAAAAGATATCATTACATTCTCCTCTAAACAAAATTAGTTATATGCAACTCGAAAACTAGAAAAGAGGCCTAAACTGCTCTTAGTTTTACAAAAACATAGACAAGGCTTACATATTGTGCAAGCATGTGTACAAAAAGAACATGACTCGCATGCTTGTTCACTTTTCTTCTTTTGCTTGTTTGACTATATGCAACATGAAAGTAGAAAAGAGGCCCAAACTACTAGTAGTTGTACAAAAATATAGACAAGACTCACATATTGTGCAAAATTTTATAAACATTTGTACAAAATCACTAAGGAAATTATATTATTGGCTTGCTTGTTCACTTTGTGTGCTTCACTTGTTCAGCTATATGCAACATGAAAGTAGAAAAGACACCCAAAATACTATTAGTTGTACAAAACTATAGGCAAGGATTACATATTGTACAGAAATGCAACCAAATCTTACATAATGTGTAATATTTAAAATTATGGAAACTCAAGTTGGAAAGGTGAGGCTACTTAAATTTTGTGAATGTGTTGAGCTTTAAGATCCTTGACATGATGCTATGATTGAGGTCGCTACAAGGGTATTTAATGTAAAAACAGTATTTAAGCAATTGAGAAAGTCAATGCATTCATGATTGGAAATGGGTTCAAGGAAGTAAAAAGGCTCCTTTTTATTAGGTACTTTAGTGCCCACATAGCAATATATCAACATGCATTGTGTTTTCTACCTTTGTTATCTTTATGCTCTAGTATTAGGTCACCTCCATAGTATGAGCATTTATTTTATACGTGAGCATTTTGCAATCATGTAAAACTTGGTGGCCATGTTTCTATAGTTGGATTAGTTAAACATCAATCTTTAAAGTTTTTTGCAATCATGTAAAACTTGGTGGCCATGTTTCTACAGTTGGATTGGTTAAACATCAATCTTTAAAGTTTCCACTGTACTTCTTGGGTTTGAGATGCCCACTATGAGAATTAGTTTACTTACAAGTTAATGTTTGGTGGAGAGTTAGTACAACATTTTCCAACATTTATATATTCATTACAATCATAGAGGATGTGCTACTTCAAAAGTAGAAGATTGCAATAAAACATAAGTGAACCTAGATGACATCATCACAACCTTCTTAACTAAAGTATATCGATATTGATGTTGACTCCCTTTGAGATAGGTTTATCTTATTTCCACATTTCATGCATTTGGTGAAGTTATATTATAGATGAGTTTTGTTTTGAAAATTGTATTCGGTTAACAATGTAATAACGATTCCCACGTTTCTATGAGAATGAGTAGCCAAAAAACAATGTTAGCTACGGTAGGGCTACCAAGGATAGGAACTTTTGAATAACAAAATACTCTCAACTTCAATGTACTATATGCTCAGAATAAAGAATGATATTAGACTTGTTATGATAATTCCATTCATCTTTGTGTTTGAGCAATGTATATAAGTTCTAAGATGTTGTGGATGATGAGTGCCTAATCAATTTGTATACGTGAATATGTAAGAGTGCTCAATGCCTTTGTGTGTGTGTGTGTGTGTGTGTGTGTGTGTGTGTGTGTGTGTGTGTGTGTGTGTGTGTGTGTGTGTGTGTGTGTGTGTGTGTGTGTGTGTGTGTGTGTGTGTGTGTGTGTGTGTGTGTGTGTGTGTGTGTGTGTGTGTGTGTGTGTGTGTGTGTGTGTGTGTGTGTGTGTGTGTGTGTGTGTGTGTGTGTGTGTGTGTGTGTGTGTGTGTGTGTGTGTGTGTGTGTGTGTGTGAGCATGCGCACGCGCGTGCGTGCGCCCACGCGCATTCCACGTGCATGCTAATATTCATCAATTCTCAATTTAATAAATCGTTTATGAACTATATCTAAATTAAAGTCAATATAGTTTGAATTTGAACCACCAGAAATTTAGCTTACATAAGTTTGGAACAAAGTGTGTGTGACTTTCACAAATAAGCCTTAGACAAAGGAAGACATGCTAGTGTGGCATGTCACTTGTCATTGCCATGATGAGTTATAGACTAGAGGAGGTGAGATGGGCTATCTAAGGATGATGGAGCATTATGAGATGAATTACTCATTGGCTTAAATGGGAAATTCAAGGTGCAAAAAGAAGGGGTGTTGAGATTATGTGTAAGAAAACAATTGGTTCACCATCACGAGTGTGATGGATGGATCAAGACGGGGAAGATCACCCACCCAAGGGGAGAATGCATGCCCAAGTTACAAGAGGATAGTACACTTTTTCATTTAATTAAAAGAAAATTGTAAAGCATCTGACAAGTCTTGAACTCTTGACCTAGAAGCTCATAATCTAGAGCTCTTACTAGTGGGCTAGCTACACCATTTTTTTGTACAATGTGTTTACAAAGGCACTAAACATTCTGAGGACAAGCAACGGCTTTTGCCTATTGTGTAACCAAGTTGATCTTTTTGTGCCAAATGTCTCATGTCCTCACAATGCAACTTATATAAAGGAGGAGCTATGCATGGCATGTGTTGCAAATAACACAAAAGATATCTTAAAAGTTACAAATCATAATTGTAAATAGCCAATTGTGATGGCTCGGTTGGTAGTAGTCTCTAAGACTTTTGATTACTGAGTTATCAATTCAATATAACATAATATTAGTGAGTTATCAATTCAATATAACATAATCTCTCCCTTTTTGGCCACAATTGATGATGGAAATCATGTTCATGATCCCCCTCACTCAATTGATGTTGGCTATGTAAATGGCTGAATGATGCATGTTTTGTAATCAAAAGCATGTATGATGAATATTTATGTAGGCATATATGATGAATATTGATGCACCCAATTGAAGAATACATGTAGATAACAATGTTTTTAAGTTTCATGAGATATTATCTTGGGTACCAAGACAATTATTTTTAACTCCTAAGTTATATGATCATTAATACAACCATGAAACTACATGAACCTCCCCATACTTGGATAGATCACCTTGCCAAATAGTGGTTTACTCTCACACCCTTATTTCAATTGTTTGTTCTTGTGATTTTTGTTGGGGGTCAAAGGCAACCTATGCCTAGCCGCCTATATTTATGTTACATGTATTGCCCGTACACCTATACACTACACGTGGTGGCTACTCGCTACTATCACTTTATTCATTATTTTAACTATGACAATAGAATAAGAAAAGGTTGGTCACACATTATGACTGTTGGAGTTCCCACACTGTCTTCACAGGGGATTCACTCTAGTAGTAATAAGGAGACGTCACCTGCATGTAAGAAATATATGAAAATACCCCTTATCTACCCCCTATTTATGGGACCTTACCTTATAAAATGTACCTTCCTTCCCTTAAATAACCCCCCTCCCTTACACTCACGTGGTACCATACGGTAAACCCTAGTGGACCCCCTAGGACTTTCTTGCTCTCTTTCTCTTGCTTGAACCTCCATAGCTCTTAGATCCTCTTGCTTCTGCTTGTGTTCTCATCCTGGCTTCACCTTTTAATTGATATCAGCATTTGAGGAGCCTCACCAATATTGACTTTAGCCTAGGAAGATAGCTTTATTCATAGTTTTGATGCCATTCACTCATTGAGGTATGCACAAGTCCCATTGCTTCTCAAATCACTTCCACAATTTCCAACCTCAATATGGACCTTTCCCCTATTTGTTTAAGCTTCCACAAGTGATTATTCAATTTTAGAGTAGCAATAGTAGCCCGAGGATAGCTATTTGATACATACTTGTAATGGCTATTTACTTCAATGGTTATTAATTTATAGGCTTGAAGACCTATTATTAGTATATGATCTCAAATGTATTGATTTATGTCTTTGGGTACTTGGATGTTATGAGACACATGCATTAATCTTTGTTTTTCTCTTAGACATTTCACTTTTACTTTATTGGGAGAATTTTGTTATTTTTCATTGTAGAGTTTGATTTACTCAAGACAATGGGAGTCTCTTGCCTGTATATATATATTCTCATTTGGTTTCACTATACACTATCATTGCAAACGTTGATGATTGTGGGTGGATTTAGCTTTGGTTTATACACCTTGTACACATGTACTTCCTCTTTTCATATGGGTTTGTCAGCTTTGGATGCATTGTTGGTTATGTACTTGAGCTTCATTATTCATATGCAGTCAATTAGTTTTATATTGGTGGATCTATGTAACCTTTGGAGATCTCGTATGCAAAGTTGGCTGACATACATGCTACTCTTTCACTTGGGATTGCATCTATGTATTTGACATCTTTGGATGTCTGATAGCATTTGGTACGTTTGTGGTTTGTGCCTCTCTTACACATCTAACTACATTATATATCTTGACTGCTACTTCGATATCTGTGGTAGTGGGAGGCTTGTATTTTTTGTCTTTGTTCATAGTTCTACACTCATTTACTACATTTTTATGATAGCCATGTTGAAACTCAGTTTTGAGCAGTTTGTTTGAGAGCACACACTTGTTAAAAGCAGTCTAGTGGGAGGTTTGTATTTTTAGTCTTTCCCTATAATTCTACACTCATTTACTTCATTTTTATGGATAGTCATTCCCAAACTTAGTTTTGAGCAGTTTCTTTGAGATCAAACACTTGTTACAACAAGTACTCTAGTACATTTATTTTGTGGACAACTATACATCAAATTGTGCCCTACCTCTTGAGTTCAATTTTGGGGTGATTTTACTATTATTTCAGCATCCCATTCACTCCTTACTTTGCAGTCATCAGGGCATCTACTCCTAGGGATATTTCTATATTCAATATAGATAATTTAGATGGAAATAACTTCAATTATTGGAAGACCTAGATAGAGTATCTTTGTGTTTAAAATAAGAAAATCCCACACTTGAAATGCAAACAGTTTGAAGCTCGAGGAGTTGGATGTAGAGTCAAAACCCTGTAGTTGATGCATGTAGATCTCATCATGAAGGTTACCATGTAAAAATATTAGCTTGACATCCAATTGTACAAGGTCCATGTCACCTCTAGCTACCAAGGCATACATAGTGCCAAGAGTAGTCAGTTTTACTGCATTTGAAAAGAACTCATCAAACTCTGTTGGTGGCATTGTCATTTTTGGTGGTAGAATAGGAGGCAATGGTAGTCTAGGTGGGGGAGGAGGACTTGGTGGTCATGGTGGTGGAGGCCATAGAGCCATAGGAGGCAATGGTGGTGATGATGGTTTGGCTAGTGGAGGTGGTGGCATTGGTGGTGGTGTTGGTGGTGGCACTGGCACTAGTGTTGGTGGTGGAGTGGGAGAAGGAGGTAGTGTAGGTGGGGGAGGAGGACATGGTGGTGGTGGAGGTGGAGTTGTAGGAGACGGAAGTGGCTTTGGTGGTAATGGTGCTAGCAACATTGGTGATCATGCTAGTGGAGACGGTCATGCATAGTGGTAGCACTAGGTGTGGTTATAATGATAGCACTTAATAATGTACGGTGTAAGATGTCAAATCTACTGAAAGAAGTGAAAGTAATCATAGCTATGAAAGCACTACCTACTCTCTCCCTAGCATGGGTAGCACCTAATCTTTTAAAAAACACATGTTCCAACATACTTGAGTGCTAGAATTATATATAAATTTCTAATAGCAACTCTAGAAAATCTAAGTATAAGCAATTCACTATCAAAGGCCGTTCCAACTATATGGCTACCTCATTTTGATTGAGATATTGTTAATGAAATTTTTAAATAGAAGAGAGGGTTACCATCATGTTTTAAACAAAGTTTCACTTTATAAATGGGAATAATGCTATTGGCCTATTATATGGCTCCAATGTGGGAGGATCAATGAGAGGACTAGAAATATGCATGGGGTTAGCACATGGTGGAACCAATTCATATTTTTTGGGGGACTACATTTAATCTAACCATATGTGTTTGTTAAATTATGAGTAAGAGGAGCACTATACATGTTCGTGTTATGTGTAAGGGAAAACTAGTAGCATTAACATAGTACAGAAACTTGACCATCCAAGAGTGTTCATGACATGTAGAACATTGTTTTGATTGCTTCATACTTTCAAATGCTTATCATAAAGTGACAATCAAGTGCTTGGTCCATGAAGCAATAAAGTAAAATTTGCAATCCTACCATGTAACAACTCATTGTTGAAAGTAAATGATTGGATCTCCATAAAGTCATAACAACATAAACAATATCCTTGCATACTTATCAGTATAAAAGATATCATTGCATTCTCATCTAAACAAATTTAGTAAAGAAAGAATATGGTTTATTTTCTTGCTCACTCTGTTTACTTTACTTGTTTGGCTTAAGGCAACATGAAAGTAGAAAAGAGGCCCAACCTTATATTATTTGTACATAAATATAGACAAGACTTACATACTCTGCAAGCATTTATAAACATTTGGAAAACATCACTAAATAAATAATATGGTTGTATTGCTTGTTCAATCTATTTGCTTCTCTTTTTTGGCTATAAGCAACAAAAAACTAGAAAAGAGGCCTAAACTACTCTTAGTTGTACAAAAATGTAATATTTCCACCCAAAAATATTATAGAACTTGACCCCCGCACGCTGCATAAAAGCTCTACAAAGTCAGTTCCCGCATTGACTAATGACAATGGCTAAGTGGTTATCCCACGCGCGCATGATAAAAATCCCCATCCACGATCTACAATTAAGGCCGGGGCACGAAGACCGCAAGCCGTGCAAGAACACCCCTCTTGGATAAAGGGAAAATGGATAATGGTGAGAATTTAGGTAATTTTTTTTACTAATTATCCCTTCCCCCAGCCAATGCATGGTTGGAGGAGAGGGAGTGTGAGAAGAAGTAAGAGTGGTGTGGGGAGCATGAGGAGGGAGAGGCATGAATAGGCCACGTGGTGGCTACCATCTCCCCCCCTTATGCTATATAAACCCCCTGTGGCACGAGCTTGGGAAGGAGGAGACAAGGAAAGGGCTGCCGTGTTGCACGAACAAAGGGAGAGAAGGAAAAGGAGGCTGCCGTGTTGGAGGAACGAAGGGAGAGGCACGAACAAAGCACGAGAAGGAGAGGCTGCCGTGCTGCCTGGAACGTTGCCGCCGTGAGGACACCGCCACCATACAACGCCTGCAGCTGCGGCCCATCCCCGCCATCATCATTAAAATCCCTCCCCCCTATTTTCATCGACATTCCCTCTCTCCAATCATTGCCTCCTCCTTCCACGTCAATTCTGCTGTTAAGCAGAAGCTTCCTTGAAAGCTTCTAAGGATAAGGCCCATAAAGCTTGAGCACGCGGTTTTCTCCCCGGGTGCTTATATCCCACATTTATAAAGGGTATTCTTGCATAAGGGAGAAGCAGACCAGATTTTGAGGCTGTAGGGAACTCGCAGATCGTGTAAGGGCGAAGGCAAACCCAAAGTCCAAACACACTACGTCTACGATGGCTCCAAAGTCCAAGTCGCAAGGCGCACGCGTGGAAGATTCGAACCCAAGTTTACATGTGGATATTCCCACGAATCCACAAACCCAGGTTCTTGAAAGTTTAATTCCGCATTGGGCATGTTTAAAATTTCATAGGGAAGCTATGAATATAAATTCCTTATTCATCTTACGAGCATAGTCGCAAATTGCCCTTGTCATGCATTTCCAAAGTGATATGCCTAAACGCATATTGCTTAGGGTTAAAAGAGGAAATTGTTAAGTGCATCCTTGATTGGCCGTGAAAGAACAAGCATATCTTGCATTTAGTCAAAAACTTCCTTTGTTATGACTCGCATGAAAAAATTTGTTAACATCTGTTGCACGTCATGAAAATGAAACCATGGACATTGCATGTTGCACGCGAAGATGCTTGTAGACTGGATTAAAGGTTGCATGTCACATATTCGTGAAGCATGAACTTTATTTAACAAAATTGTATCTAGAAAAGGTTGCATGTTACATATTCGTCATGCGTAAACTTCATTCATCGAAGTTGCATTTAGAAAAGGTTGCATGGGTTATCAAAGCATGAAATTCAATTGCTTTAAAAGAAAGGTTGTATGAATAATTCCTTGATGAAAATCTTGTTGGTTTTATGCAAGTTATTCTCCAAATTGTCATTCGTCATGACTTTAGCAAGAAAAGATAGGGTTATTGCAAAACTTATGGTGCATAGAGGTAATGAATCGCGTAATGTGATGTCTTGAAACTATTTACACCTTTGGAACAAGTTTAGCATCTCTAGGAAAGGATCATTCCTTGTCGCAAGACAAGTAGACCAATTTAGCTAAATCAATTGTAATGTTACAACGATTTAGGGTTTCTACCCTAAGGATCGATCGATCTAATGCTAAAACTCGGATTGAGTTTGGAAACCCTAGGACCCTGAATGTTGTCGGCCTAGTACAATTAGGGTTGGGTTGGGTAAGAAGAAACCCCAAACCCCACATCTTGACTAAACATACTCCTTGACAAGAAATGCCGTTGATGGGTGAAATGATCCCATGAGTTAGATGCGACACTTGTGCAATAAGTTGCAACATTGCTTGGCTTTGTGGTTTAACCACAAGATAAATTTTCCACTCCTTGGAATAAGGTTGGCAGGTTCTAGCGCAAGTCTAACTTGCAACAGGATGAGTTGACATCCTGCTACATTACCCTCTTGGGCTGATTTGGCAAGTTAAGGGAAGTTATGTATTGCTTGGTAAGCAAAGGATCAATCAAGTTAGAGCGACATGGTCACCAAGATTTACTGTCTTAATTTAAGAAACACTAAGGTGTTGGTTAATTTGGGTTAACAGAGTATGACCCTAACCCAAGGACAAAAGGGTAAACAAACAAACCCTTGGGGATCTTGCCAAGTCGCAATTGATCCTGGATCGAATGCTGGATGCATTCGGAGAGACGGATTCACTCCTTAGCAGTTGGCCAATTAAATGACCATTGGATTGATTGTGTTTGTAACAGTTTAGGAGCACTGTTTGCATTGTTTGCTCAAGGAACTAAAGATGGAAAAATAATTAATGCTTCAGGTAGAAGGCCTGAAGGGAGAGGCAGCATTAGTTACCCCCAACTGGCTGCCTGACCCTAACCAAGGGGGTTGTTAGCCGTGTCGGGAACGTGGACCGAACCCACCACGAGAGGTCTCTCCGTTGGGCACTACTTGGAGCAGGAGGATGCTTGGGTGCCAAGGGGGGCTCTAGCCGTAAATCCCTTGCCATACGGGTCTTGCACAAGAGGCGGACCTGACTCAGGATTGGATCTCGAGGCTCGCATACTAGTCTACGGGCGGAATCTTGGATTAGTAATCCCTGTGGATTGCTGGATTTCCTTTGAGCGGATTATGGATTGCCTTCGGGCATATTATGGATTAGTCTACGAGCTGGATTATATGGATGTATTCCAAAGATAAATAAGATAACATGTTGAAAAGGAACTTGTTTGAAAGTGTTTTTCTATGTCAAGTGCTAAGATTACGTGAAGGAACCGGTGTCTAATTGGCTAATTAAGGAAGTTGTTTTATGCATGTCCAACTAAATGTGGTAGGTAATTGGACAACTAAAGCAACCCTGAGGAAAATGCGGTGGATGTGGCCATGGGTTCGTCCTATGGATGGGTGGTCCCGATTGGCCGGGAACTTTTCTCAAAGGAAATGAACAGCAAGCAGCGATGACCTAGAGTCTAGGTTACTAGAACCCCGATTTATGATGTTTTAGGGGAACGGAATGGGACTATGCCTTATGGGCAAAGAGGTCAAGCTTTGCATCCCTCTCGTTTCCCATTCTCCTTGAACCAAGTGCAGCATGAATCCACTTTGACCCTGACGTTTCTATGTAAAGTAGTTCACCTGGGGTTCGACGCTAGTTACTCTCTAGGAATTTGACCATTAAGGAAACCCTGATTCAGGTCAGTCCTAAGTGGGAACGGCAGGAATACTTCCGCTATGTGGTAGACTCGGGAAGACCTAGATCGCAAACCCCGTAACATTCCATGGGAGTTCCGGGCGGAGCTTTCTAGACTCTCTTCCCGATGGTCTGCTAAGACGTGTCTTGCGAGCGAACAAGTGGACACATTACAAAAATATAGACAATGTTTACATATTTTGCAAACATTTATAAACATTTGTACAAAAAGAATATGGTTTGCATGCTGGTTCATTTTTTTTATTTTGCTTCTTTGCTATATGCAATGTGAAAGTAGAAAAGAGGCCCAAACTACTATTAGTTCTAGAAAACTATAGACAAGACTCTCATATTCTGCAAAGATTTATAAATATTTGCACAAAATCACTAAGGGAAGAATACAATTGGCTTGATTGTTCCCCATGTGCCTCACTTGTTAGGCAACATGAAAGTAGAAAAGATGCCCAAACTATGATTAGTTGTACAAAAATATAGGCAAGGCTTACCTATTGTACAAAAATGCAACCAAGTCTTACATAATGTGTAATATTTATAATTATGGGAACTCAAGTTGGAAAGGTAAAGCTACTTAAATTTGTTGAATGTGTTGAGCTTTAAGATGCTTGACATGATGTTGTGATTGGAGTTACTACAAGGGCATTCAATGTAAAAATGGTATTTAGGCAATTGAGAAAGTAAATGCATTCATGATTGGAAATGTGTTCAAGGAAGTAGAAAGGTTCATTTTGATTAGGAACTTCAATGCCACATAGCAAGATATTAACATGCATTGTGTTTTATACCTTTCTTTATCTTTATGCTCTAGTATTAGCTCACCTCCATAGTATAAGCATTTATTTTATACGTGAGCATTTTTGCAATCATGTAAAACTTGGTGGCCATGTTTCTATAGTTGGATTGGTGAAACATCAATCTTTAAAGTTTCCACTATACTTCTAGAGATTGAGATGCCCACTATGAGAATTAGTTTACTTACAAGTTAATGTTTGGTGTAGAGTTAGTACAATGTTTTTCGACATTTATATATTCATTACAATCATAGAGGATGTGCTACTTTAAAAGTAGGAAATTGTAATAGAAGATAAGCAAACAACTTGTGCAACCTAGATGACATCATCACAATGTTCTTAACTAAAGTATATGGATATTGATGTTGACTCCCTTTGTGGTTGTGTTTTAAAAATTATATTAAGTTTATAATGCATTGAAATATCATCATATAATCATCAAAATGCTCATTAAAAAACATTAAAATATCCATAAAAATAATATATGAGATCTTTTTCATGTTTTAGACTACTTGATGATTTAATACAAGAATTTTACAGTAAGTATAGGTGAGCATAGAAGAAAAATCATCATCATGGTCTTCTCAAACATAGTTTTAGACCTCAAGATTCCATGGTATTAGTCTAATACTAGAAGTACACATATTCAATTACTTGATTGTTAATGTTTTCAAAAAAAAGGATAGATGTCCTTGAATGGTGTAGGAGTTAAGCTCAAAGCCTTCTCAAGCTACATGGATAGTCTCCACTGATAAAAAATGTAGAAATGTATTATCGTGCTCCACAATGTAGCAAAGGTAATGCTTGCGAGTAGCAAAACAAAGTGAAGAATCCTTGTCAAGTCCATGGTATGTCTCCAAACTGACCAAGCAACACATCAAATAGCTATAAACATAAAGACTCCCACATTTCTAGGATTGAGCAACCAAGAAACAATGTTAGCTACACTAGGGCTAGAAGGATAGGAACATTTGAATAATAAAATACACTCAACTCTAATGTAGTATATGCCTAGAATTAAGAATGATATTTAAATTCTAATGAGATAATTCCATTTATCTTTGTGTTTGAGGAATGTATATAAGTTCTAAGATATTGTGGATGGTGAGTGTTTAATCAATTTGTACAAGTGAATATGTATGAGTGCTCAATGCCTATATATATATGTGTGTGTGTGTGTCCTGATATTAATTAGGTTTCCCATTTTATAAATCATTTATGAACCATAGCTAAATTAAATTCAATAAAGTGTGAATCTTAAGTGTTGATGTTTTTGAATCACCAAAAATTTAACTTGCACAAGTTTGGAACTAAGTGTGTGTGATAGTCACAAATCAACCTTAGACAAAATGAGATGTGCCATTCAACTAGGTGGCATGAATTTCTTTCAGAGTCAAGTTGCCGAATGCGGCAAGTCACTTGTCATTGCCATTGTGACTTACAAGAGACTTGATGGGGTGAGATGAGCTATCTAAGGCTGATGGAGTATTATGACACCAATTACAACTGGACAATTCAAGGTGCAAAAAGAAGGGGCGCTGAGATTAGGTGTGTAAGCAAACAATTGGTTCCCCATCACTAGTGCAATGGATGGATCAAGTCAAGGAAGAAACCCCCACCCAAGGGGAGAATGCATGCCCAAGGAACAAGAGGACAATACACATTTTCATTTTCTTAAAAGAAAATTGTAAAGCGTTTGACAAGTCTTGAACTCTTGACTTATAAGCTCATAATCTAGCTCTCTTACTAGTAGACTACCTACACCTTTTCTATGTGCAATATGTTAACGAAGGCATTGAACATTTTGAGGACAAGCAAGGGCTTTGCCTATTGTGTAACCAGCTTGATCCTTTTTTCCAAACGTCTCAAGTCCTCACGGTGCAACTTATGTAAAGGAGGATCCCTAGAAAGGAGGAGCTAGGTGTGGCATGTGTTGTAGATAACACAAAAGATATATTAAAAGTTATGAAGCGTAATTGTAAATAGCCAATCATGATGTCCGATTGATAGTAGGCTCTAAGACTTTTGATTACTAAGTTATCGATTCGATATTCAAATTCATTGGAGACACAATGTTTTCACTTGAGCAAGGGGCTCTAACTACCCAAGGATTCCACTTTTTTCTCCTTTATCACAATGACATGTACATTGACATGTATGTGCAGACATCCCTCTTCAAGGGATGTTTGCATACCTACAGGGCACATTTCTTTGAAAATGAAAAAATGCCATGGTAGGACTCTAACCCCCACCAATCTCCTCATACTTTAAAGCCTTAACCAATGGGCCAACCACTTTTTGTATTTGAAGTGGGCAAGGACAATGTATATATGTTCTAACCAACTATTTTCATACTACACTATATGCCTAGGGTAGTGTATAACCTCCCTCAAACTCTCTTAGCATTGCTAAATTTGATAAAACCACATCTTAGTTGTAGACGAGCCACGTCTAATATGTCTTAGTGAAAATTTTCACCTCAGATGGCCTATCTCTGCCTTTTTGGCTACAACTAATGATGGAAATCATGTTCACGACCCCCCTCACTCAGATTGATGTTGGCTATGTAAATGGCTAAATGATGCATGCTCTGCAATCAAAGGCATATATGATGAATATTTATGCAGGCATATATGATGAATATTGATGTATGCAATTGAAGAATACATGTAGATAACAATGTTTTTAAGATTCATAATATAATATCTTGGATACCATGACATTTATTTTTAATTCCTAAGTTATGTTATCATTAATACAACCATAACACTACATGAATCTCCCATACTTGGATAGATCACCTTTCCTAATAGGGGTATAATATCACACCCTTCTTTCAATTATTTATGTTTGTGATTTTTGTTGGGGGTGAAAGGCCACCTATGTGTAGCCATCTACATTTATCTTACACTTATTGCCTATACACTTGTACGCTACATGTGGTGGCTACCCACTACTATCACTTTATTCTTTATTATTACTATGGCAATAAAATAAGAAAAGGCTTGTCACACATTGTGACTGTTGGAGTTTCTACACATTGTCTTGCTCTCTCTCTTGCTTGAACCTCCGTAGTTCTTGCATCATCTTGCTTCTTCTTGTGCTCTCATTCTTACTTAACCTTTCAATTGATATTAGTATTTGAGGATCCTCAATCTTATTGACTTCAACCTAGGAAGATAGCTTCATTCATAGTTCTCATGGCATTCACTCATTGAGGTATGCACAAGTCACATTGCTTCTCAGATCACTTCCATAGCTTCCAACCTTAATTTGGTCCTTTCCATTATTGATTTGAGCTTCCACAAGTGATCATTGAGCTTCAGAGTAGTAGTAGTACGCCCTAAGATGGCTATCAGTACATACTTGTAGTGGCTATTTACTTCAGTGGTTTCCAATATACCAACTTGAAGACCTATTATAGGATCTCACATGTACTGATTTATTTATTTGGGCACTCACGTGTTATGAGACACATTTATTAAGATTTTTTTTGCTCTTGGACATTTCACTTTTGCTTTAATGGGGGTATTTTGATATTTTTCATTGTAGAGTTTGATTTACTCAAGATAGTGGGAGTCTCTTGTTTATGTATATATGCTCACTCGGTTTCACTATACACTATCCTTGTAGACATTGATGATTGTGGGTATGTTTAGCTGTCATTTGTACTCCCGTACTTCCTCTTTTCAGATGGGTTTGTGAGTTTTGGATGCATTCATGGTTATGTACTTGAGCTTTACTATTCATATGTAGTGAGATAGTTGTAGATTAGTGGATCTATATTACCTTTGGAGATCTCATATATGCATAGTTGGCTTATATACATTCTATTTTGTTACTTGGGATTGCATTTGCCAACTTTGGATCTTTGATAGCATTTGGTACCTTGGTGATTTATGCCTTTTATACACTCTTAGCTACATTATATATCCTAATTGCTACCTAGAAGTCCTTAGCAGTGGGAGGTTAGTGTTTTTGGATATAGAGATGGAAGGATAGAGAAAAGAGAGGGAGGGAGGGAGAGAGAAATAGAGAGGGAGGATAGAGAAATAGATAGAAAGGGTTGAGAAAAATACAAGGATGGAAGGAGAGATAAGGACAGTAGAGATACAGAAAGGGAGGAGAGAGAAAAATAGAGAGGGAGAGGGATATAGAGGAGGGAGGGACAGATGCATTGAGAGAGAGGGAGAGAGGGAGGCATTACCTCTTCTTTCATTGTTTTTATATTTTCTTGTTTTCTCTCTTTATTTTTGTTTATGGAGAGATGAATTGAGGGTGTTAACATGGCAAGCTCAACATGTGTATTGATGATGGACCACCTCGCTAGATGGGTCTGCAAGTCTACATTTAGCACATCAGTGGTCATTATGATCCTTGCATGGCCACTCACTTATCACTTATTATATTTAGTTTATTGCACCTACCTACAGTCTGCATAGTTATAGCGCCAAGTGATTAGTATAGTTAGTTATGCATTTATGCACTATTTGACTTAGTAGAACACTTTTCTTTATATGGTATATTATCTATACTTTATGTACATTATATTATGAGTGAAAGAAAGAAGAAGAAACAAACAAGAAAATTTTTTGGTTTCCATCTCTCTTCCTATGCTCTTGAGTGAGCTTCCTCTTGTGTATATGGTGTGTGTTTGGCACAGTAGCTCAAACAAGTCCCCCCACCACGTGATTCTTGACATGGTATCAAAGTAATGCCACTAAGAGAGGCTGGTTTTTAAGACTGAATTTAAGGAGAAGAAGCAAGGATTTGAGAAAGCAACCAATGGATAAGAAGCTCTCCCATTCTCACTACAAGATATAGACCTTACACCGATGTTTAAAGCGACGAAAATACAAACAACAAAATTTGCCCTCGTCGTTGCAAAAAGCGTCGTTATTGACGACACCATAGAAACGTCGCTATTGGCGTCGCAAATGCGATGCTAATAGCGACGCATATAACGACACCAATAGCGATGCAACCAGTAAATTTGGGACGCGCATAGCGACGGCAATAGCGACGCGAGCAGTAAATTTGGGACGGCAATAGAGACGATAACAGGGATTAAATTTTTTTTGTGTATGAGAGCCATACAAAATAGTTTCTGCACTACTGTATACAAAGCGCTTGCAAACAAAAAGAATGTATACTGAAATCATAAAATTGATACATGAAATAAATACATGATCATATAAAAAGCGATTGGTACAATCATGACATGATATCACTAATACATAGAAAATTTCTACATAGATCAGGCAACTAAAAAATAAAGGTGTGTGAGCTCCAAGGATCCAAGGGCGAGCTACAAATCCTTGTCCCCCGAAAGCTCGTCCCGCCGCAAAGGAGCATCGAACGGATTCTGCAGAAAAAGAAACAACACTTCAATCCACCATACAATAATGCATTCAAATATCTCATGGTAATTATGGACAAGAAAGATGAGTGACTTACAGGGCCGCCACGTCTATACAATTGGTCGATCAATGCATTGAGACCGTGCCTCTCTGCATATCGAGTCTCAAGGCCTTGCGGATCGCGATTTGTAATGGAGTGCTGCAAAGAAAACAAAATGCTAACTATTAGAAACATGATTATCAATACAAAGAATATTTCAAAAAAACAAACAAGCAAAACAAAAGAGAAACTTACAAAGTCCTCCAAATATGTCCTATGGCCGCCACTCCCAAGATGATGGACCACTCCGCCCTCGAGTCGTGCCCTCGCCACCTCGCGCTGCTGACTCCAATGTCCTGGAGAATTTGTAGCCTCCTCCCTCAGTCGGCGCCACTCATCTGCATCTAACCACTCGGGCTTTGCAGCCCCACTCTTGATTGCCTTGCATGCATCGGATCGTCTATGTGATATGTATGCATGCATGCAATCCATCATCAAGCCCGTAGAGAATCTATCTACTGCGGCTGGCACCAGAAACTCCTCATGCAAGGATGCTACTATGTAGTCCTTGCTCCCCTCCGGTATGTTCTTCCAATGATCCAGGACGTTGTGCCGAAAAACTTGTTGGCACAACTCTCTCATGCGAGCCATCACCCACCTCCCCTCATCATTCATGATGATGGCTCCTGACCTACTATCGACCAGATATCCATAACCCCTAGGAGTCTACCTAAGATGGGTCCTCTCCCATCTCGGTCCACGCTCCTGGATATATCCAAGAGACCCCTCTACATCCGGTGTACCGATGGGGGTAACCTCTCTTGGAGTGACACCCAAAAGGGAGGCACCAAAAGGGGTGCCACCTATTGACGGCTGCGCAAAAGCCGGAGTAATTGGAGTAGACATCCCCATATGTGTGACAAATCCTGGAGGTGACGCAGCTCTAGCTGAATGACGAGATGGAGACACCACATCCGTGTCTCCACAGTAGCATCCCCCTGATCCCGATGCAGTTCCTCCCTCTAGCCCAAGTCGTGAGCGTCGAGATCATCTGCTCAAAGATGAAGCATCCGATCGCGCTGAAACAGATCTAGCAGAGCGCCCTGACGAAGAACGAGACAGCTCCTGGTCTGCCATCTCTCTGAATCTCGCGAGCTAGTCTGGAGACATGTGTGCGAAGACGTCGTGCAACTCATCGCTCATCCCTCGACTCATCCTGAAAATGTCACCTGCACAGATAAAAAATGGTGTTAGAATAATCAATTTAAATTATACAAAGCATAGTAATATAAATCATTTTTTAAAAATCCCTCTTAGAATGCATATCTTATGTACCTTTATAAGAGATCTAAACAACGAATTGAGTAAGTGGATGCTCCAAGTATGAAGTATCCTATGGTCCCATGTTAATCTCCTGACACAACTTCGCATATATTGGAAGGTCGATAGACATGGTACCACAAAAGAATGAGTCCGCCTTGTTCTCAAAAAATTCTTGGACTCCTGTATTTCTATCATTGCTAGCCGATGCGGGCTCCAAGCTTTCGACGGCCTCCACCCCTTGTAATATCGACCCCTCTATTTGCATATTATCTGCATCTATGCTCGGAACATCGCTTTGATCATATACTCTCGCACTTCGGGGAGCTGAAGGTATAACATACCACCGTCGAGGTTGTCGGGGGTTTGGATAGAAGATTACCTATTCACAAACATGTACAAAGCGAGTTCAAACCATTGTGACATAAACCATGTTGTATTACAATTAGCAAGTAAATGACTCCATGCACCTGTTCACAATGGGCTGGCAACACAAAGGTGTCGCGCAAATCCGTCCATTTTTTTTCGAAATCTATTTCGAGAAATCCAGATGGACCTCGTCGAACTGTTGCTCCAGCTCCTCCAAGTACCACTTTGAACCACTACACATCGAATAGTATCATTGAGAAGCTACGGTAATCCACCGTAATAATACTTTGCAAGTTCCCAAAATACTCCATCTCATCCACAACCATGTTCGGATCCGTTGCTCGTCGTCGTCTCTCTTGCTCGAACCTTGTCATGACACCACAATCCATTGTGGAGAGCATTTTGTCAACATGCTCCACGTGAAAATGCCGTCCGCGTGACCACATTGCACTATATATTTTGTAATGTACATTGAAACACTCAAAATTAGATGTCGCATATAAAATTTAGATACAACAGATTCTAAACCCCTCATCACCTTTGGACTACATCCCCTCGAGAATTCCCACTCCTCCATTGAGACCTCTGTCCCTTCGCTAGATGTTGCGGTCAAGGCTCCATGCAACCATCGTGTTGACATAAACCGTGGCATCTCCTCCATGCCTTAGGGATATCAAATCGGTTGATGATGCGTACTACGTCGGAATTTAGCTCGCGCTTCCTCTCGATCTTGCCTTGCAATCTGGTACTTCGCGAGCCACGTCTCCATGGAGGCATGGTGCAACATACAAAAGCGATTCACCTTCTCTTCCATTGAGGCATCCATTCTTTTTTCTACCCCATTTCCAACCACCACATCTCCAGTCACTCTATCATCATCCTTCAGCGTCCATAGCATTTCATTGTCTGGTTTCACCGTTGGTAGCCATTGTGAGATATGCACTAACGCCTCTGACACCAACCAACCTTCGGCCATACTACCTTCTGGCCGAGCTCGTTGTCACACAAAGCCTTTCAGGGTTTTCATGAAGCGCTCCAGGAAGAACATCCATCGCATATGGATAGGTCTAGCAATCTCCACTTCGTCCACAAGATGCACAAGACGGTGGACTTGTATCGTGAGCATGCTAGTGGGCAGGTATTTCTCAAAGAGACAGACCGTCTCCACTGCTCCCGGCCTCGCGGATTCAATAGAGGACATCTTAATCTCTTTCTGTGAGATCCATTGCACCAAAGTCGACAACTTGTAAATGGCCCCATGAATTTCTAGAGTAAGGCATCCTGCGATCGCGATCGATAGGACAAACTGCCGCAAATGAGAAAGCATTATGAATAATGGCCACTTTTCAAATGGCAAAATGCCCACGCTAATTACAATCCATTCGTAGCACAAACCTGGCATATCTTATGCCAATCATGCGATTTTAGCCCCGACAATTGGTCATCTTTAGAAAATGCGGATCTGAGAGAACGCATCATACCCGTCGGAGTGAGGATAGACTTGATTACTTGCTTCACAATGCGCTCTTCTTTAGTGGACAAAACCCAAGGAGCGCAAGGAAGCTGCACGTGACCATCAGTACTGGAAGCGCCTCCATCTTACCTACCTCCTTCAAATCCATTCGTGCCCCTATAGTGTCTCTCTTTCCTGTGATGTGGTCCCATAGCAAGTTTCCCACATTCTTGAAAATATGCATGGGATCCAACAAGTGGTTGACCTGTAAGTGGGTCCAATATGGCAACTCGTAGAAAACTGAGAACTGTCGCATTCCATTTGGATGTGATTCTGGGTTTACCATTTTCAGCTCGTACCAGATTGCGGCATTCATACGTGTTGGAGGTCGTCCAAGGAAACCTTCCCTGAGTTCATGATCCTCTGGCAAGAAAGCAGCGTGTCCTTAATATACCATCTTCTTCATGGTTCGTGACCTTCGGGAGTCTAACTGTGGCCCACACAATGGACATGCATGATAACCTGAGGTAACCAGACATATAAGGCAAGCCATGACTAGTGAATACTTGATTGAATGAGATAAAATATAGATATTACTAGCGAGAACGGAGGTCTGCTCACCTGAGCACTCTCCCAATCCGGGAAAGTCATGCATCGTCCACATGAGAATGGCTCGAATGTTGGTTGACCGTCGACCATCGCGCCTGCTCATATCTTGCACAGTGACCCCCTCCTCCCACAAAATCTTAAGCTCATCGACTAATGGACGAAGATACATGTCCATATTTTTTACTTTGTAGCGGCCTAGGACGAGCAATCTAAGGATGAGATGTCTTTTCTTCGTAGAAAGCCATGGAGGGATGTTGTAGTTGACAAGGACTATAGGCCACACACTGTAAGAAGTTGAGCGCAGACCGAATGGGTTCACACCATCCATTGAGAGACCGAGCCGAAGATTCCTTGGCTCTCGCGCAAATCCTGGGAAGGTAGAGTCAATGTAGCTCCATGCGCGCGAATCCACTGATATTTGATGAACTCCATCTATGGACCTATTCTGCACATGCCATGTTGTTAAGCTTGCCATGCCGGACGTACGAAACATGTGGTTTATGCGGGGGATGAGCGGAAAGTATCTGAGAACTTTTTGAGGGATGGTTTGCCCTTGCAAGTCTTGTCAATACCTGTGAGCATCTTTATCTCCCTGTCCCTCTCTTTCTCTCTTTCTCTCTCATTTCCTCTTCTAAACAAGCAAAAAAAAAGTGATTTAAACCTTAAACAAGCAAAAGGGAGAGGGAGAGAGAGAATGCACTCTCCCTCCCTCTCCCTCTCCCTCTCCCTCTCCCTCTCCCTCTCCCTCTCCCTCTCCCTCTCTTTCTCTTTCTCTTTCTCTCCCTCTCTCTCCCTCTCCCTCTCTTTCTCTCTCATTTCCTCTCCTAAACAAGCAAAAGAGAAAGTGATTTAAACCTTAAACAAGCAAAAGAAAGAGAGAGGGAGACTCACCGATGAGATATGGCGAGTGTGGGGCGGCTCCTCTTTGCGATGAAGGCTCCTCCTCTCCTTCGTGAACAACGACAGTGGGGCAAAAAGTCTTCTTCCTCTCCTTCTCTCACGACGGTCGCTCTCTCCCTCGCTCTCACTCTCAAAACACAAAACGTGCAAATGCGAAATAAAGCCGCACTCGGTTTCGGCCCGCTTTTTTTCTTGTGGAGTGTCGCTATCTGCGACACTTTGCATTACTATTGGCATCACAACGACGCCGCTACCCGCCGTCACTACCACCTCAAATCCTTATAGTGTCTTCCACTCTTTCTCTTAAATAGTGCTTGTGGAGGCACCAAAAGCAAGGTAGAGTAAAAATCTCAGATTGTTGAGAGAATCTGTGTGTGAGCAAAGCATTGATATTTTACAACTAAGCCCTTTAAGACTTACTTGATACTTTTTGGACATCTAAGGCCATTTCAGGCCACATTTCAGACATGTAAGATTGCAAACAGTAGTAAATATGTAAGTTTTGAGGTATTTGACAATAAGTAAACATAAATTTTATTTACAAAAAAATTTCAGATTACATGTACTATCAAGCACTTAATAAAAAAGGTTGCTTGGTATATAGCACTATGCACTTGTTGTGAAAGGTTGCAGAAGAGATACTTGTTATTTTGTATTAGTTTTGTGATAATGGCAGAGAACAATGGAAATTCCATCATTGAGAAGCTGCACAATAACAACTACCTATCATGAAAGTATCATGTGATGAACTTTCTTATTGGAAAATGCCCTTAAGAGTTTGTTTCAAGTGAAGAAAATGAGCGAGAGCTGAGTAACTGTACGATTGTGGATGAATTAAAGGCATAGAAAGAATGAAATGCAAAGGACAAAAAGGTAATGTATTGGCTATCTATAGTCATTGATTATACTATGTTGGGACATATCAATAATGCAATAATTTCACATGGAGCTTAGACAATTCTTACAAACATGTTTAAAGTAAATATAAAGACATAAAAGATTCAACTCAAGCAAGACTAAAATTAATGCATTCCAAAGGATTAATTACAAGGTTTCTTTTAGAGTTGTAGAATTTTACAAAGTGTGTGAAGCATGTGAGTTTGGTAAGTAAGCAAGATAACCTTTTTCACATGATAAATATGTGAGAATAAATATACTTGATGTTGTGCATATAGATGTTTGGGAGCCTACACAAAACCTATCTCTTGGTGGTAGCGAATACTTGTCATCTTTATTGATGATTATTCAAGGAAGGTGTGGGTATATTTCATGAAAGAAAAGAGTGATGTATTTGAACACTTTAAAACTTTCAAGGCTACTATTGAAATATAAAGAGACTTGAAAGTTAAGTGATTGAGACCAAATGGAGGGAGAGAGTACCTCTCTAATGAGTTTAGTGACTTTTTGAGGTCTCATGGGATAAAAAGATAGTTTACTTGTAGGTATACCCCACAATAAGATGGGTTTGCAAACAGAAAAAATAGGTATATTATAGAAGTTGCATGGGCATTGATGACTAAAAAGAATATGCTAGAATATTTTTGGTTTGAAGCTATTCATATTATTCTCTGTATCATCAATGAAACTCACACATATGTAGTTCATGAGATGACCCCCCAAAGAATGTTTTACAAGCAAAAAGCCCAATGTATCACACTTGAAAGTGTTTGGTCATATTGCATATATTCATGTGCTAGATAAGCTGTGAAAGAAGCTTGATCTAAAGGATGAATAGTGTATTTTTATAAGAAACTCTTTAGTCTAATAGAAAGGGTATCATTGTTATAACCCTTTTACAAGTGATTTTAGAGTAAGTAGAGATGTTATTTTTTATGAGATGAGCAATTGGTATGCATCTAGTAGTTATAAATTGGATGATGATAATGATCATGATATTTATATGTAGAAAGAAAAGCAAGAAGCATGGAGACTTAGTGGACCAAAAACATAATCTAGTACTACATCTACAATTAACCCTTGGTCTACGGGAGACTAATGAGTAGCCCCACATCTTCAAGTGCATCTACAAGTGTTACATGTTAAGGCAAAAGAAAAGAGAAAGTGTTGGGTGGTAATGATGCATCTACTAGTCATTTGGGGTTTGATGGAGATTTGAGGTGTTTAGAGAGTTTGTATTATGAGCTTAATATTCCTTCAGTCAGGACACCAAGTATATAGAGAGCACATGGTAATGTAAATGCTCCATTGAGTGATCCAGTGATGTGCAAGACTAGTAGGATCAGATACCATGTTAAAAGATTTGGTTTTGAAGATTATGTAGCTCACCATTATACCTATATGGTAAATGTGGCCAAAGATGTTGAGCCTACTGGTTTTGAGGATGTTGTTAGTCATGCTCATTGGGATGTAGCAATGGATAAGGAGATGGTTGCATTAGAAGCCAATAAGACTTGGGATTTTATACCCTTATATAAGGGCGAGAAAGCTATTATATGTAATAAGACGTAGATTTACAAAATCAAGAATAATACAGATGGTTTGATTAGTAGGTATAAGGCTAGGGTAGTTACAAAAGGCTATACTCAAACATATGCCATAGCTTATGAATGGACATTCACTTCAATTTCTAAAATGGAAATTGTTAGATGTGCGATTGCTTTGGTAGTAGCCAAATGTTGGAATTTAAAGAAAACATATATCAAGAATGCATTTTTGCATTGGGAATTGTAAGAAGAGGTATATATGGAGCAGCTAACAAGTTATGAGAATTTAGAGCATCCCACATATGTGTGGAGGTTAAAGAATGTGCTCTATGGGCTGAAGCAAGCACCTATAGCATGGTTTGACAAGATCAGTCAATATCTTCACTGTTGAACAGTGCGCGAGGGAGACGAGGAACGGAGGAAGAGAGAGGAGAAGAGAGACACGAGACACCGAAAGTGGAACCCCACAAGTGCGTCAAGTGAGTACACATGATAGGAATATAGAGAGGGGACCTGGGGCGCTATATATAGATAGACTATATATAGCTAACAGGGGCGTTATATATAGATAGACTATATATAGCCAACACCCCCGCTCAAATAAAGGTCCCTTATTATGGATGAAAAAACCCTTGGGGGACTCAAGGGAAAAACCCACAGCTCTATATAGGCCTATCGTTATATTAATATTCAAAATATAAAATTACAAATTTGAACTTACAAGAGCCTATTCATAGGCATCAAAGGAGCTACATCACTCGTGAATTACAACATCAACGGAGAAGGAGCTACATCACTCGTGAATTACAACAGCCTATTTAGAGGCATCAAAAGAGCTTTATCACTCCTTAATATACAACATGTAAAATAAGGATAAGCGCATCATTGCAAAAGATAAAATCTCCAAGAAATTCCTTCAACTGAACTTGGGATATAAGCAATATATGTGTCACATCAAAACTTAAAGAAAAACGTTACAGTGATATTAGAACAACACAAGGTCTATTGAGACGGTTCGCGACGCCGCTCTATAGACAACATAACACATGTGGGGCCCCATGAACAAACATCATCTGGAATATAGATGCTCATCAACTAGAAAGAATATAAACGAAACAATGTAGAATCTGACTTATCAGAGGAATTCTCCTATCACAGGAATTCTCCATTTCCTTGATAGGACATCTTTCATTGGGAACAACGAAACATCAGCTAGAATAGACGAACAACAGCTGGAAACAATGAATAAGGAATGAAACATCAGCTGAAACAACTCAACACACAAATCCTGTGGAAAGAGATCTGGTCTAGTTGCGGCCCATTGTCCCCATTTGATGAATGCCGCACTTGCAAACTCTAGAGTGTGATGCACAAGCTACATCTAAGACTACCAGAAGCTATCTCCAAAAGCATTCACAAAAGGAGCAATTAACACAACAGGTGTAAATAATATCAATAGAAATATTGTCCTTGCAAACAGTCCCATCATCTCTAGTGCTGCAATTAAAAATGATACAACATTTGACGGTGAGCCTGTTGATTGGCTGTAAGATGAGGTAGTGCCTTGAGCTTCACATATGGGCCTATCAATGATACCAAATATCAATGCCATTACTCCAAGACAAGCATGTGAGCGAGTACATGAAAAACTCAAAGCCCTAACAATCATTCCATAGTAGGACGTGGTTCCACTGCGAGATGGCTTTGTGCCACTAAAGTGGCCTTTTCCTTTCAACAGAGGTCCCAAAACCTTGTACGCGTTGGCTTCATTCCATGAAGGAGAAAAGCCTAATTGCTCAGCCACTGACTTCCAAGAAACTCTAAATTTTGACACCGCATATACTGCCAAAGCCGTGCAGGAGGTGCTCTACAGGCATTGCCCTGTGTGGCAAAGTGAGATAATCTCTGATGTTCTTGCACTGATGTGTGGATGGGCCTGGGGGGCCAGGCTCTGCAAATGAAGGCCCCTGCCAGAGAGGACATGGGCTTGATATAGGAGCATTGCCTGGACTCGACAAGAGAGCCCCTAATTTCTCCTTGGCTCCAAGGGAAGGATAATTTCTCTCAAAAGCAGCTTTTTGAATGCTTGAAGCTAATGGTAACCCCTCATTAACTTTTCTTATGCCACTCTCAGAAATCCTGGGTGCTAGTCCCATGGATTGTGATAGCTTCAGCTTGGAATCAAAATCACATTTTCCTGTGAATCCCATATTTTCTTGTGAATCCTATGGCTCTAGTGGTGGCTGAAAAGCGGACCATCCCATTCTCTGACCACTTCAACTTGGAATCAGAATCATATTTTCCTGTGAATCCTGTGGCTCTGATACCATGTTGAACAATGCGCGAGGGAGACGAGGAACGGAGGAAGAGAGAGGAGAAGAGAGACACGAGACACCGAAAGTGGAACCCCAGAAGTGTGTCAACTGAGCACACATGATAGGAATATATAGAGGGGACCTGGGGCGCTATATATAGACAGACTATATATAGCTAACATTGCCAACATTGTCTTTATGTTTTTTATGTTGACCACTCACTTTATGTGAGAAAGGGAGATGCATGCTTGGTCATCATAGTCATCTATGTGGATAACTTGATTATTAGAGGTGAGAGTGATAGTTGGATTGCTAAAGTTAAGGACTTTTTAATGAAGAAGTTTTAGATGAAGGATTTGGGTGAGCTGAGATAATTTCTTGGTATTGGAGGTGATCAAATGTGATGATGGTATGTGGCTATCCCAAAGGCAATATGGCTTGGATATGTTATCCAAGTATGGCATGATAGCATGTAAACCTCTTTAGTGCCATTAAAGCAAAATATGAAGTTAAGTGCAAATGTTGGGGATACGATAGAAGACTCTATTATATTCAAGAGGATAGTATAGAGTTTGATTTACATGACAATCACAAGGCTAGACTTCAGTTATGCTATTGGCCTTATGTGTCAATTTATGCAAATGCCTAGAAAGCCTCATTTGGATATAGTTAGACGCATATTGAGGTATGTGAATTCCACTTTACATAATGAACTTTTTTATGACATAGGTAAGGATGTACAATTTGGATACATAGATGAAAATTGGGTTGGTAGCATGTAAGATAAAACATCTACCAGTGCATTGATGTTTTCCCTTGGTAGTGTAGCAGTTACATGAAGCAGCCAAAAGCAACTTATAGTTTCTTTAACGAGTATAGAGGATGAGTATAGAGGTGTTGAGTATAGAGGTGCTACTATGGCAGCATGTGAGGTGGTATGGTTGCAAAAGTTATTGGGTGATTTGAATGTGCAGGGAGATGGTGCAATTGTCATCCACTATGACAACATGAGCATCATAGAGGTAGCTAGAAATCCAATGTTCTATAGTAGGACAAAACACTTTGAGGTGCACTACCAATTTTTGAGAGAGAAATTGGTACTTGCAAAAGAGATTGACTTATTTTATGTTAGCACACATGATCAGATAGCTAACATTTTCACAAAGGCATTGGGTGCATGGAAACTCCAAAATTTTTTAATCTTACTTGGGGTTGCAAAGATACCATTGAGATTGAGTAGGAGTGTAGAGATGGCAAGCTCAACACGTATCGACATTGATGATGGACCATTTGGCTAAATGGATTCGTGCGTCTACACTTAGCACATCGGTGCTTAGTATTATTCTCACATGGCCATTGACTTATTACTTATTATATTTAGTTTATTGCACCTACCTATAACTGGTATAGTTATAGCATCAATCAATTAGTATAGTTAGTTATGCACTATTTGACTTAGTAAGCCACTTTCCTTTATGTTGAATCTTATTTATACTTTGCATAGATTGTATTTTGCGTTAAAAAAAGAAGAAGAAACTAGAAAGAAAACATTTTTGCATCCATCTCTCTTCTTGTGTTATTAAGGTGTGTGTTTGGTGCAACAACTCAAGCTAGTCCCCCCACCACATGATTCTTGAGAATGGGAGAGGGAGAGACAAAGAAAGGGAAGGAGTGAGAAAAATAAAGAGAAGAGGAGAGGGATAGAAAAACAAAAGGAGAGAGAGAGAAAAATAGTGAGAGAGGGTGCTACATGAAAAATAGAAAGAGAGAACAAAAGAAAGAGAAAGAGGAGGAGGGAAACAAATAGAGAGAGAGGGGGGGAATAAAGAGAGAGAGAGAGAGAGACAAAGAGAGAGAGAGAGAGAGAGAGAGAGAGAGAGGGAGGGAGGGAGGGAGGGAGGGAGGGAGGGAGGGAGAAATAAAGAGGGGGAGAAACAAAGAGAGATAGAGGGAGGGAGGAAGAGAAAGAGAGATGAGGAAGCGAGGGAGAGAGAAACAAAGTGAGTGAGAGAGAGAGAGGGGAGAGATAGAAACAAAGAGAGAAAGAGAGAAAAATGGAGAGGAAGAGAGAGAAGAAATGGAGAGAGAGGGAGGAAGAGAAAAGAAGAGTGAGGAAGAGAGAGAGAGGAGAAAGAAAATAAAAGAGAGGGATGGGGAGAGAAATGGAGAGGGACGAATGATAAAAATAGAGAGAGGGAGAGAGGGAAGGAATGGGGAGGATTAGAGGAGAGTGAAAAGAGAAGAGAGGGAGAGAGATATAAATAGAGAGATAGAGGAAAATAGAAAAGTAGAGGGAGAAAGAGAAAAGCAGAGGGAAGGAGGGAGAACTAAAGAAAGCAGAGAGAAATAGAAAGAGAGGAGAGACAAAAACAAGGAGAGAGAGAAACATAGAAAAATAGAGAAGAGATAGGGATGGGGAGAGAAACATAGAGGAAGCAGAGATAAAAATACAGGGAGGGAGAGAGAAATAGAGAACAAAGAAAAGTCACTATGAAGGAGGGAGAGAGAAATAGGGGAATGGAGGAAGAGAGACAAACAAAGAGAGGGAGGGAGAGAAATATAGAGAATCAAAGAGAGAGAGGGAGAAAGAGGAAAATAGAGATGGAGAGAGAAAAAGAGGAGAAAAAAGAGAGGGAGAAAAAGAAAAATAGAGAAACAAAGAGAGAGAGAGGGGGGGGGGAGAGAACACTAGAGAGATGGAGTAAGGAAGGGATCAAGGGAGGGAAGGAGGGAGATAAACAAATAGCAAGGGAGAGAAATAGAAAGAGGGAGAAAACGTGAGAGAGGGGGGACAAAAATAGAGGGAGGAGAGAGAATAATAAAGAGAGAGAGGGAGAGAGATAAAGAAACAAAGAAAGAGAGGGGAGAGAGAAAACAATAGAGAAAGGGTGGTGTAGGAGAAGAGAGAGAGAAATATATATATGTGAATATATGTATATATGGAGGAAAGGACAAAGGGAGAAAGAAAGAGAGCGATTAATTGAGAGAGACAAGTATATTGTATGTTGCAACATAGACAAAATGGACAATAATGATGATCGTGATGTTCAAGATCAAGAGTCCTATCTAAAATCAGCATGTCCCATGTCTTTGCACTTAGTGCAAGTTGACAATTTGAAAATAATATCGCTTGTCTTTAGACCACATGTGATGCTCTAATGAGTTTCAATCAGAAATCATTGACCAAGAAATCTTGGACTTTGAGTTAGCGATAAGAAAAGTGTGTATCAATCATGTCATGCATTCAAACTGTAATTGAATATCACATACAATAATATTAAATGTACCTTGAAAATGTTTACAACAAAGAGGTATCATTTCATCCCAAGGATTGCACCTATTATGGCCCAAAAGAAGAGTCTGTGTATGTGCAATAGATGGATTTTGTGAGCCGATGAACCCATTATAGGCCATGCCACTAACTACGCCCTTGACACCAGAATACATTGGGGACCTTTTGGACCTTCCTCCAACCTTGGAGCCCAATATGGAGGCAATGATGGATGCATTACTATCCATGGATACTGGATCATTTGATGCATTGAAAAAGAAGCCATTCATACCATTATAAAATAGTTGTTAGGTATCTTATTTAAAGATACTACTTGTGCTCCTAAGTAAACAAGCAAAGTACAAATGGAGCAATGTAAGTGCAATCAAGTTGTTAAGGTACATACTAAATCCTTTGTATGTGGCTCCATTATAAGGATGGTTCTAACTTTCTTCAAAGGTGTTTGGGTTTTTTCCCAAGCCACTAAAATATCACATGCTACTACCTAAACATGATTCCCAAGTCTCCTGATGATGCATGCTGTTGTGCTGCTGTGCATCCGAGGTGTGGAATCCACCAAAAAGTTTGTGTGTGTGACATTCGTGTTTCGTGTATACCTAGTCATTGTGTTTGCATTTTGTTCTGCATGTGGCTTGCATGTTTGTGTGTGTATGAGCCCTAGCTTTCTCGTAAGTGTGTTTCCAGTTATCATCTCAAACCCGTGTGTGTGCTGGGACTTCATTCCATTGTAAATAATATTATCTGTGTGCATTTATCTCTACTTGTGTGTGAATGAATGTTTGTGCGTGTGTGCACGTCAAAAATATTTAAAAAAACCGATGCCAAGGAAGATTGTTGAAGCTGTCAAAGCGGTACAAGAAATCTCGGATCTAAGATAAGAAGAAATACAAGAAGCCGAGAGTTAAAATCGAGCTTGAGAAGCCTTGAAGGTGTGAAAGGCCACTAACTGAAACGAGTTCAAGTATTAAGGTATTAAAAGAGATAACTTAATCATTTCCAATGATTAACTAAGAAGCTTCTTAGAAGGATATAGAAAGCTTCTGCTTTGATTTAAAAAGCATTTTTCTCCATGAATAAACGGGGAATGAGGCCTGAAAATTTTGCGATGATGGAGGCAAAAGCTGGCACCATTAAATCTGAATGCTTATGTAAAGATTTTTGGGGAAAAAGCAAGAAATCAGGCCGTCAGAGGGCAAGAACGAGGTCGTCGGTGGAGCTCCACAGGAGGTATGCAGGGGAGAATGAATAAAAAACTCTGTATTGATCCTTTTCTGCAATATTTTTGTTCTAGTCAGGGCTTGGAGGCTGCCAGCTTTCTAAGGCTGGAGAGAAATTTTGTTTATTGATGGATGTTTAAGGAATGACTACGACCATAGTTTCAAAATTCTAACGATTTTGCAAACACCTCTCAATCTCATTCTTCCATAGATTGGTTACTAGGGCTGTGTGGGTCTGAAGTGTATGACTTCGCCTGTCTGGAAGGGGATAAATAATGGTATCACAAGGCTGTATTATAGGGTGCCAGATTGTTTGAGCCTCCCTTGGTTTTGAAGGGTAATCCTATCTTATCTTTAGAAGGGAAAAAAGCATCAGAGAAGGCCGTTAGAGGGCAAGAACGAGGTCACCGGAAAAGCTCCACAGGAGGTATGCAGGGAGAACGAGAAGACGACAGACTGTGGGAAGCTTAGTGAATCCTTTGAGCTCTATGACGAACTGACAGGGGCTAGAGCGCTGCAACAGAAAAATTTAAAGACAAGGACGATCTGCATGTGGAGATGATTACGAGCAGAGATTACAGTGAAGCAGAGCTTCATAAAAAGAGAGCTAAAGCTTTAAAGACTTAAAGCAAGATTTCCTTAACCTTTGGAAGAAGGATGAATTATGTTACTCGCAGCAGAGAGGAGTATTTTTATGTCTAAATCGACATCTTAAAGAACATATCGAGGCTGTTCATGATCAAATCATGAAAACAAAGCTCAACAATCGCGGATCAGATTGCTCTTCTGATGCAGAGCAGCACGATAATAATCCGAGACCTCTTTATGGCTGATTATGAAGCAATTTGAATGATGATTCTCATGGATTTTGCATTGTCTCATAGACTACCTCTTGAGAAATGTTAAGTCCCCACAGTCTGCATGTCCTTTTTAAGTCTAGACTGCATCAAGCTGACGAAGAAAAGTCTGAAGACAACTATATATGGGTGGCCTAAGCCCAAAGACCGCTCGGGTTTCTTCTTCTTGTACTTTGTATTTGTTATTGGCAGAAATAAAACAAAGTCTTGGCATCATTTTCTTGTCTTGCTTATTTCGCTTGATTGATCTTCTATCTTGAAATTCGTCAAGGTCCTCTGTGGATGCGACTTTGTTTTCGAAAACCCTTCGACATCTTTGGTGAACCCGACGTGAAAGCGTCACATTTAAAAATTTCAAGATGGGAGATACTTCGACATCAACTTCAGCCCCTTCTATGATTCCTACTTTGTCCTCTACTTCAACTCCGTCATCGACTTCTACTTCAAGTACTTCTACAGTTGATTTAAAGCAGATTTTGCAGAACATGTCTATGTATATTCAACTTCAAAATCAGCAGACACAATTGTATATGCAGCAGTAGCAACAGTTACATCAACAATAGTTGTCTCAGCAAAGGCAACTATATTCGGAGCAAGAGAATGCAATCAGTGCAACTAAGACAATTGAAGCAGTTGAAAATGAAAAGAAGCTATTCGATGGCCGTAATGTATTAGCTTATTTGAAGTCGTATGAGATTAAGATGGGATTTTTTGTAGTACCAACAGGACTTATGAGCAAATATTTTCTTCGCCTTGTCACGCCCGCCTTGAGGGTAAAAGTGACTGATCTTTTCCTTCAAAATTCGCATTGGCAAGATTTTAAGAAGGCCCTGAAAGAGGAGTATTTTCTTGAGGACTTTGGGATGGCTACATGGCGGTCATTCCGAGAGTGGGTCTACATGCCAAACAAAGGTCTAGCTGCTTCAGAATTGATATGGGAATTTAAAGAGAGGTATAGTCAGCTTGATGCCGCTGAACAAAGATCATTGGATATTGAAGTTCTGAAGAGGAAAACACATACATTGCCTGCTACTGATACACAGGGAGTTTTGATTGAGGAGTTGGATGAGGATGAGGATGAGGTTATGGTCGAGAATGCTTTTGTTTTTCTGTAGACAGAGAAGAGGGTTCAGCCTATGCATTATGTTAAAACTGATGAGCCTATCTTGGTACCGCGCAGTCACTTTTTGCAAAGTCATTGGGCTAGGGCACCTACAGAAACAATGGTAAAAATTGGAGAGAAACAGGTGCCTTATGTTGCTTTGGTGGATCATGGTTCAAAGATTAATCTCATAGTTCGCGGAGTTTATGAAAGTAATAGATGGCCTATGGATGCAGAGCATGGGTGGCATATGAGAGTGGCCAACAACACTGTAGGTGATTTGTATAGTACTTGTCCCAGTGTCAAAATTTCTATTGGAGATGTAGAGGAATATTTCCATTTCTTTGTGCAGGATTCATGCTCTTACCCCATAATCCTAGGACAGCCATTCATCACAGAGATGCACATGGAGATGAAAGTAATGGATGACGAGTTTGCTTATGCACGGATTCGCAGTAAAGATGGTATGAGAGAAGTCCAATTTATGACTGTGTGTGTAGATCATGCTAGAAACAGGGATACTCTTCGAGATGCGCCTTTGCCCACTGCAAGGGATTCGGATTTTCATTAGGTACCGCTGTTCTGCGAGACGACGATGGTACAGAGCAGAGGAGATTGGAGTTCTCGCCTCCTGGTAGCAGTGTTTTCTCCTCCAATTTTGTTGGAATTTCAGCAAATAGTTCGATGAGTTATCAGAAGATTTCTGAGTTGCCTAGAGCTGCTAGGCAGTACATATGGAGGAAGGAGAAAGATTTAAAAAATGCAAGTATTTTAGAGGATGATGAGCATATAGACGGGATGTATGATAGTATGGTTTGTGCAGATATGATGACAGAGATGGAAAATATGCTAAAAGATGAAATGCAGAGTTGTCCCAGTAATGTATCAATGCAGTCCCTAGACATGTTTCATGAAATTTCAGATTTTGTGTCACATATAAAGTCAGAGGCTGAGGTGACTCAGCAAAAAGTGTTAAGGGATGAAGAAATTCAACAAATAGAGTTTTCGGCTGATTATGATCAGCCTATAGAGACATAGAGGGTTGAAAACTTTTAGCCAATAGAGTTTACTGCTGAAATATTTTAGCATCTAGAGTTTAGGATTGTTCCTATGCAGTCCATAGAGTAGAGGGCTGAGGATATTCAGCCCCACCAGAGGGAAGAATTGCTATTTTACAATAAGATTTGAGTAGTGTAGAGGATCATAATGAAGCCAGGGTTGACACAAAATACAAGACTGTGGATAAGAAGGTGAAGCCGATAGCTGGAACGCTTCCACCTGACAATGACCAGCAAATAGAGAGGGCTGCCAAGCAGCCAATTTTGAGGAACCCAGAGCATATAGGCCATAAATTTTCAGCAGAGACTCTTGGTGAATTAAAAATTGGAAATTGTGATTTCTCGCTACCCTCAGAGAAGCAGTGCTTTTAGGATATGCTTGAGCGACATGGAAGGGGGTTTGCTTTCTTCTCGCATGAGATTGGCTGTGTGAATCCGGATATTGTTGCCCCTATGTTGATCTTTACTATCCCTCATATTCCATGGAACCTCTTACTTATTCCAGTGCAGCACACTTGCCAAAGCTAGTTGACTTGCTGAATGAGAAAATCAGGATGGGAATCCTAGAGCCGTCATCTGCGCCATACTCAAATAGGTGGTTTACAGTTCCAAAGAAGAATGGTACTCTCCGATATATACAGGACATGTTGGTATAGGTCCAATTACTATCAGGAATGTTGGTATAGGTCCAGTTATGGATGAGTTTGCAAAAGCATTTGCTGGACGTGCCATCTATTCCTTAGGTGACTTGTATTCGGGATATGATCAGTTTCAGCTGGCCTTGGAAAACAGGGACCTAACCACTATGAGAACTCCTATTGGGCTTGTCAGGATGTGTACCTTGCCTCAAGGTGCCACTAATTTTGTCATGCATATGATGAATGCCATGCATAAGGTCCTTCGCGAGTACATACCTCAACTTACCATGCCTTTCTTGGATGATGTGCCCATTAAGGGGTGTGCAGAATAAGAGAAGAATGAGAGTCTAAATGAGCAGGGATGCAGATACTTTGTGGCTGATCATATTGCAGCTTGTGAAAAGATTTTGGCCAGGTTAGAAGAAGTGAACTTGACACTATCAGGGCAGAAATCTATTTTTGGAGTAAATGAGGTCGTCATTGTTGGACATATGTGTGGGTATTATGGCAAGAAACCTTCACCTGCAAATGTGGATGCTATAGGAAAGATCATATAGTATTGTTCTACCACTTCAGAGGTACGGAGATTCATTGGAGCCTGTGTGTTTACATGATTTGGATACCCCATTTTGCACACATAGCAGATTGTTTATATCAGTTGCTTCGAAAGGGGAAAATTTTTTATTAGGATGAGAGCCACACTAGAGCCATGCGGAAATTGAAGAAGTTATTGCAAACTACTCCTACTCTTAGGAAAGCAGATTATAATTGTGGAAAGCCTATTGTATTGAGAATTGACACTAGTCCAATTGGCATAGGTTGGGATGTGGGTCAAGATGATGCAGATGGAAACAGGTACGCTATTCGATTTGGGGTGAAAGTCCTAAACAAGAAACAGAGGAGGTATTCGCAAATCAAGAGGGAATTACTGGGGGTTGTTATGGCTCTCAAATGAGACAATGAGTATTTTATTGGAGCCCCAGTTGTGATAGAGACAGATTGCTTGCCATTGATAGGTATGATTACGAGTTGCTCTACTCCGGACATAGCTATGCTAACATGGATCGCATACATCAAGTCATTAGATCCAGAATTTAAACACATAGCAGGGAAGGATAATCCAGTGGCGGATATACTGTCTAGAGCCAGATATGATGATGAGGAAACACTACTTGCAAAAGAGGATGATGCAGAAATTTCAGCCGCTATGGTTGATCATGTTTGCCATGTCTTTGATATTGTGGCTTTCATAGAAGAACTCTATGCTGGAGATTGGTTACAGATTGGCAAGTACCTTAGTACACTAAGAAAAAGAGATGAATGGACAGATGAAGAGTTCAAGAAGATCAGGAGAAAAGCCTATGGTTATTTTCCCAAGGATGGATTTCTTTGGAAGCACCCCAAGAAAAGAGGTGGATTACCCTTGCGGGTTGTCTACGATAAAGAGACCCAGTTACAAGTGATGAGAGAGTTTCATGAGAGTCCTTGGGCTGGTCATAGAGGAGTGTGGGCTACTTATGAGAAAATCAAAGAAAAATATTGGTGGAAAGGCATGTACAGAGATGTTTCTTGCTTTGTAGAGACTTGCAGAGACTGTTAGATGTATTCCGTAGTGCGTCATCGAGACGAGCTTCACTCGACCTATCTGCTATGCATTCATTATAAGTGGGTAGTTGACTTGGTTACTATACCAATGGGTCCATGGCAGATGAGATATATTGTATTGGCTAGAGAGGATCTTACCAATCATGTTGAGGGCAGACCTTTGAGAATGAAGAGCAGTAGTGCAGTGTGTAAGTTCTTATTGGACGAAATTTTATGTAGGTATAGCTATGTGGGTAAGATCACTGCAAATCGTGGTGAATTAGATGCAAATGAAACTAGGGAGTTTTTCTCTCAACTAGGAATCAAGTTGGCTCTAACCACAGCATACAATGCAGAGGGAAATGGAAAGAGTGAAAGAGGGCATCCGCCGATAGTGAAAGCATTAGTCAAAGCATGCAGAGGACGGATTAGAGAATGGCCGATACTTCTACCATTTGCTTTGTGGGATGATCATACAACTCACACTGTTACCATAGGATATATGCCGCAGAGTTGATATATGGCCAGAAACCGATTATGCTGACTGAAACTTGTGCTTTGACTTGGTCAGTTTTACCTTGGCAGGAGGATTTGACAAGAGAGGAGCTCTTAGCTCTTCAAATCCGGTAGTTAGAGAGAAGACCAGAGGATGTTCAGCTATCTATTGACAGGTTAAAGGTTGCTAGACTTAGAAATAAGGACAGGTTTGACAACAGGCATCGCTTGCGGCCTAGAGAAATATAAGAGGGAGACTGGTATTAATCTTTGATAGTAGTAGCCTTGAAAATTAGCATACTGCACTTCGAAAGATGGTGAAAAGATGGTTTGGGCCGTACATAGTCAAACATGTCTTTGACAATGCAACATCTGAGCTGACAAAATTGGATGGGACAGTGCTTAGAGTGCCCATTGTAGGAAAAAGAATCAAGATTTTCACGAAAAGAGATGAGGAGGATTATGCATTGGAAGAATTTGCAAGAGAATAGCAACGAAAAGAAGTTCCAGCAAAAGAGATAGATAATGTGGATGATGTGACAGATAACCTTGGAGGTATAACCAAAGTAGAAGACGAAGAGATTGACTTGTTCATGGATCTGGACGACAATGATCATGGGTAGTTGGCCCATCCGGAGGATGCGCAGGATCAGAGGGGGTGGATGTCGTGCTGCTGCGCATCCGAGGTGTGGAATCCACCAAAAAGTTTGTGTGTGTGGCATTCGTGTTTCGTGTATACCTAGTCGTTGTGTTTGCATTTTGTTCTACATGTGGCTTGCGAGTTTGTGTGTGTATGAACCCTATATTTCCCATAAGTGTGTTTCCAGTTATTGTCTTAAACTCATGTGTGTGCTGGGACTTCGTTCCATTGTAAATAATATTATCTGTGTGCATTTATCTCTGCATGTGTGTGAATGAATGCTTGTGTGTGTGTGTGTGTGCGTGTCAAAAATATTTAAAAAAACCGATGCCAAGGAAGATTGTTGAAGCTGTCAAAGCGGTACAAGAAATCCCGGATCTAAGATAAGAAGAAATACAAGAAGCCGAGAGTCAAAATCGCGCTTGAGAAGCCTTGAAGGTGTCAAAGGCCACTAACTGAAACGAGTTCAAGTATGAAGGTATGAAAAGAGATAACTTAATCATTTCCAATGATTAACTAAGAAGCTTCTTAGAAGGATATAGAAAGCTTCTGCTTTGATTTAAAAAGTATTTTCTCCATGAATAAACAAGGAACGAGGGCTGAAAATTTCATGATGATGGAGGCGAAAGCTGGCACCATTAAATCTGAATGCTTATGTAAAGCTTTTTGGGAAAAAATCAGGAAATCAGGCCGTTAGAGGGCAATAAGGGGGTCGCCGGTGAAGCTCCATAGGAGGTATGCAGGGGAGAATGAATAAAAAACTCTGTATTGATTCTTTTCTATAATATTTTTGTTTTGGTCGAGGCTTGGAGGCTGCCAGCTTTGTAAGGCTGGAGAGAAATTTTGTTTATTGATGGATGTTTAAGGAATGACTGCAGCCATACTTTCGAAATTCTAATGATTCTACAAACACCTCTCAATCTAATTCTTCCATAGATTAGTTACTAGGGCTGGGTGGGTTTGGAGTGTATCGCTTTGCCTGTTTGGAAGGGGATAAACACTAGTATCACAAAGCTGTATTATAGAGTGCCAGATTGTTTGAGCCTCCCTTGGTTTTGAAGGGTAATCATATCTTATCTTTAAAAGGGGAAAAAAGCAACAGAGAATGCCGTCAGAGGGCAAGAAGGAGGTCGCTGGAAAAGCTCCATAGGAGATATGCAGGGAGAATGAGAAGTTGGCAGACTGTGGGAAGCTTAGTGAATCCTTTGAGCTCTATGGCAAACTGGCAGAGGCTACAATGCTGCAACGGAAAAATTTAAAGACAAGGACAATCTGCATGCGGAGATGATTACGAGCAGAGATTACAGTGAAGCTGAGCTTCATAAAAAGAGAGTTAAAGCTTTAAAGACTTAAAGAAAGCTTTTCTTGATCTTTGGAAGAAGGATGAATTATGTTACTCGCAATAGAGATGAGTATGTTTATGTCTAAATCGACGTCTTAAAGAACATACCGAGGCTATTCATGATCAAATCATGACAATAAAGCTCAACAATTGCAGATCAAATTGCTCTTCTGATGCTATAACGTGTCCCCTGGTATCATCCAGGACACGTCTTAGCATAGCCAGGATGTCCTAAAAAAGGAGAATCATGAGCTTCCCATAATATCTTCTGCTTAAGTGACTGGCTTGCTGGTATACACAGCCTTGTTCTGTAGTAGACAAGTCCATTATCAATGGAAAATTCTTGATACTTAGCTTGCAACTTCTGATTCTGCTCCTTGGTAGATATTTCCTTTATCATTGTTTGGTAGGCCAAATCATGGCATGCTTCCTCTCTAGCTAGTTCAAGTATAGGGTTGTTTGGCATAGATCCCTTTGTAGCCAGAGATCTAGCCGTTGATGGATTTTGCAAGATTAGGGAATTTAGGAATGCCTTGCGACTGAGTGCATCAGCAACTACATTCTCTTTCCCTGGTCGGTACTTGATTTCAAAATCATATTCCTCCAATACTTCAATCCACCGGCGTTGCCTCATGTTGAGCTTGTTCTGGGTAAAAATCCATTTGAGACTCTTATGATCGGTTACTAGAGTAAACTTGTTACCCAACAGGTAGTGTCTCCAAAGCTTTAGAGCATGGATGACAGCTAGTAATTCCAGATCATGCGTTGCATAATTCTTTTCATGACTCTTCAATTTCCTTGAAGAGTATGCTACTGGATGACCTTCCTGCATAAGTACACATCCCAAGGCAAGAATGCTAGCATCAGTTATTACTACCTTGAACTTCTTATTGAGGTCAGGAAGTTTTAGAATAGGTGCTGATACCAAACTTTACTTCAGTTTGTCGAAGCTATTTTGTTCGGAAGTTGACCATGTAATGGAAGTCTGCTTCTTTAGTAGATCTGTAAGGGGTGCTGCAATCAATGCATAGTTTTTGATAAAGACCCTATACCATCCTGTCAATCCAAGAAAGCTACGTATTTCTTTGACGGATACTGGTATTGGCCATTCAAGCACATCTCTGACTTTGGCTGGGTCTACTGATATTCCCTCTGATGATACTATGAATCCCAGATATTCAATCTGACGCTTGAAGAATGCACACTTCTTCATTTTTGCATACAGCTTATGAGACCTCATTGTCTCAAGGACAATCCGAAGTTGAGGTTCATGATCTTCTTCTTGTTTGGAATAGACTAAAGTGTCATCAAAGAAGACAAGCACGAAATCATCAAGATATGGTCTAAAAATATCCAGCATTAATCTATTGAAGGTGGCAGGTGCATTGGTAAGCCCGAATGACATAACCAGGAACTCGAAGTGCCCATATCTTGTATTGAAGGCCGTCTTTGGAATATCTTCTTCCTTGATCCTTATCTGATAATAACTGGACCTGAGATCAATCTTGGAGAAGATCTTTGCACCTTGAAGACGATCGAGAAGCTCATCAATTCTAGGAATAGGATACTTGTTCTTGACTGTTGATTGATTCAACCCTCGGTAATCAATACATAGTCGAAGTGTTCCATCTTTCTTTTTCTGGAATAGTACTGGAGCTCCCCACAGTGAGTTGCTAGGCCGGATGTAACCCTGATCTAATAGTTGCTTGAGTTGTTCCTTCAACTCAATTGCTTCCGGTATGGACATTCTATAAGGTCTCCTTGCAATTGGTGCAGCCCTAGGCACTAGCCTAATCTCATGATCTACTTCTCTTGGAGGCGGAATTTCAATCAATTCCTCAGGGAATACGTCAGCGTATTCCTTTAGCCAAGAAGGTCCTTCATAAGACTCTTGCTTTTGATCTAATTTGTTGAGTTTGATCAGGTAAACGGGTAATCCTTTTCTGACTCCTTTTATGATCCGAGATACTTTGGCCAATTGGATTCTTGGCACTCCTGCCTCACCTTGAGTTGTGACAAATTCCCTTTCAGAGTTTCGAAAGGAAACTTGACCCTTTCCACAATGAATGTGGGCGTCATTAGGCTTAAGCCAATCCATCCCGAGTAGACATTCATGGATACCTAAATTCATGACTCTGAATTTGACTGAGGTTTTCTTTCCTCCCAGAAAGAATTCCACCTTAGCAGTTTTCCTGGTACAAGTTACCTCACGATCGTTTGTCAATTCCACAAGCAGGGTAGGTGCTTCTACTGTGGCTATTCCTAATCTTTTTACACATGCTGGTGAGATAAAGGAATGTGTACTGCCACAATCAATCAAGGTTTTGAAACCTTTACCTTGATAGTCCGACGGTGTCTGAATCACCGAGAACTGGCGATTCGGCCCTTTCTTGTGTAAAGCGGCATGGACTGTCGCTCTTTCGAATTTTGCTTCCATAGTCAGATCTTCCTCATCTTCTTCTTCGCATCTTTGCCTATTGGCAATGCAGGCAGTTCTTCCTCTTCCACGGGTGGTGGCTCCTTGACCGCGGCCTGCACCTTGGAAAGGCGTTTGACGATGTCCCCCGCTGAGCTTGGGACATTGCCTCTTGAAGTGACCGGGTTCGTTGCAGTGGAAACATCGGAGGTTTCGGCCATTACTTTGAGTAGGAACAAAGTTGTTGACGTTATTTGTCCTTGCTTTCTTTCTTTGTCCCTGATTGTGACCTTGAACTCTCTTCACTTGAGGTCTGAATGCTCCTCTGTTCGGGTCACTATAGGACCAAGTTTTATTACCCCTTGGTCTAGCTTGCACCTCCTGAATTATAGGCACCGCTTGAATGAGTGTATCCTGAAGATCTGATGGACGCATAGATTCGAGACGGGTATTTACGGGTGGATTTAAGCCTGCACAAAATTTGGACACCTGCTGTGTCATATCCATCTGTGGCGCATACTTTAAGAGTGAGACAAATTTAGAGTAGTATGCGTCAAGGGTGAGTCCTAGCTGTTTTAGCTCATAGAACTCATTCATTTTCTGTGTACGATATGCAGGTGGAAAATATCTCCCCTACACGGCTTTCTTTAACTTCTCCCAGGTAACGGACCCCTTTGAAGTCCCTTGATCCCTGCACCATTGTTTGCACCAAAGTCTGGCTTCGCAGGTGAGTTTTAACTTGGCGAGCATGGCCTAATTGGTAGGTGCAGTACCCGCTGCTTCAAAGTAATCCTCCATAGATTCAATCCAAATTTTAGCATCAGACTGGACGAATCTACCTCTCCCGTCAAACTCAGGTGGCTTTATCTGCTTGAGGAGGAACTTCTTCTCCTGGGTCACAGCAGTACTTGATGTAGGGGGCGAATTTGGAACCTGTACCTGGGGTTGTGCCTGGATAAAAGTTTTCTTAACGATATTATATGATAATTGGCGTTAGCTTATCTTTAGTTCAGCTATCTCGTAAATAATGAAGCTACTTAACTTTTTAACAACTCTGATGCACAGCCAGATATTGATAAAAGAAGTCTTTATTTATATTTACATGGGCGTAGCCTTATACAACGTCTCGTGCGATGATATTCCAATCATTACATTCAATTTGGGGAGAACAACGTTGTATTACATTTGTCTACAGGAACTGTGTAATAGTAGGGTTTTTGGGTCATGGATCTTTAGGAATTGATAGTTCATTGGAAGTTCAGGATACCCTTTCCGTTGGAATCCATACTTCTCATGGCGGCCCAACACTTTAATCCTGTCGGCTGGGATTACCCTGGTTACTTCCTCATATACATATGAGTTCATTTCAAACCTCCGACCTTGAATATGTAAAGTCGAATTTACGTGAGCTTCCACAAAAATGAACAGCTTCACGACTTTCAAGTCTTCCAACCACTTGATCCTCTTTAGGTTGGTCTGTAGATAAGCAAACCGGTGGGCAGCTATGTAGTAGATTCCAGAAGACCCCATCCATCTTCGTTCTATGTATAAAGGTGATGGATTATAAATCTGCTCCAGGATGTTCATCATCCCAATTCTTTGTCTATAAAGCGGAGAATACATTGCAGTCATAAACATGACCCGAAACACCAAAAACTTGTTCCACGCTTCATAGTTCTGCAAGACAGCATTGAAGATGAGGAAATGTTTGGACAACAACAATTTCTTTACTTCATTTTATTGAGATCTCATAAAAACAATTCCGTTGTTGGTCGGCTCTGATACCAACTATAACGTGTCCCCTGGTATCATCCAGGACACGTCTTAGCAGTCCATCGGAAAGGATGTCTAGAAAACTCCACCCGACACTCCCGAGGAATGTTACGGGTTTTGTGATCTAGGTCTTTCCGCGTCTGCCACGTAGCGGAAGTATCCTGGCCGTTTCCCACTTAGGATCGACCGGAATTAGGGTTTTCTTGTTTGGTCATTAGCTAACAACAACTAGCGTCAGACCCGAGCGAACTACTTTACGCAGAAACGCCAGGTCCGAAGCAGATTCACGTTGCACTTGGTTCAAGGAGAATGGGAAACGAGAGGGATGTAAAGCTCAACCTCTCTGCCATAAGGCATAGTCCCATTCCGTTCCCCTAAAACAGCATAAATCAGGTAAGACGTAACTTTAGGTCATCGTTCTCGTTATTCGTTTTGATGATGATGATCATTCCGCTGTTCTTCGAGATTTTTGAGAAAAGTTCCCGACTAACCGAGACCACCCAACCGTAGGACGGACCCATGGCCCATCCTCCACACTTTCCTCGGTTTGTTTTAGTTATGTAATTATCTAACACATTAATTTGACATATAACAACCAGCTTCTTTAGTTAATCCCTTTAAGCACTGGTTCTTTCACGTAATCTTATCACGTGACATAGAAAAACAATATCAAGCAAGTTCTTTTAACATTTCCTCATTTTATCTTTGAAATACAAGGAGTTCCGCCCGTAGGCTTGTCCATAATCTGCCCGAAGGCTATCCAGTAATCACTAGGGATCACTATTCCAAGCTTCCGCCCGACAACTAGTATGCGGGCCTCGAGATCCAATCCCGAGTCACGTTAGCCTCTTGTGCAGGACCCGAAAAGCGAGGGATTTACGGCCAGAGCCCCCCCTGGCACCCAAGTGTCCTCCTACTCCAAGTAGAGCTTAATGGAAAGACCTCTCGCGATGGGTTCGGTCCACATTCCCGGCGCGGTTGACAACCCCCTTGGTTAGGGTCAGGCAGGCAGTCGGGGGTAACTGAAGCTGCCTCTCCCTTCAGGCCTTTTAACCTAAAGTATAGGTACTCATTTAATTTGTAATTCATAATTCAAACAGAGCCCTAAAATCTCTAGCAAGCACAAACATTTCCATTAATCAACCCAGTTGTATGGCAAACTGCTAAGGAAGTGTTCTTTCCTTTTTGAGTGTATCAGCACTCGTTCCCAAGGTGTCTTGTAAATTGGCAAGATCCTTTTACATTCCGGTGTTAGGGCATAACCAACTTGGTTAACCCTAAAGTGCTTTAGATATGCTAATTTCCGGTTTACAACTTTCCTTATTTAGAAGGATATCCAAAAATATGTCTTTTTGCAAGATAACTTGCGTAAGGATCTGCCATCCTTGATGAGGGTTTTTCCCCTTTCTCCTTGTGAATAAATCACAAGACTAAATGATTTCATACCTGTTGCGCAAGTCCTGCGATGGAATAATCTGTTTAAATTCTTTAAGCTGACGTATGTCAGGCCTAGGGTTTCTTCTTTTAAGAACCTTAGGGACAAACCCTACTTTCTTATCTTTATGAATTTATTGTCCCTACGGTAAGAAAAGTAGCCAAGTGTTTAGGGTATGAATGTTTCTATGTTTAGATTGGTTCAGTTATCTTTTGGAAGGTAATATTAATCGTCTTGTCACGGTTTTACTATCCTTGTGACAATTTACTTTCCCAATCAATACAGTTTAATTTGGCATATAGCATAATGCCAAGGTGATACAAATAGCGACAATACTCCTTGGGACAAAAAGGCCTAGCTGTGAAATTGGTGTATACACACTTTATTAGTCCCCAAGTCCTCAAATAGCAAGGGAAAAGTGTTAATAGAGTGTCATCCAGCGATCCCCCATTACATTTTCTTTCCAAATGAGTTCGTATATCTAATTTTTATACTTGTTAATTCCTAACATTTAACTTTCATTTTCCTTAAAGATGAACTCATGCCAAATAACCGCAATTGCCTTGCTAAGATGTGCAACTAGCAAAGATAACTCCCTAGTAATTTGAGCATCAAAAGAAACCTTTCATGAATTTAGTCATTTACCATGATTCGTTGTGAAAGGAATAAGACTAATGGTGCAAGATATAATTCCTACACCTTAGGATTTAACTAAAATATACTACTATAGTAAATAGATAATCTTGTTCGTAGTTTAATGCTCGATGCAGTTTGAAGAAAACTAAGTTCTATTTATAATGCTCGATGCAATTTGAAGAAAACTAAGTTCTATATATCGTCATTCATAAGCTAAACTCCTTCGTTACAATAACTCGAACAAATCTATCCTTAACAATTTTTCTTTGCATGATCAGCTTAAAACCGAATTAAAGCTAAGAAGAAAAACCTGGTTTCGGGGTGAGATATCCACATGGATACCGGGAGATGACCCTCCCGCAGCTACACCTTGGACTTTCTTAGGCGGCATCGTAGTTGTAGTCTTTCTGTCGTGGAAGTAGCTTTACAATTTCTTTTGAAATTCCACCCTGGCTCCCTTTTGCAATAACTTGCACCATCCGTCGAAAGTAGTTTTAGAAGGCTTCCTCCTTGAAGTAGGGAATTCGGAAGGGGGTGATTCACAATCTTTTGCAGATAAGACCCATTAAAGCCATAGGAAAGGCTTAATGGCCTTGTAAAACTCGCACAAACAAGGAATAAAATAAAATAAAAGTGTGGAATCCCTTACGAGGGTTTTTGAGTGGGAAAGGGAGGTATTAAAAGACCCTCAACACTTTCTTTCCTTTTACGAGTGGGGGAAAACAAAAAACAAAGCCCCAAGGGTATTTTGCATGGGGGAAAAAAGGGGCTAAGGGGGCCCTTAGGGGGATTTGAGATACGGGGGAAAAGAATAAGGGCTTTTAAGGTAAAAGATTTTTGAGGGGGTGAAAAAGGGCCTAAGGGGTCCAAGGGGGAAATTTGAGGGGGGGAGGAAAAAGGCTAAGGGGGGCCCTTAGGGGGGAAAATCCAGGAGGGAAAAAAAGGTAGCATTAAAGGCTATGGGAAAGGGGGCCTAAGGGGGTCCTTAGGGGGGTTTAAAAAAAACACGGGGATAACAAGGACCTTTAAGGTCAAACTTTTTTGGGGGGGGAAAAGGGGGCTTATGAAGCCCTCTTAGAAGCTTCTACACAGGGGGGGGCTTAGGAAGCCCACCTTGGAACCTTCCAAGGAGCTTCCTGGAAAGGGCACGTGGGGGGGGAGGGGGGGGGGATTGACTCCCCCAGGCGATGATGGCTAGGAGGTGGATTGTATCAATGTGGCGTGCGGCCTTTCAGGCGACGGAAGGGTTGGCGCAGACAGTGGCATCCAATGACTGATGGCGGCGATTCCTAGTCCACAGCAGCACAACAAACTGACGTCTTCAATCTCTCTCTCCCTCACAAGTTTTTACATAGCGTCTCCTCTCTTCTCACATGGCTCAACCTCTTTTTTTTTTCTTTCTCTCCAGCAGCCCCCCCCTCGTTTAAATAGTGGAGGGGAGGGGGATCTTCTCTCCTTGCGTGTCGACACGCATGTCCTCTCCTCCATCACAGCTCCACCAAGGAGCTTAGCTACTCCTTCTATTTCCCTCCCCCTCCAGCTCGTCAGTCGGCTGGAGGGATAAGGGGGGGAATATTTTTAAAAAAATCATTTATCACATTTTTTTTGTAACGCGGAATATTACAGATGCAGAGCAACACAATAGTAATCTGAGACCTCTTTATGGCTGATTATGAAGCAATTTGAATGATGATTCTCATGGATTTCGCATTATCTCATAGACTACCTCTTGAGAATTATGAAGCAATTTGAATGATGATTCTCATGGATTTTGCATTATCTCATAGACTACCTCTTGAGAAATGTTAAGTCCCCACAGTCTACGTATCCTTTTTAAGTCTAGACTGCATCACGCTAATGAAGAAAAGACTGAAGACAACTATATATGGGTGGCCTAAGCCCAGGGGCTGCTCGGGTTTCTTCTTCTTGTACTTTGTATTTGTTATTGGCAGAAATAAAACATAGTCTTGGCATCATTTTCTTGTCTTGCTTATTCGCTTGATTGATCTTCTATCTTGAAATTCGTAAAGGTCCTCTATAGATGCCACTTTGTTTTTGAAAACCCTTCGACAACGTGAAAGATTGGCATGGACTACAATAGTATACATGTATGTGTCAAAGATAATGTGCTATTTCAAGGAGACTGTGAGGCCATGGAGACATGCCCAAAGTGTCGTGATCATAAGTATCGATAGGTCCTACGAGGAAAAACCATCCCTTAAAATATTCTCAGACACTTTTCACTTATATCACATAGTCATCACATGTTTTGCACATCAGTCACAACAAGATTGACAATGTAGCATGTGCAAAATGGATCCATAGATAAAATGTAGCAAATACCAACACACTCATAAGCATGAAGTCACATTGACTCCACCTTTCCAAGCTTTACATGAGAGCCAAGGAATCTTTGGCTTGGTCTTGCTATGGATGGTGTGAATCTATTCGATCTCCACTCAACTTCTTACAATGTGTGGCCAATAGTCCTTATAAACTACAACATCTCACCATGGCTTTCTCCAAAGAAAGGATACCTAGTCCTTAGCTTTCTCATTCCTGGGTACTTTAGAGTCAAGAACATAGACATCTATATTTTTCCATTAGTTGAGAACTAAAGATTTTGTGAAAAGAGGGGATTATAGTGGAAGACATGAGCAATCATGTTTGCAAGTGGCATGTTAATGACTTTTTGGGGTTCGGAGAGTACTTAGGTAAACAAGCTTCAATTCTCATTTTTGATATCTAACATGGGTCATTTATGTTTTTGTTGACTAGATAAGGATACTTTGATAGGTTAGGTTACCATGCATATCCATTGTGTGACCACAGTTAGTAGACGCAAACCATGAAGAAGATGCTATATGAGGGGCACACTACATTGTTGTTGGAGGGCCATGATTTGAGGGTAGGTTTTCTTGGACAGCCTCTAGTACAAATGAATTTCCAAACCTAGTATGAGTAAAAGATGGTTCATGAGTAGTCGCTTCCAATCAAAATGGGAAGGTTCTCAAATTTCTATGAGGTTCCATGTTGTACCCACTTAAAAATCAACCATTTTTTGAATCCCATACACATTTTCAAGAATGTGAGCAACTTTTTATGGGACCATATCATAAGAAATATAGATAATATAGGGGCACGAATGGATTTGAAGGTGATAGGCAAGATGGAGCCACTTTAGCCATAGTCCCACTTTGTGGTTGTATGCAACTACCTCATGCTGGTTGGGTCTTTTCTACTAAGGAGAAGTGCATGGTGAAGCAAAGTATTAGGTCTATCCACACACCAATAGGTATGATGTGTTCTATCAAGTCTGTTTTTTTTTAAGATAACCAATAAACATGAGTAAAATCCCATTGATTAGCACAAGATATACTAGGTTTATTCTAGCCTTGATAGTAAGTACAATCAATACTTCACTATTTTATATTGGTTTGATATTTATAATGCTTTAAATTTTTTGCAGTTCATACTATGGATCGCGATTGCAAAGTGTCTGAGTCTAGAGATACATTTGGAGATTTATAAGTTGTTGAATGTAGTACAATTGTTCTCATAGAAGGAGATCAAGACATCCTCCATTGAGTCTGCAATGCAAGGAGCAATAGAGATAGTGTGTCTCTTTGAGAAGTATCTACCCAGGAGCATTCTCACAACACAAACTCACCTCCTAGTACATCTCATGGATGAAGTGGAGATTGCAGGACCCGTCCATACCCAATGGATATTTTTCTTTGAGCACTTAGTGAAAACCGTGAAGAGATTTATGATAGCCTAATAGGAGATGTGCTGGTTTAAAATGGGATAGAAAAGAGAATATGCATGGTGCCATAGAGGAAAATGTGAATTATTTTTTTGTGTTACATCATGTATCCATAGAGAAGTGGCTCGATAGGTATGAGTAAGCTAGAAGGACATGGGAAGGAGCACAATCAGAATTTTGGCATAGCACACATCATAAATTGATTCAATATCCTAAAGGCATGGAGGAGATTCCATTGTTTATGTCTATAAGGTAGTTTCATGATGCCTTGACTATAGATTCATGTGAAGGGATAAAGAATCTAGAGAGGAGTGGGAATTCTCAAGGAGATATAGTCCAAAGGTGACCACATGTTTTCTTTATTTTTGTATCTAGATTTTATACAAGACAACTAACCTAGTCATTTCAATGTACAATCCAAAATCTAAAGCACAGTATGGTCACATGGGTGATATTTTCCAATTGAGCGCATCGACAAAATGCACTCTAGAATGGATTGTAGTATCATGGCAAGGTTTGAGCAAGAAAGTCAACGGTGGGCCACATATCTAAATATTATAGTAGATAAGATAGAGTATTTTGGCAACCTGCAAAGTGTTATTTCAATAGATTATCATAGTTTCTCCATGATCATATTTGATGTACAGTTATTTAAAGTGGTATTGGAAGAAGTAGGGGCCATTTGGTAAGCTCCATCTAGATTCCTAGAGGTAGATTCTGAGAAAAGATGGCATGATCTACATAACACATTTGTCTTGCTAGGTCATTATGAATAGGCATATGACCTTTTGTATTAATTTTTCCATAGCACAAACAATCACAAATGTTGATTCTTTCTTTGCGACACAATTATATGTGATATTGAATAGGTAATCTTCTATCCAAACCATTGACAACCTTGTTGGCAACATATTGTGCCATCAATACTTTAGAGCACCCGAGTGTATGATGAAAGCAATGTCCCTATCATGGACGAGAAGAGTATATAGGTAGAGGAGTCGATATTGCAAGGGGTGGAGGATGAGGAGGGCTTGGAGCGTGCAAAGGAGGGAAGCATGAGTATGTAGAGACAAAGAGATAGGAGTACAATAATTTTCACATAGAGCTATGCCAATAGCTTAACATGGAGCCATATAACTGATTGTATTTGCATTCGCTTGTCAAAATCATTGATAATTTTCTTTTATTGCTACTTTAGTATATTCTTTTTAACTTTTTTTTTTGCAAAGTTATATTATCATGGTTTATCTAAATCGTTATATTGATTATACTAACATGTTTTCTAACTATATAAGTTACTATTGATTATCCAGAGAGGAGGATGGGCTAAGGGATTATAGATGAGGAGCTATAAGAGATCTCCACACGTATGTCTTTAGATCAAATGGCCCACGTAAGAGATATGGAAAACCAAGAGTTGTCTTGGTCATCGTCTAGGAATTTTGTGCATTCTACCTCACTATGCTCTGATTTATCGATCTCTAATAGGTGGAGTGGATGCTCTTGACTGGTGCTGCGAATGCAAGCTCAGGGACGCCTTGCTTGACTGACAAAGAGAGTGGTGTGGTAGATCCCTAGGAGAGCCGCAAAGTTCCTCTCCTTATCATTTTGGAGCTCATTCTGGGGGGTTTTGCGGAGATGCAAATGTTGTGATCCTATGGCTCATTACTACTCCTAACTCTTGTACTGGTTCTAGAGAGGGTGGCTTAGGTAGGCACTATAGCGATACTAATGTAGTGTCCCCATCTCATCAATCAAGTTGATACTTATTACCTCTAGGGTTTTCTACACTTGTAAGGATATCTACCCCATTGACTCCAAGCTCTACTCAATCGTAGATGGCATCTCTATGGGTGCTACTCTAAATACCATCCCTACATGTATGCTAGATGGATAAGGGTCTCTTGGTTATGCACAAGAGCATAGTTGTAGGTGAGAGAGAGCACACCTTAGATGTATCCCATTAAGATACGCATACCAAGTGGATGAGAAAAATAATGTGAACCTCATGAATGATGAGGGGAGAAGGGTGATGGCACACATGAGAGAGTTATGCTAGCAAATATTTGGACACAACATTCCAAGATGAATGATGGATTATATGCATGCATACATGTCACATAGACAATTAGATATGTGCAAAGAAATCAAGAGTGGTGCTCCAAAGCCTAGGTTGTTGAGCACAGATGATTGATAGAGACCCAAGGAGAAGGCCACAAACTCTTCAGGATGATGGTGACAACAACAGGAGGCAATGAGGGCACGGATTGTGCATTATTTGGGGAGTGCAAATATAGAACTTATTTGCAGAATTTTGTAAGTTTTCTTTTGGTTTTGTTCACTTTCTTATTCAGTACATTACTTGTACTAATAACCTTATTTCTAACAATGCTTCTTTGTTTTTTTTGCAACCTTCAATCAAACTGTGATCATATAGATTTTGAGGTTTGATATGCAGAGAGACATAGTCTCACTGCACTCATCAATAGATTATATGTGCACGATAGCCAAGTAAGTCATGCCTATTTTCCATGTTTTAAGCTATTAGGTTTTTGGTGATGCATTATGTATTATGGATTAATAATTGGTTGTTTATACTACAGACTCTATTCGATGCTCCATTATATTGGGACAAGCTTTCAAACGATGAGGAAAGCTCTAGCACTCACTTGGATTCATGGAGTGCACATCCTTTTCTTTTTTTGGCCCTATGATCTCTGCAGCCTCTTTCTATACAGCTTTTCTTGGATATATTTTTCATCCTTTGTATGGACTCATATTTTGAGATATTTATGGATATATTTCTTTGTTTATTTAGGACTCTCCTCCTTATCATTCGATGTAGTTTTATGAGATATCATCATCGATATTGTACTTATTTGAATATTGAATCAACAATCCTTACTTCCCACTATCTCACAATATATGTGTTTTGATGACAATTGTCTACTCAATTTATAAATACTTTATGGAACATTGTTTAGTACATGAGGTAAGAAGGATGACAGGGTAGCATACTGTATTATCTTTTTTTTCTCCTTCGCAACAATCGCTATTGCCATCTCAAATATATATGCACACGTTGCTATTTGTATTGCTAAATGCATAAGAAAATGTCACTCTCCATGTCACTATTCACGTCGCAAAAGTGACATGAATAGTGATGCACATAGTGATGTAGATAGTGATAAAAATAGAAACATGTGTGTGTGTGTGTGTGTGTGTGTGTGTGTGTGTGTGTGTGTGTGTGATTTTAGCAATGACAAGGGTAAAATTTTTAATGAATATTTTTGTCGCTTTAGACATTTTTATATGGCCTATATCTTGTAGTAAAAGATCAACGAAACAAAGCTTTTGGTCTCCTTTTTGGTTTTTGGAAGACTAGTTTATATTTCAAATTGTGGTGGTCTAAGAAGATTAGAAAATTAAGGGTCTATGTAGACTTCTAGAAATAATTAGTTCTTATGGAATAATGAAATATTTTTACAAATGTTTGTCAAGTTCCTAGATCTTTCCTTCTGGAAGAGTCTTGACAAAGAGTTACTTTTGTCCATTATTAGAGGGGGTTTTTCCTTGAGTAATTTTTCCAAGGGAGGAAATTAAAGTTAAAATCCTTGGAATCTTGATATGTCAACTAAAGCATTATGCTTTACACTGACATAATGGGCTTCAAATCTTGATATGCCAACTAAAGCATCAACTTTATGCTAATCCTATAGGCTTATCACATGAGTCCTTGTCTCAAGAAATATTATAGATTTACACTAGCAATCCATGTTTTCCATATCTATCAATTTATAACTAACAATGCATCTATTATTAGCACAAGTTCCAAATTATAATTTATAACTAGTAATGCATTTGTTATTAGCTCAGGGATATAGGAGGATGCCACACATAGAAGGATATAGTGATAAGAGTTTCAAAATAGATAGGACAATATAAGATCCAAAAAAAACTTTATGGAAAATATGAGATATGGGTTGTACAAAGATTCATGCTTAGGTGATCATGAATTCAAGAATAGCATGAAAGGGTTATTCATCATCACTCTAGTTATCCTTTCAAAACACTCTTGGAAATAAATGATTTTTTACAATTAAGAGTGGATTTTAGAGGCCATTTTTTGAAGTGGAAAGAGCTCGGGAGGCTGTAAAAGACAAAATTTTCATGGAAAATGAAATGGTTGTGGATCGATGAGCTAGAGTTTTCCTAGATGGAGTTTGATGGCAAGAAGACAACGCAAGTCTTCGTTCATCTATTGGAGTCCATTTGACCCCTTATTTAATCCCCATCGTGAGGTTTCGCATTATGAAGCAGCTATGTGAACTGGAAAGTGTGTGACTAACCAGGTTCATAGATTTGACATCATGAAGCTAGTCGTCTAGACGGATTTCAAATCCGAGCTCATTTTCCTCTTTGAAATTAAAAAAACCACTTCATTCGCAGTGTAAACAAGAAAGGCTATACAGTTTTTGTGGGTAAAAGCTTAAGCCAAGAATGACAAGTCAGGATTTTCCAAAATGTGGGGGGAGGGGGATCATTAAAAAATGTTATTCTTCAACACTTAATCATCAAGGGAATTCTCAAGGCAGTGTGCTTCTCCAATTCCTCACCATCTACGGTGACAAACGGTGCAAAATTTGATGCATTAATGGAAGATCTTATTTTAGTATTTCTCTCTCCTCTCTCCTCTTGTAGTTTGTTCTCATGGATTAGTGTAAAAGAGAAGGGGGTGGGTTGAGATGGATGATTTTAATTGTGTGATGATGCTAGAGCATAAAGAGAGATGAATCAAGATTGGATGGATCATCAATGGCCATGAAAGAGCGTCAACGGGCCTCCAATGTCCAAATACCTACGTCATAATGAGCGATTTTATGAGTAACTCATTGATTTCATCGTTTTATGATCAATTTTGGTTGAACATGGTTCGAAATGCTTGTATTTGATTGCCAATGTTCAGATTTGTAAGTCATGTTGAAGAATTCACAAAAAATCAGTCGTAAAATAATTTTATGCTAAACACGTAAAACCCAAGACTATGCTGTTTAAGGCAAAATATGTAGTTTTTTTGGTTTTTGGTGTGCATATGATGTTCCTATGGGTTGAAATATGCTAAGAAAATCATTCTTAGTAAGATCAATCAAGGTAAACTAGAAAATCAATAATTATTAGTAATTTTCTATAAATAAATAAGAAAAAATGGTAAATTTAGGTTCCTCACATCATAAAAATAAGATTTATGTTTGCAAAAGTATGGTAGAGCTAAAGCATGAAGTTTAGCCTTGGTTCATCCCTATATCTTTATTGAAGTGAGTTTTAATCGCTTTCAAAAAAGAGAAAATGCATTAAAAACCATGACTTAAACCTCCAACACATGCAAATTTTTAAACGGTAGGGAGAAGGGGGATTGTTAAGTAGTTAAAGTACGTTGAATTTGATATGTCATGGTTGTGAGTGCCTTTTCCAACAAACGTGGAGAAGTCCTCTTAGTAGTTGACTAAAATTCATATCCATGCACATCACCATCCCGTCTCCCCATGGAAAACCTTAGACTTAGTTGAACATGGGAATCTCAGCTCTACTTCATAGGGGAAGCATGGACAAGTCACCCCTAACAGAAACTTAATGCCTACCTAATAAGATCACTTTGTAATCAATCAAAGATAGGAGTGAGGTTAACACTGCACTTGGTTCAAAGAGAGTGAGAGACGGGGGAGAGTGTAACTCAATCCCTCTACCCATAAGGTAAAATCTCAGCTCCGGCCCCCTAAAACGGTGTTAAACCTGGTAACTAGTCCTACTGATATTGGGAGGGTCACCATTCATTTAGTTCTATCTAATGTTGGAAAGTTACCCACGACTTATCAGGTCCACTCAGCCATAGACGTTCCATCGTCATCAGGATCGAAACCTCCCACTTTCCTCAATGGGGTTTGCTTATTTTTCTAATTAGCAAAGCATACTACCACACTATTTGGACATATAAAATCAGCTTCCTTTTATTACTCCATTAAACTAGATTTGTTAAACTCAAACTTTAGCATGTAACAAAAAATTTAGAAATTAGATACTTTATTTCATCATCACTCCATAGATTGATACCAAATCGTCTTTCTACAAAAAGACACCATCCAACCTAGGATAGGACCTTCTAATCCCTCGGGATTGGGCTGTATGTGATCGCACTCCATCCGTAGTAGTCAACAAGGAATTTACTGGCTCAGATCCCCTCTAAGCTTCCTTGAGCCTACAAAGCCATCCTACACAATAGGGGCACTTATCACTCGGCCCTTTGCCCTCTCAGGTGCTCAAGTAATCAAATATCAAAAACACCTACCTCCCTCGAAAGTGTAGGACCCCCACCTGCAAGTGAGTTTTTCCACACTCCATAGAGTGTTAAGGAGCATTGGGTTGGGGATCCCAACGTTCTGAACCACCACAATCCACAACTCATCCGTTCATGTAAGGCGCAAGGTAGGGAATCATAAGAGCCATAGTTCATCATTCACAAATCCAAAAGGAGTCATAACCATCAAAAATTTTTAACACAGTTGTCAATGTATGTGATGCATAGAATCAATTCCCTTCATCAATTTCCTTGTTCTTTCCTAAAAAGAAATTGATAATGCTTTTGCAAGTTTAAGTAAGTTCTAACTAATTGTAATCATTTTCTCATGTACTAACCTGGTCATCTCCATTTGGCCATCCATCTTGATTACAGGTTAGGACCCCATCCTCGGTTTGTTGTGGAATGACCGGTTCTTCAAGTTGAATGGATTCATCTAGGTTAACTTCTGCTTGCGAATTGGCATTGTGTTGAGCTCCCTTAGTAGTGGCCACTTCCTCGCATTGGGGAGCTCTCTAAGCATGACCTCGCTCAGCATCTCGACATCTCTTCGGAGCCATGGAAGAAGCTGATGGATTCGAGCAGTGCTTTCACACACACACACACACACACACACACACACATATATATATATATATACTAGTTGAGTAGAGCTTTGTCGCGTCAACATCAGAGAGGTTTTTGCATGGATCATTGTGTGTGTGTGTGTTTTTTTTTCCCCTAATGCGACACTCTACCCTTGTTTATATATTAGTAATCAAGGGGGGAGGGAGGTAAAGAGAGGATGCTTGCTTTTTAGCATTTTCAATTATATCATCAATGTTAAAGAGAGAATGCTTTGTTTTAGCATTTTTGATGATGTTAGGGAGGGGGCTCCATTTTTGTAGCGTGAAGCTAAAAATTGAAGAATATATGGGTGAGGATGCACTGCGCGTCGCGTTGTCCGGGCGGATGTCACTCCAAGGTGTACGACTAAGGTGGCGATTAAGGTAGCAACCAAGGCATAGACCTTGGCATCTTGGCCTTGGCATACTTGGCAATGGGCTAGGAAGGCTTCCTTGGTGCCGTTCACTATGCATGAGAAGCTCCCACTAGCTTGTAGGAAAATCTTTCTAGGAGGTCACCCATCCCAGTAGTATCATTTCCCAAGTGCATTTAACTACTAAAATGACTATCCACTCGGCTAGTTCTTTTTGTTGTTCTACACTACAAACATAGTTTTCATAAGCTAGTCTTGGGAGGGTTTCCCAAGTCTTTCTTCCATGACTTGGCATATAATACCTTATTAATAATAATAATTATCTTCATAATTAGAGCCAATTTCATAAGTAGAGCTAGTTTTTTTTATACATGTGCAACATAAATCAATTCTCTTTGGAATGTGTATGCACATTGTTTATTAAAATAAAATAAGTAATGGGGACATTACATTCTTTCCTACGTAGAGAAATCAAGATGTCCTCATCTTGAGAGAAACTGGGGGTATTCTTTCATAAGGGTTGCCTCATCGACCCAAGTGGCATATTGTACTAGGTGTTCTCTTAGGATTCGGCTTCTTAGAGGTTTCTCCCTTGTATCTACAATCTTCTCGGGTTGCATTTCAAGAATTCCATGGGTAGGCATGACCATTTGCTCATCATTAAGCACATGATTGGGGTTTGGTACATAGGGTTTCAGTAGGCTTACATAAAATACATTATGAATCTTGAGATGGGGTGGCAATTTAATCTTGTAGGCTTGCCTTCCCATTACTTTGATTACTTCATATGGTCCACAATACCTTGGACTAAGCTTTTTGTAGTTCCCCAAGGATAATGAGCTCATTTCGGGCCTTACCCTTAGAAACACCATGTCATGTTTCTTGAATGTCCTTATGGATCTTTCAAGATCTGCGTAGAAATTTTTCCGATCTTGAGCAGCTTGGATGTCATATCAGATCAATTGGATTTGTTGGTCCATATCTTCAAGCATAATCTTAGAAGCCTCTACCTTCAGGGTGGGATATGAGAAGTTTAGAGGTGTATGACATTCTTGCCCATACAAGGCTTGGAATGGCGACATCTTGAAAGGCAGTGTTATAAGAAAACTCCACCAAAGGTAAATGTTCAATCCATTGTTTCAGTTCTTTGCCACAAAAAGACCTTAGAATATCTTCAATAGTCTGGTTCACCCTCTCAGTTTGGCCATCAGTTTGAGGATGATAAGTAGTACCAAAGCATAGTTGCGTTCTAATTTCTTGGAATAGGAAAGTCCAAAACTTAGAGGTGAAGGTGGAGCCTCAGTCATTGATTATGCTCTTTGACAATCCATGTGACCTAAATACTTCTTTGATAAAGACTTAAGCAATGTCAAATGACTTATAGGTTGTTTTGATTGGGATCAAGTATGGAACTTTTGTTAGTCTATCAACCACAACCATGATGGAGTCATATCTACTAGCAAAAGTAGGTAATCCAACAATAAAATCCATACTTATTGACTCCTATCTCATTTGTGGAATATCCAAGGATTGTAACTCTCTAGGCATCCTAATCCTTTCTACCTTGACTTTTTGTGGTGCGCAGATCGGACGCAGATAGCTCACGTGGTGAATCCCGGAAGGTCCCCAAGAACAAAGTACTCTACTTTTTAGCACAAAAACCCATGTAAAAGCAAGCACGACATGAGACAAGAGACAAATTGGGTTCAATCTCCCCCATGCCTTGTGTGAGCGCTTCACAAAGCATGTATTTAATGTATATTTCCAATCTTTATGCTCAAAAATAGCCCAATTACAAAAATATGACAAGCTTTTAGCTTTTGAGTTTGCTTTCTACCAAAAATAAGAAAATAAAGCTAATGGATGGTGCCCATAGAGTCTGGCACGCCCAATCTCAATGTCCAAATAGAAATAACATATCCAGGCGCATAAGCGCATACAAAATAATAATAAATAATCAATATCTCTATAGACATAACAAAATATAGGCGTGGCGCCTATCAAAATATAGTCCAAAGGTCGAAAACCCGCTAGACTCCAATGCTTTCCTCCGCCACTGCTGCTATCTCTACACATCAACTGAAGCATTCACAATCGTTAGTAAAATAACACAATTAAACCGACAAAAGTGAATACCTAGCAGTCTTCAGCTACATAAATAAATCAACTGGTTAGAAATAAATCCTAACCTTAATTTATTACGAGTGCGCACTCTAAACTCATAAACGTTTATTAATTTAATATGCATTTTGCGGAATCACCCGCTATGGAATCACCCATGTACACACTAAATTAATGAAACGCCCGAAAAGGATAGGCGTCCCCATCAACTTCTCGCACAAAGAATCCTCTTTGCGTATGAGCCCCGGTCATCTAAGTTTACGGAATCCACCGTAAAACCTCACGGAATCCACCGTGGAATATGCCTCCTGGCATCATACCCCCGGGGTGGGATAGCAATTGACCTCAATTGCTATTAGCTCAATGTGGAGCTAACAGAGTGGGGAAAGCATTTAAGTCTCTAGCGTGCATCCATTGTGCTTCCTCTACAGGATGGTTCTTAAATTTTACTAGATATCTAGAATACCTTCGGCCAGTTCTAGTGGTCATGTAGTCAGTGTCTATAATGACTTCTGGTTCAAGTATTTCAGTTTCTTCTTCTAATAAAGGTGGGTTTTCATAGACAGGGTGGATAGGTAATTGTCCTCTAAATGGTCTCAATAAACTAATATGAAATGTATTATGAATTTTCCAATGGGATGGCTGTTCTAACTTGAATGCATTGTCATTAATCTTATGAATGATTCTAAATGGTCCGTAGAATCTAGGAGCTAATTTGACAACTGGATGTCTATCTACACTTTGCAGTCTACGCTTTTCTATTCTAAGCCAAACATAATCATCAACTTTGAAATTCATGGCTTGTCTTTTCTTGTTGGCTTGTTTGGTATATGATTGTTGGGCTTTAGCAATCATATCCTTTACTTCATCAAAAATAGTGTTATGCATAACAGCAATATCATCGGCACTTTGTATTCTATTAGACAAAGATGCAACAGGTGTAGATAATCTATATCCATAAATAACTTCAAAAGGTGCTTTCTTTGTAGATGTGTGCGGTGTATTATTGTAAGCAAACTGTAATAAATGCAAATGAGTATCCCATGTCTGAGGTTTAGAGATAGTGTATGCACGTAAAAGATCTAGAATAGTGCTATTTGTGGCTTCTGTTTGTCCATTTGTTTCTGGATGAAATGCAGATGAGAAATCAATCTTTGTGCCTAGATTTGCAAACAGTGTAATCCAGAAATTATTACAAAATCTAGAATCTCTATCTGAAATAATCACTTTCGGCAATCCATGGTTAGTAAAAACAGTTTTCAAAAATAAGTGTGCTGCTTGTGATGCTGTTAAAGTTTTCTTACATGCAATAAAATATGCTTGCTTACTAAATCTATCTACAATTGTCCAAATCATGTCATGGTTAGATTTAGTATTTGGTAAGCCAGTAATGAAATCCATAGATATATGTTCCCAAGGTTTAGATGGAATAGATAAAGGCATTAATAATCCATACTGTTTACCATGATGTCTCTTTATTCTTTGACAAATCAGACATTCAAAAACAAAATTAGATACATCTGCATCCATATGCGGCCAATAAAAATCTTCAGTTAACATGCATAATGTAGAAATGATACCTCTATGACCTTGATATGGGGGACAATGAATTTCATTCAAAACAAAAGATCGGAATGGAATAGTAACACACAGTCTCTTTTCAAAGAACATGAATCCATCATTATATGACAATGAATCAACAGGAATGAAATTATTTTGAACTAATTTTTGCCAATCAGAATGAAAAGTAATATCCTGGTGATATGTGTCTTTCATAGCAATCAAAGAATCAAAAGATATGATAGAAATGTTATGAATTGCAGGTCTTCTACTCAATGCATCAGCAACTACATTTTCTTTTCCAGGTTGGTATTGGATGATAGGATGGAAACTTTGAATGAATGAAGCCCATTTGATATGATGGTCAGAAATTTGGGGTTGGCTAAGTAGATGTCTAATGCTTTGCTGGTCGGTCTTTATCATGAATTCTGAACCCATTAAATAATGCTTCCATTGTTTTAATGCTTGTACAACTGCTAAGAGTTCCTTGTCATAAGTGGAATATTTAAGCTCAGAGGGTTTCAGCTTAGAACTAGAATATGCTATTGGATGGTTGTCTTGCATTAGCACGGCTCCTATTCCTGATCCGCTAGCATCGGTCACAACTAAAAAGAATGGTCGGTTAAAGTCAGGAAATTGTAGAACAGGGCATTGGTCAATGCACGTTTGAGTAAGTCAAAAGATTTCTGCTGGTTTTCAGTCCATTGATAAACAATGCCTTTCTTAAGAAGTTTGGTCAATGGTATTGCAAGTAATGAGAAATTACGTACAAACTTCCTATAGAAACTAGCAAGACCAAGGAATGAGCGTAATTCATGTACATTTTTAGGAATAGGACAATGCAATATTGCGTCAATTTTCTTAGGATCAACTTTTATTCCTTCTTTTGATACAATATGACCTAGATATTCTATTTCTGTCTTAAAGAATTCACTCTTGTCAGGATTTGCAAACAATTGATTTTCTTTCAGTAATTGAAAAACTAATGATAAATGCTGATAATGCTCTTTTTCACTTTGACTAAACACTAAAATATCATCAAAGAAAACAATCACACAATATTGATATTTTAGGAAAATACGGTTCATCATTCTACTGAAAGTAGCAGGTGCATTAGTTAATCCAAATGGCATGACTAAGAATTTGTAATGGCCAAACTGTGTCCTGAATGCAGTCTTAAATATGTCGGATCTATCTAGCCTCACCTGATGATATCCAGACTTAAGGTCAATTTTACTAAATATAGAAGATCCTTGCAGTTTGTCCATAAGGCCATCAACTCTAGGTATAGGATACCTATTCTTTACAGTGATCTTGTTTAATGCTCGGTAGTCAATACACATCCGATAAGTATTATTCTTTTTCTTGACTAGGAGCACAGGTGCACCGAATGGAGAACTGCTAGGTCGAATTAAGCCTCTATTTAGTAATTCTTCTACTTGACTCTGGATTTCTTTTTGCTCTATTTGATTGTGCCTATATGGAGCTTTGCAAGGTGGTTGTGTGCCAGGTATTAGGTCAATCTTATGGTCTTCTGGTCGTGATGGAGGTAAACCTGGTGGTAGGTCTTCTGCAAAACAGTCCTTAAAATATGCAAGAAATTCCTTATGCCTAGGGTGCATATGATTTTCATTTGCATGCAATTCATTCACCCAAATGAGATATGATTTAGTATTCTTGCGTAGTGCACGTTTTGCTTGAGTATGCGAAAGCAATGGAAACATATGAGATGCATGCATACCAAATAATGTAATAGATTTTCCTTGAAAATTAATATTCATTGTGTGTGTGGAATAATCTATGTTTGGATTATGTTGGTGTCTCCATGGCATTCCTAGAATAATGTCGCTAGACTGTAATGGGACAACTAAGAAATTTCTTCTTTCAATATATGGACCAATTTGAATTTCTAAATCTTGAACTTCTTGTGTGCCATTGTACCTAGTGCCTAAAAATGCAGCTTTTATGCGATAGTGCGTAGGTACTGTATGCAATTTCAATTCATTTACTAATTTTGCTGAAATAAAGTCATGGGTACTACCGTCATCATGTAATATAATTCTTTCTTTTCCATGCACCATACATTTCATAGTCAACAATGAATGTGAAGTAGGCATACCTGGTAAAGTGTCGGAAGTAGTAGTAGGATCATCTTCTTCTTCAGTGAAATCCGGCATATCCTCATGCTCGTCTTCGTCCATAGCTCCAAGGTAGTTGATATGTGCTGATGGCTTCTTTGAATGACAATTTGCTGTGAGATGCCCTGGCTGGTGACACTTGTAGCATACTATGGGCTTGGCTTTGGTCACATTATTTGCAATGGCTGGGAGTCTGGGTATATTTGGATTTGCTTGTGGAATAGGCTTAGGATTTGGATTGACAGTGGATGGTAATGCAGGTGGTTTAGGCCAATTCTTACGGAAAGATGGTGATGAGAAACGACCTGGATTAAACCTTCTGAAATTGGAATTGAATTGTTTAGATCCATAATTACCGTTTGCTTGGAATGGCTATGGTCGTCGATCTCTTCCACGTAACTTATCTTCAGTGTCGTGAGCTAAGGAGATGGCATCTTCAAGGGTAGCAGGCTTGAACATATTCACCTCAGCGTAGTAATGTCCAAGAAGTCCAGACATGTACTTCCGCTTATGGGTCGTCTCTGGTACGTCTTCAAGCATGCGTAGCTGTAAGAGTGCATTCCAAAAACGCTCTGTATACTGTGGAATAGGCTCACGATCGCGTTGTTGAAGTAAATCCCATTGCTTGATTGCCTTCTCATGAAATTGCGGTGGTAGGAAATTTTGCATGAACTTCTTATTGAAATCTTTCCATGTAGTAGGACATTCTATGCTCTTGCGGACTACAGTCCACCAAAGTGATGCTCTATCTATCAGATGATTAGTAACACACTTGATTTTATCTTTCTCGGAATAAGTTTCCTCATGGAAATAGTCATCAAACTGGCTAATGAATGATAAAACAGTCTTTCCTTCTCTTATGCCATTGAAAGTGCGAAACTTGAAACTTCGTTTACTTATCTTGGATTCCTTGCGAATGGTTTGTGCTTCAAGAGTGGCGTCGATGGTACAGCGAATCAAATCTTCAGCTTGAGGTTCTTCTTTATCAGTGGATGCTCCTTGTAGCTTTGTCAATTGCGCTTGCAAGTCTTGCCTAGCTCTTCGCTCTTCTTCCAATTGCATCATGATAAGATCCAGCTTTTGTTCCATGGTAGGTTCGGGTAGGTCGTCTTCAGCCATAGGATCATCCATATGTGGGGTAGTCATCCTGTAAAACTCAACAAACCTTTCTCACTCAAAATCAGTTAGCGGGATGAGCGTAGCTCAAATTTGGGGTTACAAGGCTATGTATTTTTGGGTATTTTCTTCTTCAATTTTCAGAAATTCTGCAATATTTCTGTATCCGTTTGCTGAAAGTACTTCAATGAACTTGTAGATAGGTAGAACAGCTTGCTGCGAACAATTTTCCAGTTCAGAGTTTTTGCATACGAACAAGTCTTCTATGAGTTTTAAGCACTAGTCAGTTCTGATTTAGTCTGACTTGCAGAGTTGCAGACTTAACAGACTTGCAGGGTTGTTGACTTGCTGGACTTAGGCCGACTTGCAGAACTTGCAGTACTTGATTAAAGTTGACTTGTGAAACTTGACTTCTGATGCGCAGGACCCGGAGTTACTGACTTTGTTTGGCCAGTATGACTTGCAGAGAATTGTGTGACTTGAAGGAAGCTTAATGGTTTAAGCTTTAACTTAAAGATTTAAGGGAGTAATGGGGAAGAATCAGGCCGCCGTTTTTTCATGAAGGGGGGGGGGCCGTTTTTTTTTCCACGCGGAATTTTCGGGGGCCTCCTCTTGCCAGTCGACTGAAGATTTTGAAGCTTTATAAGCTTCTTAAGCTTAAGATTAAGCTTTAAGGTAATAACAAACTTGATTATGAAGAAATCTTATCTCTGTTTGCAACGACTTGATGAAGAGAATGTATGAGTGGTCCTCCGCCGTCAGAGATTGGTCCTTCGCGATCTGACAGTGGAAACAGGGGTTCTTGATCGCCAGAAGTCTGCCTGTATCGACGGTTCGCGACGAGATTGACTGTAGAGGCCGTTTGTTCCTGGAGCTCCGCCTTCGCCCGAGATTGGTAGCGATTGGAAGCCCTTGATCTCTGCTCCGCTCTGATACCACTGGTGCGCAGATTGGACGCAGATAGCTCACGTGGTGAATCCCGGAAGGTCCCCAAGAACAAAGTACTCTACTTTTTAGCACAAAAACCCATGTAAAAGCAAGCACGACATGAGACAAGAGACAAATTGGGTTCAATCTCCCCCATGCCTTGTGTGAGCGCTTCACAAAGCATGTATTTAATGTATATTTCCAATCTTTATGCTAAAAAATAGCCCAATTACAAAAATATGACAAGCTTTTAGCTTTTGAGTTCGCTTTCTACCAAAAATAAGAAAATAAAGCTAGTGGATGGTGCCCATAGAGTCTGGCACGCCCAATCTCAATGTCCAAATAGAAATAACATATCCAGGCGCATAAGCGCATACAAAATAATAATAAGTAATCAATGTCTCTATAGACATAACAAAATATAGGCGTGGTGCCTATCAAAATATAGTCCAAAGGTCGAAAACCCGCTAGACTCCAATGCTTTCCTCCGCCACTGCTGCTATCTCTCTCTACACATCAACTGAAGCATTCACAATCGTTAGTAAAATAACACAATTAAACCGACAAAAGTGAATACCTAGCAGTCTTCAGCTACATAAATAAATCAACTGGTTAGAAATAAATCCTAACCTTAATTTATTACGAGTGCGCACTCTAAACTCATAAACGTTTATTAATTTAATATGCATTTTGCGGAATCACCCGTTATGGAATCACCCATGTACACACTAAATTAATGAAACGCCCGAAAAGGACAGGCGTCTCCATCAACTTCTCGCACAAAGAATCCTCTTTGCGTATGAGCCCCGGTCATCTAAGTTTACGGAATGCACCGTAAAACCTCACGGAATCCACCGTGGAATATGCCTCCTGGCATCATTTTGACAAGTCAAGCACTGAGTTAGATACTTTAATACATCCCTTTTCAATCCTCGTTAGTGATAGCTCTCACAAACTGCGTTGAGTGTCTTGGCTGGATGTCCTGCAATGGGTCTATCATGTGCTTTCGATAATATCTTGGCCTTCACTTCTAGTCTTTTTGGGACAGAAAGGCGATCATGGTAATATAGACAACCATTGCTAGCACTGTAATCCTTAATCTTAGAACTTCATTTGTTAGAGCTTTCTCTTTGAAGTACCTTAGCCACCATGAGTCCTTTATATTCCTTATCCTGAGAAATGGCTTGGCATACAATCTCAAGTATAGGGTTATTAGGTATGGATACGGTTCTTAAGATTCAAAATTCTATAACGTTGTTAAGAAAGGCTTTTTGGCTTAATGCATTTGCAACAACATTGTCCTTCCTTGGATGATACTTGATTTTAAAATCAAACTCTTGCAATATATCTTTCCATCTTCTTTGCCTCATTGGATGAGTGGCATAATTGGACTTGTGGGATTTCAATTTTTTGGAAGTATAGGGCCACTGGTCTTCCTTCTTGTACAAGCCAGGGTCTTCCTTCTTGTACAAGCACACCACCAATTTCAAGTCCACTTGCATCAGTGAGATCACCTCAAATGGTTGACTAAAGTTGAGGAGTTTTAATACAGGTGCAATGGTTATAGCTTCTTTAAGCTTATCAAAGCTTTCTTGATGCGCTCAATGGTCCAAATGATTACTGAATTTTTCTTCAAAAGATTTGTCAAGGGTGCAATAGTGAGGGAATAATCCTTGATAAAAATTTGGTACCATCTCGTCAGTCCCAAAAATCCTCATATTTCTTTTATTGTCTTAGGTATTGGCCATTCTAGGATATCCTTTACTTCAGTAGGGTCTAAAGAGATTCCATTAGAAGTGGAAACAATGTATCCAAGATATTCAATCCTGTCAGTGAGAAATATGCATTTACTCACGAAGTGCTACTAGAGCGATCTTTAAGTGACCTTCATGTTCCTCTATTGATTTTGAGGATATAGTGTATCATCAAAGAATACTAGCACAAAATCTTCTAGATATGGTCGAAAGATATCTTGCATTAGATGATTGAATGTAGTTGGGAATTTAAACACACGGGGGAGGGGGTTTCAAGCCCAAAGGAAAGGAGGGCTTAAGAGGGTTTAAACACGGGGGGGGTGGGGGGGGGGGGGGGGGGTGGTTCCAAAGCCCAAGGGAAAGGGGGGAATTGAGAGGGTTTAAAGGGTGGTTCCAAAGCCCAAGGGAAAGGGGGCTTGAGAGGGTTTAAACACGGGGGGGGGGGGGGGGGGGGTGATAAGACTTTAAGGTTTGAGTTCTTTTGGGGGGAAAAGGGGGCTTATAAAGCCCCCTTAGAAGCTTTCCCTTAGAAGCTTCTATAGCTTCTTTAGGACACGTGGCATGAGGGGGAAATCACAACGCCGAATTGGCGGCGTTTGACGATTGGGCGCAGCTTGACAGTAGAGGCGACGCCGTCCTAGCCTTTGGCGGACATCAGCGGCCCATCTCCACTCCCGGCAGCAGCAACAACGAGTCGGTCCTCAATCTCTCTCTCCCCTCACGATGCTACAGAGTGTCCGTCTCTTCTCCTTTTTCTCCCCTCACTGGAGATTCCACCCCCTAGTTTATATAGGTAAGGGGGGAGGGAATCCTTCCTCCCCTACGTGTCTGCGCCATGGCGACTAGTAGCAGCAAGCTCCATCGAGGAGCTTTATCATGCATTCTATTCCCCTCCCCTTCCAGCACGACAGTCGGCTGGGGAGGGGAATAAGGAAAGAAAATTTGCCATTATCCTCCTAATTTATCAAAATGCAATATTATCATCCCACTACTTTTTAAGAAAAAAGGGGGTTCATGCGTGTAGTGTTCGGTATTTTAAATTCTCTCCTTCGTAGAGGAATCGAGATGTCCTCATCTGGAGATAAACTGGGGATATTGATGGTTGAGAGTGCCTTCATCTATCCAAGTGGCATCCTCTTCGGGGTAATCTTTCCACTGGATGAGGCATTCTATCAAGGTTTTGGATCTCAGTTGTCTCTCCCTAACATCCAAGATCCTGTCAGGCCCTAGTTCAAGGACTCCTTGTCTAGGCATTACAATTTGTTGGTCATCAAGTATATGGTTAGGATTGGGTACATACTTTTTCAATAGGCTGATATGGATTACATTGTGAACCTTTAGGTTCACAGGGAGTTGCAATCTATAAGCATTAGTCCTAGGCATTTGAGGATCTTGTACAGTCCACAATACCTTGGACTTAGCTTCTTGCAATTTCCTAAGGATAGGGAACTCTTCTTTGGGCATATGCAAATGAAGACCATGTCTCCTTCTTTGAAGATTCTATCTTGACGTTTCCAATCCGCGTATGCCTTCTATCTATCTTTGGCCGCTTGGATGTCCTGTCTTATTGACTTTATTTGGTCATCCATCTCTTCCAACATCTGCCTTGAAGCTTCAACCCTTAAGGTTGGATCTGAGAAGTTTAGGGGACTTCGACAGTCATGGCCATACAATGCTTGGAAAGGGGTCATCTGAATGCTTTGTTGGTAAGAAGCATTGTAGGCAAATTCAACCAAAGGCAAGTATTGAATCCACCTCTTCGGCTCTCCACAGCAGTATGCCCTTAGCATATCCTTGATGACTTGATTTACTCGCTCTGTTTGGCCATCCGTTTGGGGATGGTAAGCGGTGCTAAAATAGAGTTGAGTCCCAATAGCTTCAAAGATAGCTCTCCAGAAATGTGACGTGAAGAGAGAATCACGATCACTAATTATTCTTCTGGGTAAACTATGTAGCTTGAATATCTCCTTGATAAACACTCTTGCGATGTCTGAGGCTTTATAGTCTGTCTTTAGTGGAATAAGGTGTGCAACCTTAGTAAGCATGTCAACCACAACCATGATGGAGTTGTATCCTCCCTGGACTTGGGGTAGGCCTACAACAAAATCCGTACTGATGAATTTCCATTTCATTTGGGGAATGTCAAGCGGTTGCAGTTTCCTTGGCATCTTGACATGTTTGGCTTTGATACGTTGACAAGACAAACACTCGGTGACATATTTGAGAACGTCTCCTTTAAGACTCTCCCAATGCTAGCTCTTCCTAACTGCATTAAGAGTCTTGGCATAGCCAGGATGTCCTGCGAAAGGGGAATCATGAGCTTCCCATAATATCTTCTACTTAAGTGATTGGCTTGTTGGTATACACAGCCTTATTCTATAGTAGAAAATTCCACTATTGATAGAAAATTCATGATACTTAGCGTGCAGCTTTTGATTCTGATCCTTAATAGAGATCTCTATTAGCATTGTTTGGTAGGTCGGATCATGGCATGCATCCTCTCTAGCTAACTCAAGTATTGGGTTGTTTAGCATAGATACTTTTGTAGCTAGAGATCTAGCTATTGATGGATTCTGTAAGATTAGGGAATTAAGGAATGCCTTGCGACTAAGTGCATCGGCAACTACATTCTCTTTTCATGGTTGGTACTTGATTTCAAAGTCATATTCCTCCAACACTTCAATCCACCGACGTTGCCTCATGTTGAGCTCATTCTGGGTAAAGATCCATTTGAGACTCTTATGGTTAGTTACTAGAGTAAACTTGTTACCCAACAGGTAGTGTCTCCAAAGCTTTAGAGCATGGATGATAGCTAGCAATTCTAGGTCATGCGTAGCATAATTCTTCTCATGACTCTTCAATTTCCTTGAAGAGTATGCTACAAGATCACCTTCCTGCATGAGCACACATCCCAAGGCAAGTATGCTAGCATCAGTTACTACCTCAAACTCCTTACTGAGGTCAGAAATTTTTAGGATAGGTGCTGATACCAAACTTTGCTTCAATCTGTCGAAGCCATTTTGTTCGGGAGTTGACCATGCAATGGAAGTTTGCTTCTTCAGTAAGTCCATCAGAGGTGCTGTAATCAAAGTATAGTTTTTTATGAAGACCCTATACCATCCTGTCAATCCCAGAAAGCTGCATATTTCTTTGACAGATGTTGGTATTGGCCATTCTAGTACATCTTTGACCTTGGCTGGGTCCACTGAGATTCCTTCTGCTGATACTATGAATCCCAAATATTCAATCTGACGTTTGAAGAATGCACATTTCTTCATCTTAGCATACAGCTTATGTGACCTCATTGTCTCAAGGACAATCCAAACTTGGGGTTCATGATCTTCTTCATATTTAGAATAGACTAAAGTGTCATCGAAGAAGACAAGCATGAAATCATCAAGATTTGGCCTAAAGATATCCTGCATTAACCTGTTGAAGGTGGCAGGTGCATTCGTAAGTCCAAATGACATAACTGGGAACTCAAAGTGCCCATATCTTGTATTGAAGGCCGTCTTGGGGATATCTTCTTCCTTGATCCTTATCTGATAGTAACATGACTTGAGATCAATCTTGGAGAAGATCTTTGCACCTTGAAGACGATCAAGAAGCTCATCTATTCTAGGAATAGGGTACTTGTTCTTGACTGTTGATTGATTCAATCCTCGGTAATCAATACATAGTCGAAGTGTCCCATCTTTCTTTTTCTAGAATAGTACTGGAGCTTGATGCCAGGAGGCATATTCCACGGTGGATTCCATGAGGTTTTACGATGGATTCCGTAAACTTAGATGACCGGGGCTCATACACAAAGAGGATTCTTTGTGCGAGAAGTTGATGGGGACGCCTGTCCTTTTCGGGCGTTTCATTAATTTAGTGTGTACATGGGTGATTCCATAGCGGGTGATTCCGCAAAATGCATATTAAATTAATAAACGTTTATGAGTTTAGAGTGCGCACTCGTAATAAATTAAGGTTAGGATTTATTTCTAACCAGTTGATTTATTTATGTAGCTGAAGACTGCTAGGTATTCACTTTTGTCAATTTAATTGTATTATTTTACTAACGATTGTGAATGCTTTAGTTGATGTGTAGAGATAGCAGCAGTGGCGGAGGAAAGCATTGGAGTCTAGCGAGTATTCGACCTTTGGACTATATTTTGATAGGCGCCACGCCTATATTTTGTTATGTCTATTGAGACATTGATTATTGATTATTATTTTGTATGCGCCTATGCGCCCAGATATGTTATTTCTATTTGGACATTGAGATTGGGCGTGCCAGACTCTATGGGCACCATCCATTAGCTTTATTTTCCTATTTTTGTAGAAAGCAAACTCAAAAGCTAAAAGCTTGTCATATTTTTGTAAATTGGGCTATTATTGACCATAAAGATTGAAATATACATAAAATACATGCTTTGTGAAGCGCTCACACAAGGCATGGGGGGAGATTGAACCCAATATGTCTCTTGCCTCTTGTCGTTCATGCTTTTACATGGTTTTTTGTGCAAAAAGGTAGAGTTCATTGTTCTTGGGGACCTTCCAGGATTCACTACGTGAGCATTATACGTCCGATCTGCGCACCAGAGCTCCCCATGGTGAATTGCTAGGCTGGATGTAGCCCTGATCGAGTAGTTTCTTGAGTTGTTCCTTCAGCTCAATTGCTTTTGGTATGGACATTCTATAAGGTTTCTTTGCAATTGGCGCAGCTCCTGGTAGTAACCTAATCTCATGATCCACTTCTCTTTGAGGCAGGAGTTTTGTCAACTCTTCAGGGAATACGTCCGCGTATTCCTTTAGCCAAGAAGGTCCTTCATTAGACTTTTGCTTCTGATCTAACTTGTTGAACTTAATTAAGTAGACAGGTAATCCTTTTCTGACTCCTTTTATGATCCGAGATACTTTGGCCAATTGGATTCTTGGCACTCTAGCCTCACCTTGGGTTGTGACTAATTCCCTTTCAGAGTTTCGAAAGGAAACTTGGCCCTTTCCACAATGAATGTGGGTGTCATTAGGTTTAAGCCAATCCATTCCGAGTAGACACTCATGGATACTTAAATTCATGACTCTGAATTTGACCAAAGTCTTCTTTCCTCCGAGAAAGAATTCCACCTTAGCAGTTTGCCTGGTACAAGTAGCCTCACGACCATTTGCCAATTCCACAAGCAAGGTAGGTGCTTCTACTGTGGCTATTCCTAATCTTTTTGCACAAGCTGGTGAGATAAAGGAATGTGTACTTCCACAATCAATTAAGGTCTTGAAAAATTTACCTTAATAGTCCGATGGTGTCTGAATCACCGAGAACTGGCGATTTGGACCTTTCTTGTGTAGAGCGGCATGGACTCTCGCCCTTTCAAACTTTGCTCACATGGTCGGATCTTCTTCTTCTTCTTCTTCGCACATTTGCCTATTGGCAACGCAGGCGGTTCTTCCTCTGACCAGGTAGCGACTGCTTGACCACGGCCCGTTCCTTGGAAAGATGCTTGGCGATGTCCTCCATCAAGCTTGGGACATTGCCTTTTGAAATGACCAGGCTCGTTGCATTGGAAACAACAGAGGTTTCGGCCATTACTTTTAGTAGGAACAAAGTTGTTGATGTTATTAGTCCTTGCTTTCTTCCTTTGTCCCTAATTGTGACCTTGAACTCTCTTCATCTGAGGTCTGAATGCTCCTTTGTTTGGGTCATTATAAGAGGAAGCTTTGTTACCCCTCGGTCTAGACTGCACCTCCTGAATTATAGGCGCCATTTGAATGAGTGCGTCCTAAAGATCTGATGGATGCATAGATTCGAGACGGATATTTACTGGTGGATTTAAACAAGCACAAAATTTGGACACCTGCTGTGTCATGTCCATCTGCGGCGCATACTTAAGAAGTGAGACAAATTTAGAGTAGTATGCGTCAAGCATGAGCCCCAGTTGTTTTAGCTCATAGCTCTCATTCATTTTTTGCGTGCGATATGCAAGTGGTAAGTATCTTCCCTGCACGGCTTTCTTCGGCTTCTCTTAGGTAACGGATCCCTCCATGATCCCTTGATCCCTGCACCATTGCTTCCACCAAAGCCTGGCTTCGCTGGTGAGCTTTAGCTTGGCGAGCATAGCTTGATTGGCAAGTGCAGTACCGGCTGCTTTGAAGTAATCCTCCATGGATTCAATCCAAATTTTAGCATCAGCTTGAACAGACCTGCGTCTCCTGTCAAACTCGGGCAGCTTAATCTGTTTGTGAAGAAACTTCTTCTCTTGGATTACAGCAGTACTTGATGTAGGAGGCGAACTAGGAACCTATACCTGGGGTTGTGCCCAGATAAAGATTTCTTAACGTTATTATACGATAATCATTATTGATTTATATTACATCTTCAATTCTGCTATCACGTAAGCCATGTAGCTACTTAACTTTTTATCAATTCTCATGCACAATCAGACATTGATTTAAAAAAATATTATTTGTATTTATATGGGCATAGCCCTTTTGGAATACAACATTTCTTGCGATGACAAGCCAACTGTTACATTTAGTTTGGGGAGAACAATGTTGTATTACATTTATCTACAAGAACTGTATAATAGTATGGTTTCGGGTCATGGATCTTTAGGAATCGGTAAATCATTGGAAGTTCATGGTATCCTTTCCTTTGGAATCCATTCTTTTCATGGCGCCCTAACACTTTAATCCTATTGGTGGGGATTACACGGGTTACTTCCTCATATACATATGAGTTCATTTCAACCTTCCAACCTCGAATATGTAAAGTTGAGTTTACATGAGCTTCCACAAAAATGAATAGCTTCACAACTTTCAGGTCTTCCAACCACTTGATCCTCTTTAGGTTGGTTTTTAGATAAGCAAACCGGTGGGCGGCTATATAGTAGATTCCTGAAGCACCCGTCCATCTTCGTTCCATATGTAAAGGTGATGGATTATAGATTTGCTCTAGGATGTTCATCATCTCAACCCTTTGTCGATAATGCGGAGAATGCATTGCAGTCATAAACATGATTCGAAATACTAAGAACTTGTTCCATGCTTCGTAATTCTGCAAGACAGCATTGGAAGTAAGGAAATGTTTGGAACAACAACATTTCCTTTACTTCAACTTATTAAGATTTCATAAAAATAATTCCGTTGTTAGTCGGCTCTGATACCCCAACTATAACGTGTCCACTTGTATCTTCAGGGCACGTCTCAGCAGTCCATCGGAAAGGATGTCTAGAAAGCTCCGCCCGGCACTCCCATGGAATGTTACGGGGTTTGCGATCTAGGGCTTTCTGCGTTTGCCACGTAGTGGAAGTATTCCGGCCATTCCCACTTAGGATCGTTATTTCCTAACGGCAACTAGCATCAGACCCAAGCAAACTACTTTACGCAGAAACGCCATGTTCGAAGCGGATTCACGCTGCACTTGGTTCAAGGAGAATGGGAAATAGGAGGGACGCAAACCTCAACCTCTCTGCCATAAGGCATAGTCCCATTCTGTTCCCCTAAAAAAGCGTAAATCAGGATCAATCATAACTCTAGGTCAACGCTTTATTATTCGTGTTCTTTGATGATCTTCCTGCTATCCATCGTGATTTGAGAAAAGTTCCCGACCAACCGGGACCACCCATCTGTAGGACAGACCTATAGCCCTTCCTCCGCACTTTCCTTGGGTTGTTGTAGTTATTTAATTACCTAACACATTAGTTGGACATGTAACAATCAGCTTCTTTAATTAACTCGTTATGCACTAGATCTTTCACGTAATCTTATCACTTGACATAGAAAAACAATATCAGACAAGTTCCTTATTAATAGGTTATCATATTTATCTTTGAAATACAAAGATTCCAGCTCGTAGGCTTATCCACAATCTGTCCGAAGGCTATCCAGCAATCCACAGGGATCACTAATCCAAGTTTCCACCCATAGACTAGTATACGGGCCTCGAGATCCAATCCTGAGTCACGTTAGCCTCTCGTGCAAGGCTCGGAAGGTGAGGGATTTACGGCTAGAGCCCCCCCGGCACCCAAGCATCCTCCAGCTCCAAGTAGCGCTCAACGGAGAGACATCTCGTGGCGGGTTCGGTCCACATGCTCGGCGTGGTTAACAACTCCCTTGGTTAGGGTCAGGTAGGCAGTCGGGGGTAACTGAAGCTGCCTCTCCCTTCAGGCCTTCAACCTGAAGTATAGATATCCATTTATCTTTTAAATAATTGATCAAACAAAGCCAAATAATACTCTAAAATGTGTAGCAAGCACAAACATTTCCATTCATCGTTTTTGTTGGCAAACTACTAAGGAATGAATCCTTTCTTTCGAATGCGTCCAGCACTCGATCTGGGATGACTTGCAACTTGGCAAGATCCCCTATATCCTGGGTTAGGGCGTACCCTATTAACCCGACTTGGTCAAACCTTAAGTACATCAGTTATTTCAGTTTATCGGTTGGTCTTTAGTTTTCAATCAATCTTCTTTACTCAAGAAAGATACTAAATTAGGATGATTATTCATCCTCTTGCAAGATAACTTGCGTAAGGACCCGCCAATCTCATTGTGAGAATTTGGCCATTCTCTTGTGATCCAATCACAAGATCATATGACTCCACACTTGCTGCGCAAGTGTCACATTGAACTATCAGACTTATCCTACTCATTGAACGGAGTCATGAAACAATCTATTCTTGATTATATTAGGCTGATGTCGTTAGACCTAGGGTTTCCAAGTTCCATCTCGTAAGATTCTTAGGGACAAACCCTAGTTCACTTTACAATTACATTTCACTATCCCTACATTCAGTGAATGTGGGCAAGTATTTAAGGTATAGGCATTTCTTGGAATTTAACTCATTCCAAACGAGTACTCCGTAGTTTAGGTGTTTTAGGTTTATGCCAATTTGTTTAACTCTAGAAATTAATTACGTGATCATTTCTACATGACTTGTTGTCTATGCATAAGTTGATTTTTCAACCCTAACTTATCGATTTGCAGTCAGGCATAGGTTAGGTTAATTTCAACTAATCTTTCTATACTTTGCGAACAAAATTCATGCTAAACAAGAAACCTTTTACTTGATAATTTATGCAGTTAACAAATGATAATTCCCTAGAATTTATACATCGTAAGAATCATTTCATGCTTTGCACTTTCCATGATGATTCATTGCAAAGAGGATATGGATTAATAGTGCGAGATGCAATTTATACTTCTAGGCTTAAACAAAGTATACTATTTTAATGGACATTAATCTAATTCTTAATTCATTTCAATACATAAAGCTATTTGGTAGAAATGCATTTATGCTTCCTTTATTTTTTGAATGTTTTATTGAAGTATTAATGACTAAGTTTCTTCATCGTGATCATTTAGGACAAAAGATATATCCTATTTCTAACAATTAACCTTGCGTGATTGAAGTACAACAATACCAAATAAAAATTAGGAAGGAAAATTTGGGCTTGGGGTGAGATGTCCACGTGGATGTTGGGAGACGACCCTCCCGTGGTGGCTGCGCCTTGGACTTTCTTAGGAGGCATTTCCACCATGGAAGCAGCTTTGCAACTCCTTTTTGAAATTCCATCGTGGCTCCCTTTTGCAATAACTTGCACCGTGCAACAAAAACAGTTTTAGAAGGCTTCCTCCTTGAAGTAGGGAATTTGAAAAAGGGGGTGTTTCAAAATCTTTTGCAGATAAGAACCATTAAAGCCATGGGAGGGGCTTAATGGCCTTGTAATGACTCGCACAAACGAGGAATGAAAAGGCATGGAATCTCTTATGAGGGTTTTTGAGTGGGAAAGGGAGGTGTTAAAAGACCCTCAACACTCTCTTTCCTTTTATGAGTGGGGGAAAAAGAAAACAAAACCCCAAGGGTATTTTGCATGGGGAGAGAAAAGGGCTAAGGGGGACCCTTAGGGGGATTTATAATCGTGGGGAGGCAAAGGACCCTTAAGGTCAAGCTTTTTGCGGGGGGGGGGGGGGGGGGGGGGAATCCTAAGGAAGCCTTAAAGAGGAGTTTTAAGGGGGTTTCAATATGTCACAAGGAAAGGGAACTAAGGGAATTTAAACACATGGGGGAGGGGTTTTCAAGCCCAAAGGAAAGGGGGGCTTAAGAGGGTTTAAACACAAGGGGGGGTGTGGTTCCAAAGCCCAAGGGAAAGGGGGCTTGAGAGGGTTTAAACACGGGGGGGGAGGGGGGGGTTTGATAAGACCTTTAAGGTCTGAGTTGTTTTGGGGGGAAAAGGGGGCTTATAAAGCCCCCTTAGAAGCTTCCCCTCAGAAGCTTCTATAGCTTCTTTAAGACACGTGGCAGGAGGGGGAAATCACAATGCCGAATTGGTGGTGTTTGACGATTGGGCACGGCTTGAGAGCAGAGGCTACACCGTCCTAGCCTTCGGCACTCCCAGCAGCAGTAGAGAGTCCATCCTCGATCTCTCTCTCCCCTCACGATGCTAGAGAGTGTCCGTCTCTTCTCCTTTTTCTCCCCTCACTGGCGATTCCCCCCTAGTTTATATAGGTAAGGGGGAGGGAATCCTTCCTCCCCTACGTGTCTGCGCCATGGCGACTAGTAGCAGCAAGCTCCATCGAGGAGCTTTATCATGCATTCTATTCCCCTCCCCTTCCAGCACGACAGTCGGCTGGGGAGGGGAATAAGGAAAACAAATTTGCCATTATCTTGGTAATTTATCACAATGCAATATTATCATCCCACTACTTTAAAAAAAAAAAGGGGGGTTCATGCGTGTAGTGTTCGATATTTTACAATTAGAAGATTTAGTTGTAATGAATGCCTATGAAGCAATTGATGTAGCTACCTATGGGCTGCAAATTGAGCCAACTAAATCAAGAGTTAAAGCATGTAAAGCTAATGTGCAATCTAAAGTATGGATGTAGGCACTAGATCAAATGGAACGTGGTAAAGTATCCAAAGAAGATTTGACTAATGACAGTCAATGCATTTGAGGAATAAGTGGTTGGAAAGAACCGGTAGATTCTTTTTCCGCCTTTTGCACATTTGACTGACGTCAATCATAAAGAAGTCTTGATTGAAGAAAAGAGAAAAAGAGAAGATGAACCAGGGCCTCATAGATACACATTTACACGCGATTTTTGAATATAGAGAAAATCTTACGGGCGTGTCTATCCGCCCGTCTATTTGCACATCTACCATTTCGCGTCTATAATCGCATGTATCAACAAATTTACACGCAAAAAGAGACGCGCAATAGACGCACATATACATGTGCATATAGACACGCTAGTAGACGCGTTTTTACAAGCACTGGTAGACGTGAACGAAAAACAAAAAATGTCCTTTAAAAAAAAGATATTTAATTTCTTTTTTAAATTTGAATTATGAAGCGTGTGTACAAGCGCGTGTAGTCTGCACTATAGACACGCATATAAATGTGAATTATTTGCAATTTAGACGCGCGGATAGACGCGCAAAACAGAATTGGAAAAAAAAAACCAGAGAGCATGTGGTTCCACATGCTCTCTGGTTTTCTTTTTCCCCCTCCCATACATCAGATTGTGCATTTGGGAAAAATACAATGTATCTTACGGGCACAAGAATTGAAAATAAAAGTCCATGTATTCATTATATATCAAAAGCATTTACATGGGAAGTTTAAGTGCTTGCGACCTAAAGCGTGGCCACAAGCAGTAGGCTCAAAGATGGATCATACATATACAAGAAAAGAAGGCCTCATGAGGAGGTATGGTGCTCCTCTACGAATCTGAAGAGGAAACATCTTCGATAGTACCACCATGGCTACTAGCGTCGCTATCCCCCTTCTCGCTATGCTCCACATCCGGGTTCGCCTACACACACAAAAGATCAGGGTTGATTACATAGACAAGGTGGAGAAAAAGTTACAATTAGCTATACTTTTAATAGGAAAGTAAGAAAAACATATCTCCTCTGACTGTCGAATCCTCATGGCCCAGTTGTATTGGTCCTCAGTGATGAGACCCTCCATATAGAAGTGAAGCCATGTGGCTGCGCGGTTATGGCCTCGATGGTAACCTACCTCTCTAGGAGTAGGTATCCTACCAACGATGGTAGTCTGCAAAACATTTAGATATATATAAACAATTATGAGTCACAATATATTAGAATAAAATATATAAAGAATTGAAAGAAATATAAATGTTTAAAAACTAGAAATCAAAATATACTTACAAACTCTGCCTCCCACGACTCTCTACCGCCCGATCCATAATGCGACGATCCCATGGTTTCCATTTGGATCCGTCGCGCCTCTACGTGCTGGCGACTCTTCACTTTCTCTGCTGCTTTCTTCTTGGCTTTCTTCTACTCTATGCGGTGGCACATAGGTGGTTGGCTATAGGCTCCACGCCCCTCCTCCTGCCTCTGCAGTGAGTCCCTGGCCCGTGTCATGAGGTGGGATCTTTTGTTGTGAAGCATATCCCTCACTTTTGTGCGTCCCCAATCATCCGAGAATCGTTGACCCTCAGGATTTGGGTACCTCCTATGGACTGCCCTCAACACCTCCTGCCACAAGCCGCTTTTCTGATTTTTGAAGGCAATGAAACAATCTTTATACGTCACATGCATGACGCTCCTCATGTATGCCATTACATCCCTTCCTTCATCATCATGAAAGATGCCACCAGCATCTGTAACTCTATAGTACTGGCGTACAACCTCCTCTACGTGATCTACTAGTGAGGGTGATCGCTCGCCACCTCCTAGGCAACCCCCACACAAGCCTCGTCCTCCCCCTCGACTCTCCCTCCTTCCTCTCTGTCGACTACCCTCTGCCTCGTTGGACGCACAAGCTTCTGCAGATGCTTGTGCTTCAGTCGATGCACGTGGAGTACGTGGAGTGCCTGCATGTGGAGTTTGGGAAGTAGTGCCAAGCAAAGACGTCAGAGGTGTCCTAGACATGACACTGAATACCTCGTCTGCTATGGGAGAGCGGCCAAGGTGTCTGGTCATCTCTCCTATGAAGTCTTCCCTACTAGAAAAACCTCCAAAAAATGCATTGACCCCCTTGCCAAAGGAGGCCAATGTATCATTCATGCGATCCAACTCTGGGTCATTGGTAGATGAACCAGGATACGACATCTGCAAAAAAAACACAGGAAAAAGACAAATTTATTTGCATACAAAAAATCATATATTACCTACATTTTCAAAGAGCTTTCTTTAGACATTGAGCATAAAACTTAAGTGCTAATGCTTCTCATAAACAAGAAAACTGATAAAAACAAACATGGGCTTGGTCACATTCATCATTGCAAAAATATATTGTTTACTATCAAAACTGGGAAACCTGGCGCGTGTATCCCCGCGTCTAAATTGCAGGTTAGACGCGCCCTCAGATGTGCTCCACAGTCAACCTTCTGTCCAGTGCGTCTATCTTCGCATCTAAGATGCAGCACAGACGCACTGTCAGACGCTCATTCCAGGTCAATGCATGTGTATAATTGCGTGTAAACTGTAGGTCAGCACGTGTATCATCGCATGTAGACTGCAGAGCACACGCGCTCTAAGACACGCCCTCAGATGCTATGAGAGGAAACATTTTTTGCGTCTATATCTGCGTCTACACTGAAATGTAGACGCGCTATCAGACGTGCTCCGTCGATTGATTTTAGCCCGACGACCATCATTGATGATTTACAAAATGCAATACATAATGGAATCACAAATCCTAAATACACAGACAGAGCAGAGAGAAACAAAGAGAGAGAGAGAGACAGAGAGACTCACCTTGGGTGTTTGGTGTGGCGGGGGTGGTGGCGCTTCTTCCTTCTCCTTCTTCCTCTCCTTGGTAAGTTACCCTCCCTTGATGCTTGCTTGCTTGTTTGCTGCTTCTTCTTGTTCTCTTCTCTCTTGTTCTCTCTTTCTTCCTCTCCTTGGCTTTCCTTTTTCCCTTCTTGTGTGTTTGAAATGAAAGAAGATGTGAGTCATGAGGAGGTGAGGCATGAAGAGACTGCATGTCGGCTAAACTCAAGCTTCAGAACTGCAAAAAATGCAGGAAAGGAAAGGCGCAGTTTGAAAAGAAATAATTTAAGTATGGTTTGAATTTTGAAGTGCCCTTTTGTGGTTGAGCAGGATGCGGTGCCACATCCTCAGATGCTCCCTCCCGGGCGTCGAGAGGCTGCAAAACATCGACGCGAGGAGGCAGAGTCTTCAAGAAGAGTAGAGACTGACGACCATGATAGTAGCCCTCATGAAATGCCCCATCAAGTCGTAGAGGATGAGATATTGGACAACATGGTACACCATCTATTTTCGCAACCGGTTCAGGGAGAATGTCACTCTACGAAGCTAGATGATCCACTATATGTAGCATCATCTACTCCGTTGTATAAAGGTTGTACGTACTCCGTTCTTTGTGCGTCCCTCGAGATACTTAACTTGCAAACAATTTATGGATGGAGTAATGTCAGTTTGGATGCGTTATTGAAGTAGGTATCAATTCAGTTTTATTTTGAAATTAGACAAAAATATATGACGTTGGTGGTTTTTTAACTCACTTTTAAAAATATATGTAGGTTATTATCACAAATGCTTCCAAAAGGAAACAAATTGCCAATTAAGAGAGAGCAAGCAAGACATTAGTTGACATCTCTGGGAGGCCTTGATTATGTCAAGATCCATGCATGTGTCAATGATTGTATCTTATTTCGTGGGATTCATGAGTTCGCACGAGAGTGTCCTGTTTGTGGCGAATCAAGATACGAAGTGGAGATGAAGTCAATGGATGTGCCTCGTAAGGTTTTGCGACATTTTCCGATTGTTCCACATATAAAACTTATGTTCAAGTGTAAGTCTATTGGAAAGCTCATGTCATGGCATGCTAGTCATCGTTCAAGTGATGGAAAATGGAGGATCCCTGCAGACACATCGGCATGGCAACATATAGATAATTTGTGGCCCGTTTTCAAAGAAGAGCCAAGAAATTTGAGATTTGGTTTAGGTATGGATGGAATCAATCCATTTGGCATCAAAAGCACATCATACAGTGTATGGCCAGTGGTATTGGTGAACTATAATATTCCTCCATCCATGGCAATTAAAAATAGACATGTAATGTTGTCCCTTCTGATTCTTGGAAAGCACAAGGTAAAAAACAAGGACATTTACTTAGAGCCTTTGATTGAAGAGTTAGAAATGTTATGGGAAGGTATTGAGGTGCAAGATACAAGTGCATCTGCATCCTCTAGAGATTTCACATTGAAGGCCATGTTGTTGTGGACCATGCACGACTTTCCAGGATACGGAGAGTGTTTAGGTACATGTATATAACTCTATATTTGAAACTCAAGACTTGAATCAATTGCATTTTATTATTTCACTTGTTTTTTCAAGTTTAACTACGTTAGGATATCATGCATGCTCTATTTGCGGTCCCTCTCTAGTTTCCTCTAGGCCGGCATGTTTAAAGAAGGTTATCTACGACAATCATAATCGATTTCTTCCTATTGACCATCCCAAATATGTTCTCCCTACTAATGGAATGACTCCACAATCTCTAACCATTCGAGATTGGAAGGAGAGATGGATTAATGCCGACAGCCACCCTCCACTCGGCATGAGTCAATAATAAGTGCATTTCTCTCGATTGACTTTAAAGTATTTAGCATGATGAATTGTTTACATAATATATTGTTTGTTTGTTAGGTTCTCTATATTTTTCGTCTTCCATATTGGACTGAACTCAAGATCAATCACTTGTTGGACCCCATGCACATATTCAAAAATGTTGTATCTACATTATGGGATCACTTGATAGGGGCTTGTGATTCAGTTAATGTAAGGGAGGATTTACGTGACATTGGTTGCATGAGATGAGCCTGGCCACGCATTGGACCCAGAGGGAAGATTGAGCTACCCCATGCACCTTGGATGTTGTCAAAGAACGAGGAAAAAATAGTGAAGGAACAAATGTATAGCTTTCGAACACCCATAGGATGTATGAGATGTCTCAAGGGAGCCTTCATAAAGAAAAAGAAAAGAGGTGTGGAGCAACTATCTGGTTTGAAGTCCCACAATTGGCACAAAATGATTCAAGTAAGGGTATCTCTAACCATGAATATAGTAATTAGTGGAGTAACTATGTGTAAACTTTGGGGTATGATGACTTTTTCCTCAACTAATCATTTGATCTATGAATATTGTTTACATTTAGTTCCTACTTCCTACTAGCATATCCCATTGTGTATCCAAAGATGTATGTGATAACATTTATAAGATGGGAGAGCTTCTGAGGTGTGTATACATTGTATTTTTTCATTATATATCTTTGAATTTCTACACAAAAATAAACAAGCACATCATACATCTTGACAGATACGTGAGCTCGAAGGAAATTGATCCAAACACATTGCAAGATGCTCGAGTATTATCTATTGAGGTGGTTTGTTTGGTGGAGGAAAATTTTCCTTGATCCATTTTAACCACTCAATTACATTTACTCGTACATTTGATTGATGAGATCGCACTTTGTGGGGCAGTTCATGCAAGGTGGATGTTTTTTCTTGAGCGCTTCATGAAAATCTTGAAAGATTTTGTGAGGCAAAAAGCACGGCCTAAGGGAAGCATGGCTGAGGGTTGGCTAGTGCAATCATCCCTTGTTTATATCTCTGAATATCTTGCTGAAGTGGATCCCTCTCAACCATGACTATGGAAAGATGATGAAGACTTGAGGATGAACTCTAGAGTACCTCAAGGAAAAGGAATGAGTAAAGTGCTAACAAAAGAAGAACTTCGTAAGTTAAATAGTTTTTGTGTGCTCAATAGTGATGTAATGAGCAAATGGGTGACACTATATAATGAAGCAAGGGCAAGAAGAAAAAGCGAAAGACAAGAATTTCGCACTAGATATGGACGTAATGTCTCATTTCCAGATCATCTAAATGCGCTCCCATGTCATATTGATATAGATTGGTTACATGAGGAAATGGAGAGAATGGAAAAAGAGGAGGAAATTAATATATCTCAAGAAGAGTGGGAATATGCACGAGGTTGCTTATCAAAGGTGAGACATACTATCAATTAATTTGTTTCTATAAGTTTTATTTTATATAAATAATTGACATGTTTGATCTTTTATCTTTTACTACTAGTGCACATTATTCAATGCACTTTGGTGTGAGGGTAAACATCTTCAAACTCAACGTATAGATGAAAAGAGAAATACCCAAGATTGTGGTGTCCTTGCTCACTTCGAGGATGCCAATGGTACCATGGAAGGTTATTGTGGCTTGATCCAAGATATTCTGAAGCTTGACTTTAGACGATTCTTTATATATGTACTGGATGTGAAGTGGTTTAAAGAAGTGATAACAAATGGTGAGCATTGCACAATCAGACATCATCCAAGTGGTTTTGTAATCATTACTCTACAAAATTTCACCAAAACAAGAATGATACATTAGTACTACCTCAAAAATGAGAGCAGGTATATATGCAAAGGCTAATTTTTTTATATGTATACATGTGATACATATACACAATATAATAAGTACTTAAGTTTTTTGCTTTTGTTTTTCAAATACAGGTTGTGTATAATTCAAAGGTAAACAATAACCGATGGTGGTATGTCATCCCTATATCTAATCGTTCAAAACCAATATATGGTAATATTACCGACATAGAGATAGCAGATGACAATCCAACAATTAATGATGATGTGCATGATGACACCATAATGGATGATATGCGTGATATAGTACAAGATGAACCTCGTGAGGATGTTCAAGGAAACGCAGAAGAAGACAATAATGTGATTGTCGATGATATTGATGAAGTTATTGAGCAATATAGCAACACATTTGATAGTGGGATAGACTTATTTGTTTCGTTACCTCTTGGTAACATAGACCTAGAAGTAGATAGTTTAGCAAGGGCTGATCTCATTGAAGATGAGATGGATCATTCATTGTAGCATATACTTAATTGAGTTATTGATTCAATGTGTATTCCTAATTCTATGGTTTTTATCATGCGCACACGTGCATACTCAAGAATCAATAGTAAATTTTAAAGCTAAATTGAATTTTCCATAATAAAAAGGAAGTATTTTTTATCATCTTCAAGTACGTAGAGAAATTACGAGATACATATTGCAATGCTTGCTACTAATTGTAAGGTTTCTGTCACTTGCTGCTAATTACTTATATCAGGCTTGTCAACTGGAGGAAGTGCCATTCATTAGAGAGCAATGAAAAAGTAATTATTAACTCTATTTTTTTAATTCAATGATTCAATGCCTATTCTTAATTCTATGGTTTTTATCATGCGCACACGTGCATGCTCAAGAATCAATTTGAGGTGTTCAAATAATTATTAACTTTGGTTTTTTAATTATGTGAATTGCAATTTTAGGTGGTTAAATAATTGTATGTCTACTGGCGCATCTATATTAGCATCTATTTGCGCGGATATATAGACGCAAAATTCGAGTCTATTTACACGTACGTTTACACGCACTTATAGACGCTATGATAGATGTGCCCCGACTTTGCGCATCTAACATGTGCGTCTATGCCTCGTTTCTGTTGTAGTGTAGAAGAATGGCTGAACAACTAGAGCTTCTTGAAAATATAAACCCAGATCAAGAGATGGAAGATGCACCACAAACAAAGAAGACCGAAGGAAAGAAGAAAGGCAAGCAGCCAGACTACAAATTGCAGTTTGGCCTAGAATCTGCAATCGATCTCAAATGAGTCCTAGAAAAAAGAATCCTAGGAAGCAAAATTGAATTCACTTTAGCGGAATTCTTGGAATTGCCAAACGTGAATTCCATGATGTAATTATTAATGTAATCAAAAGAAAAAGACAATATGTTAGTGATGATGCTGAAGAAACAGTGAATGCTTTTTTGCAAGCTCTTCGAGTTTTTGTGCAGGATGAAGAGAAGCTGACTTCACAAGGAATTCATCTTGAAGTAGTTAAAGAATTAATTGCAGTAATTGAAGCTAAAGATAAAGAAAGCATGAATTCAAAAATTAAAGGAAAGCTAAAAATGTAATGGTCAGCTGGTTCAAACCAGTTGAGCAACCCACCTCTAAAAAAGAAGGCCATCTACAATACATGCATGAGGAGGAAGAGGCTCGGTTCATTCCAAGTAGTCACTACTCCCATATGCATTGGGCAAGAGCAACAATGGAGACAATCGTCAAAATTGGAGAAAAAGAAATACCATGTATTGCACTCTTATACCATGGCTCGGAGATAAATGTCATGGCAAAGAGTCTCTATAAAAGTGGCAGATGACCCATAGATGTTTATCCAAGTTGGCGAGAATGAGAGCTGCAAACAACTCTTCTGGAGAGTTATATGGTGCATGTCCTAATGTGGAGGTAACTATTGGAGACATAAAAGACAATTTTTACTTTTTTGTTCAAGACTCTTGTAGTTACCATATCATTCTTGGGCAACCTTACATTTTTTAAGCCCGCTTGGAAACAAAAGCTCTTGATGATGGTTCTTCCTATGCTCGAATCTGAAGCAAGGATAATGAACGAGCTACCCAATTTCTTACTGTGTGTGTTAACCATCATCGAAATAGAGATCAGGTCTATGATTATCTTATGTCTCCTAGTGCCCAAGAATTTAAGGATTTTCGAGCTGCACTGCTATAAAAGGAGGCTATAGTAGTGCGTTATGTAAAAAGATTGAACCTCCTTATGCTACAGAAATTGTGTCTCTAGCAAATCTGTATGTATGTACAACCAATAGTATGGGTTGTTATAAGTCTCTTCCAGCCATGACTAAAGCTGAAAGAAAATACTTATGTCATGTAAAAAGGGAGCTAAAAACCTATGACATGATGGCTGAAAATGAAGATATTTTGGGCATTTTGTTTGGACTAATTACTACTGACACATTGGCTGAAATAGATGCAGCTGCCACACATAAAATCAAGTTGAAAATTAGTCCATAGAAGTATGTACATTAGATTTTTATCAAACAAATCAAGAATTTGTTAAGCAGGAAAACATTGGTTTAACTCAACAAGGCTAAAGCGCAAGTGGAGACAAAATATTAGATGGTGGATAAGAAAGTCAAGCCTGTGGCAATCCCAGTGCCTCCTGAAAGTGAAGGGCTGCCTAATAGGGTAGTAAATCAACCAATTCTTCGTGATCCTTCCAACATTGGTCACAATTTCACATTTGAAAGTATAAAAGAGCTCAAAATAGGTGATAATTCTTTCCTTTCCTTGGCTGAAAAAATACTATTTTATGCAACTGCTAATGAAATATGGAAAAGATTTTGCATTTCAACCAAGTGAAATAGGCTATGTGGATCTAAATATTTTGGCTCCTATGGTCATTTTTACAGTTCCACATGTACCTTGGAACCTCAAACCTATTCCTGTTCCAAGGACGCATTTGCCCAAATTACTGGAACTTCTAAATGAAAATATTAGAATGAAGATTTTGGAACCTTCTTCAGCACCTTACTCAAACCGATGGTTAACTGTGACTAAGAAAACTGGATCTTTACGATTCATTCAGGATCTACAACCTCATAATCATGTCACAATCCAAAATGTTGGTTCGGGTCTAATAGTTGATGATTTTGCTGAAGCTTTTACAGGTAGAGAAATTTATTCTATGGGCGATCTATATTCAAGATATGACCAATTTTAGCTTTCATTAGAAAGCCAAGACATTACCACAATGAAGACACCTCTTGGATTGTTCTGCATGTGAACTCTACCATAAGGTGCAACAAATTGTGTAGCCCATATTATAAATGCCATGCACAAAGTCTTAAGGGACTTTATTCCACAACTTACTCTTCCATTTCTTGATGACGTACCTATCAAGGGATGTGAAGTCAATGAAAAGAATGAGGAGCTTGATGAAGATGGCTGCAAGACATTTGTAGTTAACCATATTCATGATTGTGATAGGATTTTGACAAGGCTAGAAGAGGTACATCTTACCCTTTCAGGAGTTAAGTCAATTTTTGGAGTAGAAGAAGTCCTAGTGCTCAGTCATCTATGTGGCCCCTATGGGCACAAACCTTCACCAATCAAGATAAATGTCATCAGTAGAATGCAAGAAAAATGCACAAATGTTTTGAAAGTAATAATATTTATTAGCGCATGCGTATTCTATCTCATATGGATACCACATTTTTCTCATGCAGCCAAAAATCTTTATCAATTATTAAGAAAAGGCCAAAGATTCTCTTGGAGTAGTGAGCATACTCTCACTATGCGTAAATTAAAGAAGCTGTTAATTTCAACCCCCACTCTCAAAAGGGTTGATTATTCAAATGGTCAACCCATCATCCTTACTGTGGATGCAAGTGCCATTGGGATAGGATGGGCTATTGGCCAAGAGGATCTTGAAGGCAACAAGTATGCAATTCGTTTTGGAGAAAAAATTCTCAATGAACGTCAAAAAAGGTATGCACAAGTAAAGAGGGAATTGTGGAGAGTTGTAAGAGCATTAATGTGATCATGAATACTTTAAAGGTGCTTCCGTAGTGGTAGAAACTGATTGTCTTTCACATTTGGGCATGATTGCCAATTGCTCTATACCCAACATTGCTATGCTAAGATGGATTGCATATATTAAATCTCTCAACCCCAAATTAAAGAATATTGTAGGAAAGGCAAATCCTGTTGTTGACATGCTATCATGTGCAAGATATGACAATGAAGAAGAGCTTATGGAAGAAGATGAAGCTAGAGAATTCATACTTGAAGACTTTCATTCTATGGCTACTGAAAATACATTTTCAGTTATTGCATATATTGGTCCAAAGCTGAAAACAACAGGGTGGTCAAGCCAACATGCTCATTGCACTGTTCAAGTTCTAGTTCATTTCCTTGAAGAAGATTGGCCAATATTTGAGCACAATGAAGAAGAAGGAGACTTGGATTGATGAGGAGTTCAAGCATATCAAGAGAAAAGCTTATGGTTTTTTTTCTTAAAGAATGATATCTATGGAAGCATGCAAAGAAGAAGAAATGCGCACCTGTTCGAGTTGTAGGTAACAAAATGTTGCAACAATAGATAATGAAGGAATTTCATGAAAGCTTGTGGGCAAGACATAGCGGCATATGGGGAACCTTTATTAAAGTCAAATAAAAATATCGGTGGCAAAACATGTATCCGAAAATATCACATTTTATTGAAACATGTTATGTGTGTCAGATGTATTCTATGGTCAAGCATCGAGATGGGTTACAACCGACTTATCCCTTGTCTATACATTATAGATGGGTTATTGATATTGTAACCATGCCTACAAGAATATGGAATATGCAATATTTAGTGCTTGCAAGAGAGGATCTAACCAATCAAGTTGAGGGCAAACCCTTAACAACCAAATCCACTCAAGCTATTTGTCGTTTTTTTCTTGAAGAAGTGTTTTGTAGATATTGTTGTGTGGGTAAAGTAACTACATATAGAGGAGAGTTGGATGCTGATGAGGCACACAACTTCTTTTCTCAATTTGGTATTAAGTTGGCTTTAACATTAGCCTACAACCTTGAAGGCAATGGGAAAGTGAGAGAGGGAACCAACTTATTCTCAAAGCTCTAGCAAAGTCTTGTAGAGAAAAGATCAAAGAATGGCCTAAAATGCTATCTTTTGCATTATGGGCTGATCGGACTACTCACAGTACACTAATTAGCTATATGCCAGCTGAACTTATGCATGCACAACAATCAATCATGCCAATTGAAGAGTCTATTCTCACATGGAGTCTTGTACCTTAGGAGGAAGGCATCAAAAGAGAAGAGTTGCTGACTTTGCGCATATGGCAGCTAGAAAGAAGGCCTGAAGATGTCCAAGTAGCTATTGAGAAGCTAAAGATAGCAAGACTAAAGAACAAAAGAAGATTTGATAAGCGACATCGACTTCGGCCAAGAGCAATTCAAGAAAATGACTAGGTGCTTGTCTATGACAGTAGCCTAGACAATCAATGCATTGCTTCTAGGAAGATGGTAAAGCGTTGGTTTGGCCCATATGTGGTAAAGATCGTTCATGTCAAAGCCACATATTCATTGGTTGAATTGGATGGAACAAGCATGAAGATACCCATAGCTGGAAAAAGAATCAAGCTCTTTAAACGAAGAGAAAGTTCAACATATGAGCTAGAAGACTTGAATATAATTTAAGAGCATGAAGACATAGAGGAAGAAGAAGACGTAGAAGATGAAGACATTGACATGGCAGAAGATACTTCTTCTGACACTGCAAATCCGTAAGACTTTGGCACATGCCAGAGGATGTGCAGGCTAGGAGGGGGTGGATATCATGCCGCTACGTGCACACTGTGGAAAAAAATCTAGAGTATAATTTTCTTTTAGATTTAGAGAGCCAATGCCACTTTAGGCATTAGTGTTAGTTTCCATGGTTCAAAATATTAGATTTTATTGGACAAGTTTTTAGTCAGTTTTTGATATTCTAGATATTACCTCTTGTAAAAATCCATAAAAACTATAGACAACTTCTAGATTAGGATGACATGTAAAAGAAATCGTGTAGCTTTTAGCCAATTTGAGAGGATTTTATGTAAAAAGAGAGATTGACAAAATCGTGCGACGCACGATTGCTGTTTTCAGGCAGTGAACAACACTCTGAAGTAGGAAATGAAGGAGTGATCTACCTGAATTTTGGCTAAGTGTCCTACTACTTAACCCCCCCTTTCAGAGCTAATGGAGGCATCAGATTGGCAATTTGAGCAAAATATAGGAAGGTATTATTTTCTACACGTTTTTGTCTATTAGAGTTATATTTTCTCATAATGCTGTAAGAAACTAACATGCTTCATCTCTATTAGTATTTTTCTATATTTTCCAATTATTTTTGGGAGTATTCTTCTACATCTTCAATCTCTTCAAACCCCTTCTCTTCTGTCTACTCCTCTCCTTAAATCTACTTTTAGCGTACTGTCCCTTATCTTCAAAAACTTAGCTTAAAACCTTCAACCCTTCTCTTATCTCTACCATCTCCGGAGTAAAAGCTCTTGAACCCCCATACATTCTTTGCTTGCTAAAACCTTGTGGTGACCTTCAACTCTACGCACTGCGATGGCAGTAGTGGTTTTAATAACCCAAGTTTCACAAGCAGCCCTTTGAGTGCAAGAGGAAGTCTTAATACTTCCCTCTTCTAGTCAATCAAGGCACTTTAAGTGGGGGTTTAGTTTTACCTACAAAAACTCCTGTTGTCAATCCATTTGTAGCCATGGCACAACCCATTGCAATTCTAGCATAGACACCTGACTTACCGAAATTAGGAGCACCTTTTTCCCTCTTCCATGGGTTAGCAAAAGAAGATGGAGAAATCCATATTAATGAGTTTTAAAAACTCATGTTCAACTATGGAATCCAAGACGAAGGACACTTAATGATGTTCTTCAATATGAGAATAAAAGGAAGGGCAATAGTACGGTATCACGGTCTAGAAGTTGGAACCATAACTAGCATTGACCAGTTCTTCACGGCCTTCCGTAGAGAGTATGCCCTTGAGAGGGGTGGATAGTATTGGTTGCATGTCTTGAATGTAGCGTGCTAGGAGCCAAATGAGAATGTCCATGCCTATGCCAAGAAACTAAAGCAAGTTCTTCGCAAACTTGATACTTATATTTCCATTCCACCGGCTGCACACTTGCAATATTTCCTACATGGATTTGATTTCCACATTCAGGTGTAGCTTAGTAGTGTTGCTTTGGCTGACATTAACATTGCTATTACCTAAGCAAAAGGAGTATAGTCGCACTTGCAAGTGGCTTATCCAGCAAGGGTAAATTGGAATGGCAATAATTTGGCATTGACCAACGGGAGTCAATGGAATCCCATGTCAAATATGAATGGAAGAGGGAGTATCATGCCAAATTTGCCTATGTTACTAGCTTCTCCCACTATGACTATGCATGTGGCTAGTCAGATAGCCACACTGAATGGTGGAGGCCAAACAACAAACATGAATGTTGTCCCAGTAAGTCACTGGCCGATTCATAATCAAGTTATTAGGCTGATGGGAGGACAGACAGACGATCGTGGCTATGAGTCAAGTGTCTCAAAATTTCCTTCATGAAGTCAAGGATATAATGAAGCACTACACTGACATGATTAGGGAACAGTATAGACAAATAGCTGTGGATGTCAATTTTCTTAAGAAGCAACAGAATTTGATAGGGAGTTGATGCCCTAATTAGGGTGCCCTCTCAAGATTCAGCTGTAAGTGGTGTGGTTGCCAACATTTCCCTAGGAATTGTCTGAATGTCAAATGCAATATTTGTGGAAAGTCTGGCCACTTATCTGGTACTTGTTGGAGTAAGATCAGTTCTCTCCAACAAGGAATTGTCCGAATGTCAAATGTGATATTTGCAGAAAGTCTGGCCACTTAGCTGCTACTTGTTGGAGTAAGATCTGTTCTCTCCAACAAGGAATTGTCCGAATGTCAAAAGTGATATTTGCGGAAAGTCTGGCCACTTAGCTGCTACTTGTTGGAGTAAGATCAGTTCTCTCCAACAAACAATCAGGTCCCATGAATCATCACGCACAAGGGAATAATCTCCAGTAAGATGATGGACCAAGAAAAATACTGCAAAGACGAAAGGCTATTGTAGAGGAGTGGCCTCATGGCAATGGAGTTAGTCTTATTGAGGTTGTACGTTGTCAAAGAGTTTTCTGTTCATGGCATAAATCATGGAGTTCTTATGTTTGCAGAAGAACTTCATTAGGATTCACATGGAAAACTTTCACACATAATTTAGTCATTATTTCCCAACATTTGACCTAGATACCATTTAATCTCATAAGATCCTTTGTAACTCGACATGCAATTTTCAGTCATGTAAATTGACAAAGATTAAGTCTATGGGGACTATGTACTTGATCAACACGAGGTAATTGACAGTTTATAGGTTATGTCACATTGGTTCATGAGGTGTATTTGCTTGGAAATCAAGAAGAGTGCCCAAAAGTCCACTTGGTTTGTATGGGACCTGAAGTAATGGACTTGTGTGACTTGTAAGTGACCTATATGGTCTACTTTTGTGTGGAAGCACAAGAGAAGTGCAGCTGGTATCTTTTAGCACAATTTTTGGGCCTGCACACCTGTGGCAGATGGAGGGAGAGCTGAAGGCTATGGTGCATGCTCCAAAGCATGCAAACACAGAGCAAACTGAAGAAAGAGAAGAGATACAAACAAAGAAGGTGAGAATATTTTTTGCCCATCCATTTGGTATCACCAAAATGAGTAGCGTGCTCTTATGTACATCTTTTTCCATTCTCTTAGCGTATTCATGGACCATTGAAGCCCCTCTTGTGCCCAAGTACTTGAGTGACTTTGGAGCAAGTAAAAGGGAGATCTTGGAGGTGTATGGGGCTATTTTGGACTGCTAAAACTTGTCATAAACAGGGCAGCCCACTGTTCTTGCCTTCTTGAAGGGAAATAAAGTGATCTATGTGGATGCAAGTGATGGTATTGACCTGTAAACATCAGGGCTTCATTTGAGAGTGATTAGAGAGGCTTATTCTTGAGTTTATGTGCATTTTTGGAGCTTGTTTATGGGCTGGAAATTACTGTTATAAAACAGGGCTGAAGTGAATTGAAAGCTTTGTCAGTGCATTGTAAGAGTTTTTGGTTTATGTATTGGAAGTAGTGGAGTCTACCACTCAAATACTTGTATCTTGGAGTTGCTGTTCATTGGCATTCATGAAATTGAAAATTTTTGGGATTGCATTTGAAATATGTATTTGGATTAAAATTGAGATAAAATCTCTACATGTATTAGTCTATTTACCTCATATGCATTTGATGTAATCAAGTCAAAGTCTTTGATACCATTCATGTATGCTAAGTATATGAAAAAGCTTGTGATCTTCTTCTCCAACTGAACCATCTCTAAAACCCAAGACTTATCAAACCCCATTCTTTTCTTTCTCTCCCGACCTTGAATCCCTCACTCCTCTTCTGCTCTAAACCCCGGTGGTAGACCTTTGACCCCCAATACGACAACAATGGTGAACTCGACATGAAAGGTCGGTGGCAAAAGAGAAAGTACAATGGGAGAATCATCAAGTTCAGGAGGAGATGCCTTGCAATAGTTGGTTCGTATGATGCAAGAGAACCAACAACAACAATTGCAATTTTAGCAGCAGATGAAATTGCAGCAACAACGGAGACAAGATGAAGAGCAGAATGATGCTGCTGCCATTAAAGCTTTGGAAGCAGTTGGACACGAGCTCTTTCAAGCAATTTAATGGGAAAAATGTGTCCTCTTTTATCCACCTCTATAATGACATGATGGTCTTCTTTGGGGTCCCTCATCATGCTTGGAGCTGATACTTTGCCTGTTTGGCCGTGCATGGCCTCCAAGATCGAATTCATGGTCTTTTTCAAAAAGATGCGGGATGGTCTGCATTCAATAAGGCTCTTCGATAAGAATTCTTTCTTGAAGACTTTGGCCTCATGACGAAGAAAATCTTCATTGAATGGGTTAAAAGGCCCAATAAGGGACTAACTGCCACTGCTCTTCACGTCGAATTTGAAAGCAAATTTGCTAAGCTGGATCTTGATGATCAACAGAGTATGGAGAGCCAGAAGATTGAATTGTTTCTGAAAGCTGCAGATCCTTTTCTTCAAGAGAAGCTAATTGATCGGCTTGAAGATCCTGACTCTGAGACGGGATTAAAGACTGCTTGGGATGATGTCACTGAAGTAGTTAATATGATTGCTCAGAGAGAGCGGATGTTCCTAAGGTGGGGGTCTACCTCGCACCATTTGAGTCCATAAAAGATCTTGTTCCTGTATCTCGACCTCCTGTCTCTATGGACGAGCAACCAAGAAATCCTGTTGTTCCACCTGCAAAGAAGAATTTTATGGACAAGCTAATCAAGAGCATGCGGGATCTCCATCTTAATCTAATGGAGATTAATTCTAAGGTGGAAAGGCTTAATGTGAAAGTGGAAGAAAGAGGATGGAAAACTGCCCAAATACCCATATGAGAAGGCTTCAAAAGACGTTGTATCTAGTGTGATAGCCTACAACATGATAAGAGGGAGTGCAATGCATTCCGTGAAGCTGAGGTGCAAAAATTAAGGATGCTAAAATTCATGCGACCGAAATTGGGCTTCCTCTTGAGCCAAATTTCGGTAACGGTGGCATGAAGAAAAGACTGGAGTATTTGGCAACAAGAGTAGCATATGTAGCTGTTGATGCAGCTACTTATGGGTTGAAAATTGAGCCAACTAATGAAATTGATAAAGCATGTAAAGTTGATGTAAAATCTAAAGTGTGAATGCAGGCCTTAGATCGCATGGAGCGAAGCAAGGCATCCAAAGATGATTTAACTACTACCAATCAATGCATCCGAGGAAGAACCAGATGGACCAAGCCGGTTGATTCATTTTAAGCTTTCGCTCCGTTGGCGGAAATCAATAATCAAGAAGCTATGGTAGAAGAAAAGAGAAGAAGAGATAAAGATGTTTCCGGTCCCTCCTCTTTGGGGCTAACCAAACACGTGACAAGAAGTAAACCGGATCAGCAGAAGGCTGCTAAAAATCCACCACCACCACACCAGAGCATGATATGGAAAATGCCCCACAAGCAAAAAAGATGGAAGGAAAGAGAAAAGGTAAACATCCCGACTTCAAGCTGCAGTCAAACATAGAGACTGTGATGGATCTCAAGTGAATCCTAGAAGAAAGGATTCTTGGAAGCAAAATTGAATTTACATTGGGTGAAATTCTCGGAATTGCAAAACGAGGATTTCATGATGTAATAATTGATGTAATTAAATGGAAAAGACAATATGTTGGTGAAGAAACTAAAGAATCTTTGCATGCTTTTTTGCAAGCTCTTCATGTGTATTTGTAGGATGAAGAGAAGCTGAATACTCAAGGGACTCGATTGGAGACAATCAAAGAATTGATTGTAGCCATAGAATCCAAAGATGAAGACATCTATGAAGCTGAAATTGAAGAAGCTATTGCAGAGAATGTTATGAAGGGGTCTTCTCAATCCAAAGAGCAGCCCATGCATAAAAAAGAAGCTCGTCTTCACAACATGCAAGAAGAGATTGATGCTCATTTTATTCCAAGTAGTCACTACTCCCGTACTCATTGGGAAAGGGTGACCACCGAAACCGTTGTCAAGATTGGAGAAAGAGAGACTCCATGCATTGCCCTTATAGACCATGATTCGGAGATCAACGTCATGTCAAGAAGTCTCTATGAGAATGCCAGATGGCCTATAGATGTGGACCCGGGATGGCACATGAAAGCAGCCAATAATTCTTCTAGCGATCTCTATGCGGCATGTCCTTATGTACGGGTTACTATTGGTAATGTAAAAGATGAATTTCATTTCTTTGTTCAAGATTCCTGTAGCTATCCTATCATTCTTGGTCAGCCTTTTATTTTTGAGTCTCGTTTGGAGACAAAGGCCCTTGATGATGGTTCATTATATGCTCGGATAAGAAGTAAGGATAATGACAAAGCTATTCAATTTCTGACTGTATGTGTAAATCATAACCGGAATAGAGATCGACTGAGAGATCATCCTGTGCCTCCGAATGCTTGAGAATTTAAGGGTTTTCGGGTTGCATTGCTATAAGTGGAGGCTATGGCAGTGCTTCATGCCATAAAAATTTGCCTCCACATGTAAAGGGGACTATGCCAAAAGCTAAATTGTAGGTATTTACAACCAATAGTGTGGGTTGTTATAAACAGGTTTCAACCATGAATAGGACTGAAAGAAAGCATTTATGTCATGTGGAATGGGAGCTAAATCAATTTGATGTTTTGGCTGAAAATGAAGAGATTTCAGGACTATTTTATGGGTTGATTCATAATGATACATTGGCCAAAATACATGCACCTGTTCATGCAGAAAATCAAGCTGAAAATCAGTCCATACAGGTATGCACATTGGATATTTATGACATAATTCAAGAATTTGCTGGTCATGAAGCTTTTGGACAGCCAAACAGGGATGAGACAAGAGTAGAAATGAAGTACAAGATAGTTGACAAGAAGGTTAAGCTGGTGGCAACTCCACTACCTCCCGAAAGTGAGGGACTGGCTAAAAGAGCATCCAAATAGCCAAGTCTTTGTGACCCCAAAGATATTGGTCACCAATTTACAGCTGAAAGCTTACAGGAGCTAGAAATTGGTGAAGACTCTTTTCTCTTGCTAGCTGAAAAGCAAGCCTTTATGCAGATATTAAAGAAACATGGAAAAGCTTTTTCATTTCAACCTCATGAAATTGGCTGTGTGGATCCGAGTGTTGTTGCACCGATGGTGATTTTTATGGTCCCACACATCCCTTGGAATCTTAAACCAATTTTGATACCAAGGGCTCATTTGCCTAAGTTACTGGAGCTTTTAAATGAAAAGATAAAGATGCGAATATTGGAGCCATCTTCAGCTCCGTATTCTAACCGATGGTTTACCGTGCCTACAAAGAATGGATCTTTGCGATTCATTCAAGATTTACAGCCTGTCAATAAAGTCACTATTAGAAATGTTGGTTCGGGACCAATTGTTGATGAATTTGCTGAGGCTTTTGCAGGTAGAGAAATTTATTCCATGGGTGATTTATATTCGGGCTATGACCAATTTCAGCTTGCTTTGGAGAGGCGAGACATTACCACAATGAAGACACCTCTTGGTTTAGTCCATACGTGTACTCTACCCTAAGGAGCTACAAATTTAGTGGCTCACACGATGAATGCCATGCATAAAGTATTGAGAGATTATATTCCCCAACTGACTTTTCCTTTCCTAGATGATGTACCGATCAAAGGATGTGAAATTAATGAGAAGAATGAAGAGCTCAATGAGTTTGGATGCCGCAAGTTTGTTTCCGATCATATTAATGATTGTGCTCAAATCTTGTCTAAACTGGAAGAAGTTCATCTTACTCTTTCAGGAGCTAAATCTATTTTTGGAGTTGAAGAAGTTCTTGTGGTTGGGCATATGTGTGGCCCATATGGCCGAAAGCCTTCTCTAATTAAGATTGATGCTATCAGCAAAATGCAAGAAATATGCACAAATGTTTCAGAGGTGAGAAGATTTCTTGGAGCATATGTTTTCTATCTTATTTGGATCCCACGCTTCGCTCATGTTGTTGAAAATCTTTATCAACTGTTAAGAAAAGGCCAAAGGTTTATGTGGGAAAAAGAGTATACTCAAGTTGTTTGAAAATTGAAGAAACTGCTAATTTTAGCCCCCGCCTTGAAGAGGGTTGATTACTCTAATGGAAAGCCTATCATACTCACGGTTGACACAAGTCCTATTGGGATAGGATGGGATGTTGGTCAAGATGATCTTGAGGGCAATAGATATGCAATCCACTTTGGAGCAAAGGTTCTTAATGAACGTCAAAGAAGGTATGCTAAAATAAAAGAGAACTTTGGGGAGTTGTAACTGCATTGAAGTGTGATCGGAGTACTTCATGCGCATATGTAGTAGTTGAAATAGATTGTCTTCCACTCTTGGGCATGATTGCCAACTGTTCCACTCCCGACATAGTTATGCTAAGATGGATAGCCTGTATTAAATCCTTAAATCCTGATTTGAAAGATATTGCAAGAAAAGATAATCCAGTTGCTGACATGCTTTCGCGTGCCAGATATAAAGATGAAGAAGAGATGATGGATTAGGAAGAAACAGAGTATATATTTGCTGAAAATGATGCTGTAATTGCAGATTCAAATTTGAAAACAGTAAGTATAACTGTTCTTAATGATGGTACAACTGTCATAAATGTAGGTATATCATTAATTACGAGAAATACAATAGCCTACAGCTATTGTAATATAATTTACAGCAACAAAGAAAGAAGAAACAACCATGGAAGGATGGGGGGTAGCTGAAAGACAGCATGCTCAATGTTTTGTTTTAGTTTGTCCTCATTTGAAGGAAGAATATTATGTAGATGATTGGCTAAAAACTGGCCAATTCTTGAGCACTATGACAAAGAAGGAAGATTGGACTAATGAAGAGTTCAAGAGAATCAGGAGAAAGTCTTATGGCTTCTTTCTCAAAGATTGCTACCTTTGGAGGCATGCGAAGAAGAAAGGAGGAGCACCTATTTGTGTCCTAGGAGACAAGAATACTCAAAGACAAGTCATGCAAGAATTTCATGAAAGCCTATTGGCTGGCCATAGAGGCATATGGGGCACTTTTGCCAAATAAAAGAGAAATTTTGGTGGCAAAACATGTATAAAGACATTGAGCATTTTGTTGAGACTTGTCATGTTTGTCAAATGTACTCTATGGTTAAGCATAGAGATGGGCTTTAGCCTACCTTTCCTTTATCTATTCATTACAGATGGGTTATTGATTTAGTAACCATGCCTACAGGAATTTGGAACATGAGATATCTAGTGCTTGCTAGAGAATATCTCACAAATGAGGTGGAAGGAAAAGCCTAGACAACAATGTCCACTCAAGTTGTTTGTAGATTTTTACTTAAAGAAGTGTTTTGCAGGTATGGCTGTGTTGCCAAAGTAACTGCTGATAGAGGAGAACTGGAAGCCGATGAGGCTCGCCATTTCTTTGCTCAATTGGGAATCAAGCTATCTCTTACATCAGCCTACAATCCTGAAGGCAATGGTAAGGGTGAAAGAAGTCATCAACCGATTCTCAAAGCTTTGGCAAAGTCTTGCAGAGGGAAGATGAGAGAATGGCCTAAAATGCTTCCATTCGTGTTATGGGCTGATAGAACTACCCGTAGTGCAGTAACATGTTATATGCCGACTAAACTAATATATGGGTAGCCACCTATTATGCCTATTGAAGAGTCTATTATCACATGGAGTATCCTGCCTCGGGATGAAGGCATAAATAGAGAAGAGCCATTGAAAGGCTAAAGGTAGCAAGTTTGAAGAATAAGAAGAGGTTTGACAAGTGTCATCGACTTCGTCCAAGAGTTATCCAAGAAAATGATTGGGTACTTGTCTATGACAACAGCCTGGACAATCAGTATAGTGCTCATAGGAAGCTACAATGGTTTGGACAATATGTGGTGAAGGTGATACAAGGTAATGCTACTTACACTTTGGCTGAAATGGATGGGACCATGATCAAGATACCAATAGCCGGCAAACGTATCAAGCTCTTCAAGCAAAGAGAGTCTTCTACTTATGAGCTTGATGACTTGGATGTGAACCATCTACTTGAAGACAAGGAATAAGAAGAAGACTTAGAGGATGAAGATAAAGATATGTTAGAAGAAGAGTCTCCTTAACCTGCAATTTCATGAAGTGGCACATGCCGGAGGATGTGCAGGTTAGGAGGGGATGAATGTCAAAGATTTTTCTGTTCATGGCATAAATCATGGAGTTCTTATGTTTGCAAAAGAACTTCATTAGGATTCACATGGGAAACTTTCATACATAATTCAGTCATTATTTCCCAACATTTGACCTAGATACCATTTAATCTCATAAGATCCTTTGTAACTTGACATGCAATTTTCAGTTTGTATCATGTAAATTGACAAAAATTAAGTCTATGGGGACCATCTACTTGATCAACAAGAGGTAATTGACAATTTACAGATTATGTCACATTCATGAGGTGTATTTGCTTGGGAATAAAGAAGAGTGCCCAAAAGTCCACTTGGTTCGTATGGGACCTAAAGTAATGGACTTGTGTGACTTGTAAGTGACCTATGGTCTACTTTTGTGTGGAAGCACAAGAGAAGTGCAGCTGGTATCTTTTAGCACAATTTTTGGGCCTGCACACCTATGGCAGATGGAGGGAGAGTTGAAGGCTATGGTGCATGCTCCAAAGCATGCAAACACAGAGCAAACTGAAGAAAGAGAGGAGATACAAACAAAGAAGGTGAGAGTATTTTTTGCCCATCCATTTGGTATCACCAAAATGAGTGGTATGACAGTCCATTAAAGGGGAAAACAAAGATAAAGTATTCAGCCTGCTCTTATGTACGTCTTCTTTCATTCTCTTACTGTATTCATGGACTATTGAAGCCCCTCTTGTGCCCAAGTACTTGAGTGACTTTGGAGCAAGTAAAAGGGAGATCTTGGAGGTGTATGGGACTGTTTTGGACTGCTAAAACATGTCATAAATAGGGCAGCCCACTATTCTTGTCTTCTTGAAGGGAAATCAAGTGATCTTTGTGGATGCAAGTGATGGTATTGACCTGTAAACATCAGGGCTTCATTTGAGAGTGAATAGAGAGGCTTATTCTTGAGTTTATGTGCATTTTTGGAGCTTGGTTATGGGCTGGAAATTACTGTTATAAAACAGGGCTGAAGTGAATTGAAAGCTTTGTCAGTGCATTTCAAGAGTTTTTGGTTTATGTTTTGGAAGTAGTGGAGTCTACCACTCAAATACTTATATCTTTGAGTTGTTCATTGGCATTCATGAAATTGAAACAGTTTGGGCTTGCATTTGAAATATGTATTTGGATTAAATCTGAGATAAAATCTCTACATGTATTGGTCTATTTACCTCATACGCATTTGATGTAATCGAGTCAAAGTCTTTGATACCATTCATGTATGCTAAGTATATGAAAAAGCTTGTGGTCTTCTTCTCCAACTGAATCATCTCTAAAAGCTTGTGGTTTTCTTCTCCAATTGAATCATCTCTAAAACCCAAGACTTATTGAACCCCATTCTTTTCTCTCTCTCCTGACCTTGAATCCCTCACTCCTCTTCTACTGTAAACCCCGGTGGTAGACCTTTGACCCCCAACATGACGACAACGTGTCAATGATGCTAAAACTTCTAATCTACAAGCCCTAACAAGAGGTCAAAAGACTAGAGAGGGTGACAAAGGAATTGTAAAACTTGTTGAGGGAAACCCTAAGCAAGATGCTAGGGGAAAGCAAGTCTTGAATCTAGATATGGAAGGTTGACCTCTAAGGCCTCTTGATAGTAAAGTTGATCCCGAGAAGGATAAAAGATTTCCAAGAAAGAAAGTAAAACTTTAAAAAGAGGCACCAAAGCTGGTCCAAAGACCAAAGGAGAGAATGGTTTGGCGAGAGAAGAGAATCGTGGCTAACTACCAAGACTTTGATTTAGCAAGTTATCTTTGCGAAGTTAAACCAGTCATGAATATCTTGCAATTGATTAAATTGTCTCCATGAGTATGCAAGGAATTCAAGAAAATTTTGCATATTATGTATATTGTAGAACCTTTGGGCATAGCACGAGTGGGAGAAGATTGGCTCAATCATGCCGAAAAGCATTGTCCTAGGGTTCCAGCATATGTGGATGGAATATTAGTGGAGCATGCTATCATGGACACTAGATCCTCCGTCAATATCATGAGTTCCAACCCGATAGAGAGGCTAGGTCTAGAAGTCCAAAAAGAGGGCTCCACTTTTCTTAGGATGGTTGATGAAAATCTAAGACAACCAAAAGGTTGCATCACTAAAGTCCACGCTACCGTTGCAAGCATGCAATGCTATCTGGACTTTAGGGTAATAAAGTTTGCAGGATATCCTAGCTATCAAGTTTTGCTAGGCATGCCATGAATTTTACAAACAGATTGTCAAGTTGATATACCTACTAGTCAAGTGATTCTAGGTAGAGGTGCCAATCCTATAATAGTAGATTCTTACCCTACATCTCCTTAGAATGAGAGAGCTCCTTTATCCTCTAGTGAACTAGAAACAGAAGATGATCCATCTAGTAGTGAGATGTCATCAAGCAATGGATCTAAAGAAGGGTCCACTACGGAGGACATCTATCAGATAACTTTGACTGAGCTGATAGAGCCTCAAGATTGAAAAAGAGATGTAGATGTTATTGAGCTAGGCCTTGGTGCACCAAATGATTCACAGCCAATAAAATTAGGATTCATGCTCAGTTCAAAAGAAAGAGAGGATAATTTATCCTTAATTCAAGAGTTTCACGACATCTTTGCTTGGAGCTATGATGAACTTAGAGGCATTCCTCCCAACATGGCTATGCATACCATTCCTCTAAATGAAGGAAGTCAGTTTGTACGTCAGAAAGTAGAAAGTAAGGCACATGCCTTTTGAACTAAGGGATGGGCTGTTTGAGGAGCTATAGAAGTTGTGGAAAGCCGGTTTGATCTTCCCTGTTCAGCATACTAAATGGTGTTCACCAGTTGTGATAAAAAAGAATAATAATAATTAAATCCAGCTTTGTATAGAATTTAGAGAGCTAAATAAGTAGACTATTAAAAACTACTATGCATTGCCGTATATTAACCGAATTTTGGATCAAGTAGCGAGTAGGGAAATATATTCATTCATGGATTGCTTTGCAGGGTATAACTAAATAGCAATTGCTGAGCAAGTCAAGTTGAAAACAACATTTATTATTGTCTTTGGTACCTTTTCATGCCATCTCATCGCATTCAGTTTATGTAATGCACATGGTTTGTGGCAAAGAACAACTGACAAGACCTTTGGTGACATCTTGCAAGAGGAGTTGAAAGCATTTATTGATGATCTAGGGGTAGCCACCATAAAAGAAAGGCAATAGATTATTTATGGAAGTGTTTTGAGTGCTGTTGATAATTTTGCATAGCTCTTAATCCATGGAAGGCGTCTTTCTGGTGCCTTATGGGCTATTGTTAGGCCATATGGTTGATTCAGTAGGGATTGCGACTAACCCTGAAACAATCAAGGTCATAGTCGCCACGAGTCTACCACGTACTCCAAAGGAAATACATAGCTTTCTGTCATCAGTAGGGTATTATCGAAGGTTTATAAATGCCCCAATAAAAAGAACATTGCCACTGACAAACCTATTGTCCTTTAATTGTTTGTTTGTATGGGGAATGATGCTTGCAAAGTATCTTTTGATAATATGAAGCAGGAGCTTGCCAAAGCACCTATTTTAAAAGCTCCTAAACAATGCAAAATGTTCTATATATTTTCAGCAACAACCATGTATAGTATAAGCTGTTGTTTGGCACAAATTTGGGAGGAAAAATGATACCATCCGATAGCCTTTGCTAGTCGAAAGTTGGGCATATCGGAAATTAATTACACTTATATGGAGAAGTTGTGCTTTGCGATGGTATTTGCGACCAAAAATTTCAGGCACTACATTCTTTATGAGAAGGTGGTTTTTTATACGAAGGCGGAAGGGCTTCGATTGTTGCTGAACAAGTTACAGCTGCTTGATCGTTTAGCAAAGTGGTTAATCACTTTGAAGGAGTTGAATTACAAGATTTAGAGCAAGCCACTAAAGCTCAATGGCATTGTAGAATGTCTTGTGGAATTCAGAGAGACAAAAGACGTTTTGGCTAAAGGAAGTGACATGGAAACGTTTATTCCCTCCTGGTATGTTGCTATAATGCACTATCTATCTACAGGAGAGACTGAGCTACCCTATCAAAATCCGAGAAGAGAAAAATTAAACAATAGGCTTTAAAATTTGTGTTAATAGCAGGAACATTATATTGGTAGGGTATTGATGATATCTATTGTCGATGTGTGATGCCTGAGGAGGTTCCATTTATCTTGGAGGAGTGCCATGACTCCGCTTGTGGAGGGCACTTTGCTAGGCGATTGAGGCACAAAAAGCTTTAAGAGCCAGATATTGGTGGCCGCCCATCTTCTAGGATTCATTTGAGTATGTTAAGAGATGCGATACATGTCAAAGACATAATAGTAGAGAGAATAGGAAGTGTCCACTTACACCTATTATGGCTATCCTTCCATTTGAAAAGTGGGGCATCAACTTTGTGGGTCCTATTATGACATTGTCTACTACTTAAAAGAGATATATTATAGTAGCAATTGATTACTTCACAAAGTGGTCAAAAGCATGGGCAACGAGGCAGGACAATGCAGAATAGACTACTAGTTTCCTCCTTAAGCAGATCATCTGCCATTTTGGTCCACCAAAGGAAATAGTATCGGACCGTAGAACTCACTTTTTAAATAAGGTGATTAAAATCTTGACTAAATCTTGGCAAATCAAGCATAACAAGAGGAAACCCTATAATTGGCAAGCAAATAGACAAGTTGAAAGAACCAATAAGTAGCTTGTGGGTATCGTGTCCAAGATAGTCTTTGAAAAGAAACGGGACTCGGATACAAAATTATATGTAGTAGTATGGGCATACAATACAACGTTTAAATGAGCCACTGGCCACACCCCATTCAAATTAGTTTATGGGGAGGAGTGTTTCTTGCCCTTAGAAATTGAGTTTTCGACTATAAGACTAGCAATCAATCATTCTTTGGGTGATGAAGATGCCCTATTCGAGTGTTTTATGACCATAGCCCACTTGGATGAGCTCAAATTGCAGAGCTTGCTACACTAGGAGGTAGCTAAATATAGGATAAATCATGCATGATCTAAAAGCGAAGAAATGTAGCTTTAAGAAGAGACAGCTCGTTTTGTATTAGAATGCACTTAGGGAGTTCTTTCGAGGAAAGTTGGAACCTAGATGGTATGGCCTTTACAAGGTAGTTAGGATAGGTAAAAATAAGTCCACGGCTTTAGTAACTGATCTACAAGGAGTGAAATTTAAAAATAAGGCTAATCTCAATAAGATTAAACCTTATTATTTTTTAGTATACTAATGCAATAAATGTATTGCAAGTTCATGCTGGGGTTGATTTGAGACCTGCTGGCCGAGAGCTTAAATTGATTGATGGTTCAGTTAATCCCTTATTTGGAGCACCCATATCTAGAGCAAAGATATCATTAGGGGAAGATTATCTGGTGGAGCAAAGGATACAAAGTGATTAAGCAAGAATACAAAACCTTTGTGTGGGAGTTCAAATTTTTCTGCCATCACTGCTTACAAATTTTAACAAGAATCCTTGTTGAGTTTAATAAAGAAGGTGGGATGGAGCCATTAGTTCATCCTCTAAGCATGTTGAATTTTGACTTATGAATAGGGGAGTTCTTGATGGCTGGCTGTGTAAACCCATTCTGGATGTATACATTATACTTTGATGGAGTGTCCAGGGGCCCTAATAAAAAAGGGAGTGTTGGAATAGTTATTTGAGATCCCCGATGTAGAGTTACAATGAAATTAGATGTTTATCTCAAGGTAAGATTTACTAACAATATGGCAGAGTATAAAGCCTTGATTATGGGACTAAATATTGCCAAGAAAGGTGGTATTCGGTAGTTGTTAGTAAAAGGGGTTTCCCAGTTGATCTTAAATCAACTAAATGAGACATACACAATCTGGAATCCTATCCTTTGCATGTATCATCAAACTGTTATGACCGTACTTGATGAACTTGAGAGCCTCTCTCTTTAGCTGATCCCACATTCTTGGAATCAGTTTACGAATTCATTAGCCAATTTTTCTTATGATGAGGACCTTTTCTTCATCTGTGGCCCTAGTCCAAATATTGCTATTGATAATGAGACACGAATTGATTGCTTGTGAGGAATTTTATCAGACCATGCATTATATGGCAAGTGATGGTTGGTATGGGGAATGCGAAGAGTGGCCGAGACATGTTATGCGTATGCCTCTTGCTATATATGTAGGAGGGATGGATCACAACTTGATGCATTTAGTTTAGGGCTGAGAGCCCTATTTTTCCCCTTGGAATGGAGCATATTTTTGTATATTTACCTTATTCCAAGGAGGAATGAGTAGGTGGTGTTCTGCTTGATCTCATTAGGCTAAGAGGGCTAGTTTCATCAGGTTTTAATGTTTGATTTCATTAGGCCAAGAGGGCCACTCAGTTTTGCAGTGACATGATCTATTTCATTTGGCCAAGAGGACCACTCAGTTTTGCAGTGACATGATCTATTTCATTTGGCCAAGAGGGCCATTTATATGTTTAGTGTGGGTACAATTAATGGTTTTTGTTTTAGTCCTATGATAGAAAGATTCGAAGAAGAGCTTGAAGGGAGCCTTTTGTCGTGCTAAAGCTTCTTATGGCGCTATCCAGGTGATATCTCTCCTTTATGAGTACCTGTCTTTTCATGCTCTATGTGTATGTGTACTTGTGACAGATTTCTTTTCTTGTGGGGACCAACAATCAAGGCATGAAGTTCCTGGTTTAGGTTAGGTATGTTTGAGAGAGGTCTAAGTAGTTGTTGCCTCCTGCAAAGGCATTATCAAGCACTGAAAGGCCTATTTTTGAAGAAAATCCTAGTGACCCTATTTTGCTAACCTACTAGGTGGCCGTTCTAGGAGTTTCTGTTAGTGTGAGCTAGTTAGAAAAGCCTGCCAGACAAAATGATGATACAAAGAAGAAAAACCTTGAATATCTGAAAGAAGATATATGAATATACAGATATGTGTAAAAGGGGTTCTAATCCCTCTAAAAATAGAAAAGGAAAGAAAGAAAAATCCCTGAGCAGTGATTCATTGCCTTGCGAAGGCCTAGTAGTTCCTGGGCATGCGGGATTGATGCCTTGTCTTCCTGGGGATGGCATCTAGCTATAAAAATAAGGAAAGGAAAGGAAGATTGGAGCGAAAATAAAAGTGAGCATTAGAAAAGGATTAAGTGTCACCTTGCGAGGTCTTGGTAAGTTCTTGGGTACCAAGACAGGACCAAAGACCGATGCCTTGTTCTTCTTGGGTCACTATGCTCAACTCCCCCCTTTTTACACGCTTGAGTATGGACACATCAAGGCCTAAAAGGAAAAATGTGTTACAATACTATATTTCTTGATTAGGCTATAGAAGTCCTCGCCTAGGAGGAGCTCTTGGTTGAGTTGTCCTCAGTTAGGCAGGTAGTTCAGCCCACCACTTAGGATGACCTCTTGGATAGTCCTTTTTAGCTTGGTTGTGTTGGAGCAGTTGGTTAGTGACTAGCTTTAGGCTCTTTGTCAAATTATGCTAGACCTACTCCTCATGGATTTCATGCCTTGGTCTTAACAAGGGGTAGGATGAGAGCTATGATGTGTTTTGTTGAGTATATTTTGTATCACCTTGGTGCTCTTTGTGGTTGTGCTAATGTGTAGATTTGTTCGCGGGATTCGATGAGCTCAGTCACCCTATCCCATGGTCACCAATGAGCAGTGGATCTTTTCCTCCAGAAAGTGCTTAAAATTTGCCAAAAAATCCAAATTTCAAGGAAAAATAAACTCTGTCGAAGGTGGAATAGGAAATTGGGTCGATTTTAAGCAACAAGCAGCTGACGGGTGCCAAAAGTGCTTAAAAGACCCACCAAGCAATGGTTACGTAATTTTCATAATTTCTTAGGATGTTGAATGAGACTTTTGGAAATTCCTCGCACTGGGAGACTTTGAGACGCTCATGTAGTAATTTTCGGGAGTTGAATTAGAGGCCGAACAATTGAATCGGGGTGCGTGGGGCCAACAACCAAAGAGAGTAAGTGTAAAAGGGACTTGTAAGGCCAAGGAGGGTGACCTTTGGGGTCTCCCACCCCCCAATTCTCATGTGACCGAGGGAGGGGGGGTTTGACATGGCGAAAAAAATGGGGGCGGTTGTAGGGCGACGAATCCATGGAGGGAGAGGGAAGGGGGTTATGACACCTCAATGTACCCATACAGACTGATTGCAGCAGTGATCTACACTCTTCCTTCACATCCAATCACCGGCCTTCGCTCCTCCAATGGCTGCCCGAATCACAACATCATGTTTTAGTCTTTCTCTCTTCTCCCTTTCTCTCCCCTAAGAGGCAATTCATGTGGAAGAAGCCCGATTGGTGAATGCTTGTCCGACGTGGTACCCGATTGCTTCCAAATTGAGTGGAGCAGAAGACGGATGAGTGGAGAATCATCAATGTCAAACTATTTTTCTATCTCGAATCAGATTTTTAAAACCCGCAACCAAAGGAAAAAAAAAACGATAACTCTCTTCTATGAAGAAAAATGACTTTTTTTAATATTTTATTGGTCAAATGGTGTTCATGTTGGATGAAAATTGGTAGGAATGTTTTTTTTTGTATGTTTGATGATTCTATGTGAGAAAAATCAGAATACATAATGCCATAATACTGAAAATAACTTTCTAAAACTCGAAAAACATACATTTTACAAAGAAAATGGGATTTTTTTTCATTTTAGGTTTGATTTTTAAACATGCTTATGGGATGAAATGTGGGAAATGAGTATTTCTTAGTTGTGTCATAATCAAAAAATTCAGTAAATACTCTATTTTCTTGATGAATCAATAGGAAAAAATAGCAAAAAATGGAAAAAAATGGATTTTTGTGCTCTGAAAAATAAGAAAAAATATGGATAATGTGTGTGCATGTTTGGCAAGGTTGAGACATGAGATATAGCCTTAGTTCACCCTTTTTATATGTTTTATTGTGTTTTTATTGCTATATACATAAAAAGTAACGAAAAATAAAACCCTACACCTATGCAACGATACAATATATAAGCAGTAGGGGGAAAAGAAGGGTTGTGGAAGTGTTTAAGTATTGAAAATGAGGTAGAGTCTGATATTTTGGTTGTGCATGTCATATAGGATGATCTTTTATTTAAGTTTTAAGGGGCTAGCACGAGGTAACTCGGTGCTAGTCTCTAGCAACCCAACAACAACACATAGATTGAAAATCATTGAAGGACTGATTTCACACTCCACTTTGCTCATTTGTTTTAAAATAAAATGGTTGTGCACAATAGGCATATACTTTTGCATTTTGCATGCCACATAGTATAATCTCCTAGATGCATAGCACATGTATGCTGAACATTGACCCACACTGAGAGTGTGAGGAAGTCCTTTGCCGAAGGTTAAACGAGGGGTTCCTTGGAATAAGTTGAGTGAAGAAATATAAACTCCTGGATCATTTGATAAATCAAATAGTGGACTATATATTGTGTGTTTTATATGTTGAGGCAACGCATCTTGGGGCCAATCCCTTGTTGTAGAAGAGCTGCAGTGTTTCAACCAAGGGGTTGCCTCCTGTGTATGTGATACAAGGTATTATACCTGTATGTTATGGGATCTTCCTCTGAGTAGTAGGTGAAGGTAAATGTTGGAACGTGTCCTATTACAAACACAAAATTTCTATTAGATTTTACTGCAGTGTGACACTTAGATGCTCCTAACCGCATGGCCGTGCGAGGTATCTTGAGTATCTTCGAGGTCCGGCTAGTGCTAGAGAGCCACTTTCGGGCCCATTTTAGGCCACATTTCTTTGTTTTTAGAGAAAATAGAAAGTTATGAGGATTTTGAGAAAAAATGACATTATCCTACAGTTTGAGAATAAAATAATAGGTGAAATCTATTGAAAATACAAATATGAGATTTGCTTGATTGTAGAATATCTCTTATTCTAATTATATTTTGGAATCTATTTTTCGAGAGAGAGAGGTGAGATACAAGAATTTCTTGATTGTAGAAGACCTCTTATTCTAATTATATTTTGGAATTTCTTAGAGAGAGAGAGAGGTGAGAGAAACCCCTTAACGGGCAAAAAAGTGAGTCCATATTTCTCCTAGTGAGAGACAAGAAGAGATAAGGACACTACTAGTCCTTCCTCTTGAGGCCCATCTAAACACATAATACAAAGTAAAATGGAGCAATAGAAATAGGCTAAAAAATCCATACTTGAGCATGTTATGGAGGATGCATCTCAAGAGAACAAACAAGAAGGGAAGAAAATGGGCAAGCAGCCCAATTACAAGTTACAATTGGATGTTGAGACTTCCACAAACCTTAAAAAGGTCTTGGAAGATCACAAACTTGGCACTAGAGTGGGATTCACGCTTGGCGAAGTTCTTGGAATCGCAAAGCATGAACTTCATGATGCAATCATTGATATGCTAAAACGAAAAAGACAGTTTGATGGTGAAGTTTTGCAAGCATTGATGTAGGTTGACAAAGACATAGAAACAACTTTAGAGGGAATATGATGATGCATGTAATGTTGATTTGGAGTAGGTTGATGTTGAAAATGGGTTAAATGGGAGTGTATACATCAAGCTTGTGGGCAGAAATTGGTCTCATAGGCAATAGTAAGCATAGAGAGAAGGCTATGTAAAATGGGGATGCCCATCGAAAAGCAGATGAAGAAGAAGATGCTATTCACAGATGCATTGGGCTCATACTACAACAGAGATAGTTTTTAAAGTGGGAGAAAGAGAGAGACCTTGCATAGCTCTCTTGGATCATGGTTCCAAAATCAATGTTATGGCACATGGATTATATGAGAATGGAGGTTGGTAGATTGATGTAGATCCGAGATGGCACATGCAGGCAACAAACAATTCATCAAGGGATCTTTATGTGGCTTGTCCAAATATACTCGGACTATTGGAGATGTTAGGAATGAATTCAATTTTTTGTGCATGATTCATGTAGTTATCCAATGATTTTGGGGCAGCCCTATATTTCATAATCAAGGATAGAAACAAAAGACTTGGGTTGATGTTCTTCTTATGCTCAGGTTTGGAGTAAAGACAATACAAAGGCAATACAGTTTCTCACTATTTGTATGAATCATCCCCACAATCGGGATAGGCTAGGGGATAATCCTATGCCACCTAATGCATGAGAGTTTAAGGTTTTTTAGACAACACTTATGTAAGTGGAGGCTCTGGCAGTGCCTCTAGGAAGATAATTATACCTCCAAGAAAGGAAAAATTTGTATTTGTGTCTAGATTGCAGGAATGGAAAACATGTAGTCTTGGTAGTGTAAAGAATATTTTAGCCATGTGCAGGGCTGAAAAGAAATATGTAGGATGGGCCGAAAAAGAGATAAAGATATATGGTTTGATCGCTACAAACGAAGGTATTTTAGGGTTTTTTTCAAGCCTAGTTGATGTTGATATAGTGGCTGAAATTTTTGCAACAATTAATATTGAAAACATGGAAAAAAAATGTATTATTTATGTTGACACTTTAAAGATGTATGAAGTCATTCAAGAGTTTGCTAAACATGAATGTTATGGGCTGCAATATGGGCTGCTAACTTTAAACCGCCTCTTTTATGTCTACTCCTCTCCCTGAATCTCCCTTCACCCTATTGTCTCTTACCCTTGTGGTAGACTTTCAACCCCAAATGCTATGACACCGCCTTATGTATTTTATTTTCTTATCCATCCCATCTGGTATAAAAATGGAAGTAAGATGATGAGCTAAGGGTTATGTAAATGGATTATGGAGTGATGCTTTCAATACATTACAATAACATGGTAATTATTGATAAGTGCGTCCCAGCTCTTCTTCATTGTCATATCTTGCATGTGATAGCATGCCAGCAATTGGATTTGCCTTTCCTACAATATGCTTTAATTTGGGGTTGAGAGATTTAATATATGCAATCCATCTTAGCATAGCAATGTCAGGTGTAGAGCAGTTGGCAATCATGCCCAAGAGTGGAAGAAAATCAATTTCTACCACTACGAAAGCACCTATAAAGTATTCATGATCACACTTTAATGCTGTTACAACTCCCCACAATTCCCTTTTTAATTGTGCATACCTTCTTTGACGTTCATTGAGAACTTTTGCTCCAAAACGAATTGCATACCTATAACCTTCGAGATCCTCTTGGCCAATAGTCCATCCTATCTCTATGGGACTTGTATCCACAATAAGGATGATAGATTGACCATTTGAATAATCAACCCTTTTGAGAGTGGGGGCTAAAATTAAGAGCTTCTTTAATTTACGCATAGTGAGAGTATGCTCATTATCCCAAGAGAATATTTGGCATTTTCTTAATAATTGATAAATATTTTTGGCTACATGAGAAAAATGTGGTATCCATATGAGATAGAATACACATGCACCAATAAATATTCTCACCTTTAAAACATTTGTGCATTTTTCTTGCATTCTTCTAATGGCATCTATCTTGATTGGAGAAGGTTTGCGTCCATAGGGGCCACATAGATGACCAACCACTAGGACTTCTACTCCTCCAAAAATCGACTTAGCTCTAGAAAGGGTAAGATGTACCTCTTCTAGCCTTGTCAAAATCCTGTCATAATCATGAATATGGTTAGCTACAAATATCCTGCAGCCATCTTTGTCAAGCTTCTCATTCTTTTCATTGACTTCACATCCCTTGATAGGTAATCATCAAGAAATGGAAGAGTAAGTTGTGGAATAAAGTCCCTTAAGACTTTGTGCATGGCATTCATCATATGGGCTACGGAGTTTGTTGCACCTTGTGGTAGAGTGCACATGGGGACCAATCCAAGAGGCGTCTTCATTGTGGTAATGTCTTGGATTTCTAATGAAAGCTAAAATTGGTCATATTCAGGCCTTTCTTTGGACTCAAGCATAGGAAGAACCATCATCAAGAGCTTTTGTTTCCAAGCGGGCTTCAGAAATGTAAGATTGTCCAAGAATGATAGCATAACTACAAGAGTCTTAAACAAAAAAGTGTAAATTTTCTTTTATATCTCCAATAGTCACCTGCACATTAGGATATCCAGCATATAACTCTCCAGAAGAGTTGTTTGCAGCTCTCATTCGTCAACCTAGATCAATATCTATGGGCCATCTGTCACTTTCATATAGACTCCTTGCCATGATGTTTATCTTCGAGCCATGGTCTAAGAGTGCAATACATGGTATTTCTTTTTCTCCAATTTTGACAACTGTCTCCGTTGTTGCTCTTGCCCAATGTGTATGGGAGTAGGGACTACTTGGAATGAACTGAGCCTCTTCTTCCTCATGCATGTGCTGTAGATGGCCTTCTTTTTGAGAGGTGGGCTGCCCAACTGGTTTGGACTAGCCAACCATTACATTTTCAACTTTTACTTCTTTAATTTTTGCATTCATATTTTATTTATCTTCAACTTCAATTGCTGCAATTAATTCTTTAACTGCTTCAAGATGAATTCCTTGTTATCTTCATCCTGCACAAAAACTCGAAGAACTTGCAAAAAAGCATGCACTGTTTCTTTAGCTTCATCACCAACATATTGTCTTTTCCTTTTGATTACATTAATAATTACATCATGGAATTCATGTTTGGCAATTCCAAGAATTTTGCCTTAGATAAATTCAATTTTGCTTCCTAGAATTCATTCTTCTAGAAGTCGTTTGAGATTGGTTGCATGTTCTATGTCAGATTGCAATTTGTAGCCTCTCTGCTTGCCTTTCTTCTTTCCTTCGATCTTCTTTTTTTGTGGCGCATCTTCCATCTCTTGATCTAGGGTTATATTTTCACTAAGCTTTGGCTGTTGAGGCGTTCTTCTAGTTACCCGTTTGGGAGGGCCAGAAGGGGAAAGCCCTGGTTCATCTTCTCTTTTCTTCAATCAAGACTTCTTTATGATTGACGTCAGCCAAATGTGCAAAGGCAGAAAAAGAATCTACTGGTTCTTTCCAACTAGTTATTCCTCGAATATATTGACTGGCATTAGCCAAATCTTCTTTGGCTACTTTACCACGTTCCATTTGATCTAGTGCTTGCATCCATACTTTAGATTGCACATTAGCTTTGCATGCTTTCAAAGTTGATTTAATTGGCTCAATTTGCAGCCGATAGGTAGCTGTATCAATTGCTGCATATGCATTCTTTACAGTTAAATCTTGTAATCTTTTCTTCATTCCACCATTGTCAAAATTTGGCTCCAGTGGAAGACTAGTTTCAGTTGCATGAATTTTTCCATCTTTCCAAAAGATAAGCTTCTGTGCTTCAGTCTCACAGAAGGCAGAACACTCCCTCTTGTCATGTTGTTGGCTATCGCACCAAATACAATGCCTCTTAAAGCCTTCTCTCATGGGTCTTTGAGTTGATGATCGTCCTCGTTCTTCAACTTTGACATTCAGCTTCTAACACCATATTGGGGAATATGGGAATTTCCCATAAGTTTGGGACATGTGGTCAAATCTTTGGATTTGTCATAACTTGAACACTCTAACTCCAAATCAAGCAATCTATAGCTCAATAGATTCCATTTTTCAAGTCCTTTCCAATGATAGGTCACATCATATGGTTTTGAGAAACTTATGGGCATGTTATTCGGGTGCCACCTTATTAGTATTCAAAAAAAGGGAATTGGGAGATTCCCAAACTCACTAATATTTTGTTTTCTCTACTTTGGAACTAATTTCTCTAAGATTCAAATGAGGGTCACACATGCTTTTAACAAGTTCATCCATGATATCATTTTTAGAAGGAACAGAAGAAGAAAGAGTTGGTTGATTAGTCAAAGGAATACGGGATCTTGAAGGTGGAACAAGCTCCATCAATGGATTTGTTGATGTTGAAGTAGAGCCCAATTTTAGTCGCATCTGCTCTCTTCGAGAAATCATGTTAATTCCATCAGTAACATCTATCCATGCAGTCTTGACTCCTAATTCGGAGGTAGCATCTTTTAGGCGATTAGCAAGCTTTTCTTATAGAATGGGATCTACAGCCTTAAGGAATAATTCAACCTTCTGACCTTCGGTCTTTAGCATCAAGTTGTCCAAATTTACTTTCAAATTCATGGTATAGAGCTATTGCAGCTAGACCTTTGTTGGGTTTTTCAACCCATTTAGTGAAAATTTTCTTCGTCATAAGGCCAGAGTCTTCTAAGAAGAATTCTTCGCGTAGGGCTTTTTTGAATGCAACCCAATCCGCATCTTATTGGAAAAGACCATGGATTCTTTCTTGAAGACCATGCTTGGCTAGTCTGGAAAAATAACGGCTCCATGCATGTTGTGGTACACCAAAGAAGAGTATTTTCTCAATATACAAACGAATGAAAACAGAGACATTTTGACAATTAAATTATTTTAATTCACACCCAACTTCTTCTAGGGCCTTGATAGCTGTGGAATTAATATTCTCTTCTTCATGCCTTTGTTGTTGTTGTTTTTGTTGTAATATTTGGATTTGTTTTTGTTGAGTCTGCTGTAGTATGCGCACCAATTGTTATGGAGTATCTCCTGAAGAATCCCCCATCTTAGAGTTCTCTTACACTGACCTTCATGTCAGGTTTACCAATGTCATAGCGCATAAGGCTGAAGGTCACCACAGCAGTTTGGCAAGAGAAGAATATATGGGGGTTCAATAGCTTAGACTCCAGAGATGGTAGAGATAAGAGAAGGGTTGAAGGTTTCAAGCCAAGTTCTTGAAAATAAGTGAGAGCAGGGTGAAGGTAGATTCATGGAGAGGAGTAGATGGAAGAGAAGGGGTTCAAAGAGATTGAAGATGTAGAATAATACTTCGAAAAAGAATTAGAAAATATAGAGGAATACTAACAGAGATGAAGCATGTCAGTTTCTTTCAGCATTATGAGAAAATATAACTCTAATAGACAAAAACGTGTACAAAATAATACCTTCCTCTATGCTACTCAGATCACCAATCTGATGCCTCCATTAGCTCCAAAAGGGAGGTTAAATACCAAGACATCTGGCCAAAATTTAGCTAGATCACTCCTTCTTCATCTCCCACTTCTTCGGAGTGCTGTTTACAGCTTGAAAACAATGATTGAGCGTCTGGCGATTTCGTCAATCTCTCTTTTTACATAAAATCCTCTCAAATTGGCTGAAAGCTACATGCTTTCTTTTACATGTCATCCTAATCTAGAAGTCATCGATAGTTTTTATGGATCCAGAGATAATATCTAGAATCTCAAAAATTGATTAAAAACTTGTCCAAAAAAATCCAATATTTTGAACCATGGACACTAATACTAATGCCTAAAGTGACATTGCCTCTCTAAATCTAAAAGGAAGCCACACTCTAGATTTTTTAACATAGTGTGCATGTAGCGGCACGACACTGCTTATGCATATCAGGCTGCTCCTTTGAGGAGAATAATGGCTTAGAATCGCAATTTTGCCATCTATCCCTCTCAGCACGTTTCTCTTTTTGTATTTCGGCTTGATGGTTCTTATCAGAGGACATAAACAACCTATTTGGTTGCTAGAGACCATAGATTCGAAACCACCACTTATTAGCAGCTCTCCAAAAAATGCACCACGTGTTGAGACCGAAAATGGGCACAACACTGGCTCTCTAGCACTAGCCGGACCTCTATGCTGCTCAAATCGCCAATCTCATCCTTCCAATGGATCCGAAAGGGGGGTTAAATACTAGGACACTTGGCTAGAATCTTGCCAGATCACTCCTTCATCTCCCACTTTTGGAGTGTTATTCACTGCCTAAAATAGCAATCGTGCGTTGCGCGATTTTGCTAATCTCTCTTTTTACATAAAATCCTCTCAATTTAGCTGAAAGCTACATGCTTTCTTTTACATGTCATCCTAATCTAGAAGTTGTCTATAGTTTTGTAGTTTTTTTTTTTGCAAGAGATAATATCTAGAATATTAAAAATTGACTAAAATCTAATATTTTTTAACCATGGACACTAACACTAATGTGTAAAATGGCATTGGCTCTCTAAATCTAAAAGGAAGCCACATTCTAGATTTTTTTACATGGTGTGCGTGTAGCGGCACGACAATGGAAACTATCATCAAGCTTGGTGAGACTGAAACTCCTTGCGTTGCACTTTTGGATCATGGTTCTGAAATTAATGTAATTGTGTGAGGACTATGTGATATTGGTAGACGGCTAGTTGATGTTGATCATGGTTGGTGCATGCATGCAGCCAACAACACTACAGGGGATTTATATGCTGCTTGCCCAAATCTGAAGATTTCCATTGGATATGTGGGTGAGTCCTATCACTTCTTTGTACAAAACTCTTGTTCTTATCCTATTATTTTGGGGCAGCCATTTATTGCTGAGTCTTGGATGGAGACTAAAGTTCTCGATGATGGATCTGCTTATGCACGAATCCGAAGCAAGGATGGGAAGAGAGTTATCCAATTCATGACTGTTTGCATTAATCATTAGCGGAATAAAGATTCCTTGAGGGATTCCCCTCTTCGAGAAGGAGAGCTAGATTTTTGTTAGGTACCACTGTCTTGCAAGACGATAGTGGTACGAGTTAGAGGAAGCTCTCACCTCCTAGTAGTGGCAGTTTTTCATCGTGTTTATGGGGTATCCACTAAAAGTACTTTGTGTTTTCAACATATTTCTGATATGCCTAGAGCTACCAGGCAATACGTGAAAAGAAAATAAAAAGAATTAATGATTGCAGGTTTTTTGCAAGAAGAAGACCGGGTAGATGGTCTCTATGATGGCCTTTCATGCTGAGATACCATGGAAGAGCTTTTGGATTTTCTTAATGCTAACAATCAAGAGATGTCATATGTCTTACAGGTTCATTCTCTGGCAATGTATTGTGAGATTGTTGATTTCATGCTTCAAAAGAATTTGGGTGCTAAGGATTCGCAGCAAAAAGAATTCCTTGCTGACATATTTTAGCAAAAAGATTTGGGTGTTGCTATTTATACACCACAAAATTTGTGCTTACCATGGTTTTCTCATCATGAGGTGAAATCTGTAGGTTGTAGCAATGAAGCTAGAGTTAAGAGAAAATATAAGACAATTGACAAGAAGGTTCATCCAGTTGCAGGACCACTACCTTTGGATAGTGATGAGATGATTAAAAGAGCTGCTATGCAACCTCCTTTGCGAGATCATGCAGGTATTGGACATAAGTTTTCAGTTGAGACATTGAAATAGATTAAGATTGGGACCAAAGGTTTCCTACTTCCTGAAGAGGTAAGATTTTTTGAAGAGATGCTATGTAGAAATGAAAAAGTTTTTTCTTTCTTTCCACATGAGATTGGATGCGTTGATCCTAAGGTTGTGATGCCTATGGTTATTTCCACCATTCCGCATGTCCCTTGGAATCTACAGCCTATTCCTGTGTCAAGGGCTCACTTGCCCAAACTGGTAGAGCTCTTGAATGAGCGGATCAAGATGGGAATTCTAGAACCATCTTCGGCTCCATATTCCAACAGGTGGCTCACAGTTCCTAAGAAGAATGGACACTCAGATTCATACAGTACCTATAGCCAGTAAACAAGGTCACTATTCAGAATGTTGGTGTTGGACCTATTGTGGATGAGTTTGCTAAAGCTTTTGCTAGGCGTGCTATCTATTCTCTTGGCAATCTTTATTCTAGATATGATCAGTTCTAGCTTGCCCTTGAAAGCAAATATTTGACTGCAATGAAGACACCTCTAGGCCTTGTCCAAATGTGTAAGCTTCCACAAGGAGCTACTAATTCGGTTACTCATATGATGAATGGAATGAACAAGGTTCTACGAGATTTTATCCTCGAGCTTACTATGCCTTTCATTGATGACTTACCTATCAAGGGTTATTCGAAAGAAGGTAAAGATGATTCTTTAGATGATCATGGATGCAGTTTCTTTGTAACTTCACATATTAGAGATATTGAGAATATTCTTTGCAGACTGGAAGAAGTGAATTTGACCTTGTCAGGGATGAAGTCTATTTTTGGTGCTAGAGAAGTTTTGATTGTTGGTCATATGTGTGGATATTATGGCAGAAAGCCTTCTTCTGCAAAGGTTGATGCCATAGAAAAGATTGTGGAAATTTGTTCCTCAACTTCAGAGGTTCGCAGGTTTCTTGGATCTTGTGTATTTTATCTTATTTGGATTCCTCACTTTTCTCATGTTGCAGATGATCTTTATTAGCTCTTGAGAAAAGGGCAACGTTTTTCTTGGGAGATGAAACATACTAAAGCCAAGCAAAAATTAAAGAAATTATTGAGAGACGCTCCGACTCTTTGGAAGGCAGATTATGAGTGTGGAAGACCTATTGTGCTTACCGTTGATACTAGTCCTATTAGCATTGGATGGACTGTTGGCCAAGATGATGCAGATGGGAATAATCATGCTATTCCGTTTGGGGTGAAAGTCCTAAAAACGAGAGACAAAGAATGTATCCACAAATTAAGAGAGAGCTCTTGGGAGTTGTCACGGCCCTCAAGAATGATAGAGAGTATTTCATTGGAGTTGTTGTGGTGGTTGAGACTAATTGTTTGCCTCTTCTAGGTATGATCATGTGTTTTTCTACTCCAGATATTGCCAATATGCTTAGATGGATTGGGTACGTAAAATCTATGAATCCTGAGTTTAGGCAAATAGCAGGTAAAGACAATCCAATAGTCGATATGGTTTCATGAGCAAGGTATGATGATATGGATTTTTCTTGCATTGATGATGATGAAGATGGGGCTGATCTTTCAGCCATACATGCTAATCATATTTGTCATGTGTCTGTTTTGGAAATCTTTGATGAGTCTTTATATATAGGAGAGTATTTGCAAATTGATCGTTATTTGAGCACAATGTCTAAATAGGATGGATGGACTGATGCAGATTTCAAGAAAATTCCAAGAAAAGCTTATAGCTTCTTCTTGCGAAGTGGGCTACTTTGGAAGCATCCACGAAAGTGAGGAGGACAGCCATTGAGAGTTGTTTGTGATATAGCTTCATAGGTGTGTATCATTGAGATTTGTTTGTGATATCATGAAAAAACTCCATGAAAGTCTTTGGGCTAGGCATCGAGCTATTTCGGCGACCTATGAGAAGATCAAAGAATGTTATTGGTGGAAAGGAATGTATAAAGATATCTCACAGTTTTTTGAGACATGTCTTGATTGTCAATTGTTCTCTTCAGTGAGGCATAGAGATGAGGTTCATCCTACCTACCTACTATGTATTCATTACAAGTGGGTTGTTGATTTGATTACTATGCCTGTTGGTTTATGGTAGATGCGCTATATTGTTTTGGCACAAGAAGATCTCACAAATCAAGTGGAAGGAAGAGCATTACGAACAAAGTCTACTTCAGTGGTTTGTAATTTTCTATTGGAGGATGTTTTCTGCAAGTATGGATGTATTGGGAAAGTTACTGTAGATAGAGGTGAGTTGGATGCTGATGAGGCTAGAGAGTTTTTCTCCCACCTTGGCATTAAACTTGCTTTGACTTTGGCATATAATCCAGAAGGCAATGAGAAGAGTGAAAGAGGCCATTCGACAATTGTGTAAGCCTTGGCTAAAACATGCGATGGACAAGTTTGGGAGTGGCCTAGGTTATTGGCTTATGCTTTATGGGCTGATCACACTACTCACAGTATGACTACTAGATATATGTCAGCTGAGTTAACGTATGGACAGAAGCTAGTCATGCCTACAGAGACTTGCACACTTACTTGGAGTGCTATACCGTGGCAACAAGAAGAAATGACTAGGGAAGATCTTTTGACTCTTCGTATTCGTCAATTGGAAAGAAGACTTGAAGATATTGAGAAAGCAATTCAAAAGCTCAAAGAGGCCAAAACTTGCAACAAAGACCACTTTGATAGCAGAAAAAGATTGAGGCCTAAAGAGATAAAAGAGAGAGATTGGGTGTTGGTCTATGACAATAGTCTAGACAACCAGTATTGTAATGTGTCCGCTCCTCAAATTGCGGGACACGTCTTAGCAGTCCATCGAGAGATTTATCTAGAAGATGCCGCCTGGCACTCCCAAGGAATGACACGGGGTTTGCCAACTAGGGTCTCTTGAGTCTACCTTGCAACAGAATTTATCCGGCTGTTCCCACTAGGATCGACCTAAAGTCCGAGTTCCTTGTAATCGAGTCTTCCTAATAGCCTTCTAGCGTCGGTCTACAAAACTGATCCACTTTGCGCATACACAACTGGGCCAAAACAAACTAATACCGCACTTGGTTAAAAGAGAATGGGAAACAAGAGGGAGGCATTGCTCGACCTCTCTACCTGTAGGGCATAGTCCCATTTCAGTTCCCTTAAAACGATATGAATCAAGGGTTTCAACTTACAAGTTCTAAGGTCATCGTTTGACTTTTCCTAATATCCATCGTTAACACTTCCTTTGAGGAAAGCTCTCGGCTAACCAAGACCACTCTTCTATAGGATAGACCCATTGGTCACATCCACTACGCTTCCCCTGGGGGTTGTTTTAGTTATCTAATCACCTACTATATTATGTTTGACACATAAAAGCAGCTTTACTAATTAATCCCATTAATCACAGGTTCCTTTATGTAATTTAGGACACTAACACGAAAATAAGATAAAACAAGATCAAACACTTCCTTAACTTATCTTCAGATTAATGTTTGTCTCCTACCCATATAGGAGAATTAAGTGTTCCTTTCTACCTCCACAGAAAAATACTTCCGTACCCAAGAAATAAAACCCGAAGGTTTATCCTACCAAGATTCCACCTTGTAACTAGTATCAAGGCCTCGAGATCCCATCTCGAGTCACGTATAACACTTGGGTAGGGTTTGGAGGCATTGGGATTTACGGCCAGAGCCCCCGCTGGCACCCAAGCGTCCTCCTATGCCAAGTAATTTCCACGGAGAGACCTCTCACGGCGGGCTCAGTCCACATTCCCGGTGCGGATTCATAACCCCCTTGGTTAGGGTTTGGCGGTTCGTGAGGCGTAGCTAGTGCCATCCTTCCTTAATTATCCCTTTAGGAAATCAACCACAGCTGAAGCAACCAGCCTAATAACATTTACTAGGGAAAACATCCCTTTTGTCCCATGGCAATCAATCATCACAGACCCGACCAGGAAATCATCAACCACACCCCACTTGGGTTAACATCCAAATAGTTGAATGCACAACCTCTTTCTTCAAGGCATCGCAATCCCATTGCATGCACAACTAGAATTTAACTTGGATGTATTAAAACACTTGCTCAAGGGATTTACAACCTTTTCAAACAACCAAGCATAACTTGGGTCAACAATCCAGTTAGGGTTAGGTCACCAGCTTCTATTAAGCTAGGAGCGTATCCATTTGTGATAGTCCACAGCAAGATCGATAAATCAATTCGCAGGCAATTATACTTATTCCTAATGCACCATATCACATGTGACTTGCGTATATGAAAGTCTAGGTTTCTATCCATTGGTGCAATTGCATCTTATGAATCGAAACTAACATTTCATGTGTTTCTTTTAATCATGATTGTGGAACATGAATTCTAAATGATTATTCATGAACTAAATTGATTCAAAAGCTATTATTTTATGTGAAATAATGCAAAAACCTTATCATTTTATGTGTGTAAAAGCTATCATTCCATGCATATAAACTTGTGCAAACTCCATACTCTACCATTTCATGCATGCAATCGAGCACTTAGAGTAAACAAAAAGTCCTAAGGCTTGTTCTTCTTCCATGCATGTAGCTACCCTTTTATTTCTTCTTCAAGAAACAATAAGAATTATGCTTAATCAATATTGATTATAAAACCTAGGATATTCAAAAAGAACTTGGGTTTGATTCGTGATCGTAGGCGCATTTGTTGCGTTGGTCGCTCCGCTCGCCTCTCCCGCATTACTGGTACCAATGGTAGCTTTGGCACATACGCTTCCCACAACTTTCTTTTTGAAAGCCATTTGCCATGCGGAGTTTGGACAGACTGTACCTTAACGGCCTTTAGTATGACAAGCTCGGGTAGGAAAGGTCGTTAGATGGGGGTCCTTTGCCGAGGGGGTGGCTTGAAAAAGATGGCTTCATGAATGTGGCTCCTCGAGGGCTACTCACCAACTCTCACTCGCTCTCTTTCTTTCCCTCTCTCACTCTCTCTTCTTTTTCTCTTCTTCTCTCTCTCTCCTCTTCCTCTTCTACTTCTTTCTCTCTTCTTCTTCTTCTTCTATTCTTCTTCTCCTTTTCTCTTCTCTCTCTTCTTCTCTTCTCTCCTTCTCCTTCTCTTCTCCTCCCTCTCTCTTCTCTCTCTCCTTCTCTTCTTCTCTCCCTCTCCTCTTCTTCTTCTACTTCTTCTCTTCTCTCTCTTCTTCTCCTTCTTCTCCCTCTCTCTTCTCTCTCTCCTTCTCTCCTTCTCTCCTTCTCCTCTTCTTCTTCTACTTCTTCTCTTCTTCTCTCCCTCTCCTCTTCCTCTTCTACCTCTTCTTCTTTTTCTTCTCCTTCTCTCTTCTCACCTTCTTCTTCTCTCTTCTCTCTCTCTTTCTCTTCTTCTCTCCCTCTTCTTCTCTTCTTCTCTTCTCTCTCCCTCTCCTTCTTTTCTCTCCTTCTCCTTCTTTCCCTCTTCCTCCTCTTCTTCTCTTAACTCTCCCTCTCCTTCTTCTACTCGCTGATCACCCGGGGGGGGGGGGGAGGAGGAGGGGAGGGGGTGTTTCAGACGAAACGAAAAGGGGGGTGGTGGAGTACTCTAAGAAAGCCCCAGGGCCACACAGCTGCCAAACTGAGGGGGGAGGTGATGACACATGGAGGGGGGCACTATCTCTCTAGACGAGGGAGGGGGAGGAGCCTCCCCTTTTATAGGAGGGGGAGGAGGTGGGCATGGCCACCACCCCTCCCACATAGGGGGGTTGCATGCCCCCCATACTACCACATCACTCTCTCTCTCTCTCTCCCTAACGTGCTGTCCGTGGGGAGAGAGAGGGGGAGTTAAAAAATTCAAAACTAATAATATATATATATTTTTTAATTAAGGGGAGGGAGTTCCTATGGGGAGAAAGGCATGGGGGGCACATGGGGGGGGGGAGGGATGTTACATCCTCTCCCCCTTAGAGGAATCGAGATGTCCTCATCTCGAGAAGAAAGTGGGAAAGACAAGCACTACTGGACCTTAGAGCTTGTGGGTTAGGGCCCATCACGCTTTCACTGCACTACTTTGATTACTTAAATTATCAACTTAAAATAACAACTTGTAACAACTCATAGGATTCAATAGGATTTATTCCAAGTACAAGACCTATTACCTCAAGAAGATCTTCCTAGGATATCTAGTCATCCTCAAAGGTTACAACACCCTCCAAGCCTTCATCATCATATGGTTCATAATATGAGCCAATTAGAGTTTAAACGGCTTTGTTTGACCGTACGTTCTTGATTCTTTGCGTCCAACTCAGGACAATCTGTTTGGATGTGTCCTAGTTCATTACAGTGGGAACATCCACAGTTGGGGTATCTCTTACGAATGTGTCCTATCTCTCCGCACTTATGGCACCTCTTGTCTTGATCTCATGAGTCATCTTCATCATAGTTGCTTGATTTAAATTCTTGGATAATTGAATTTGCTCGGAGTAATGCGTCTTGCAAGTTCGTTGGGGGCATCGATTCCAATTGAGTGTTTATGGGTGGATTCAACCCAACATAGAATTTTGACACCTATTGTGTCATATCCATTGGGGGTGCATACTTTAGGAGTGAAACAAACTTTGAATAATATGCTTCAAGGGATAATCCTAGCTGCTTCAAGTCGTAGAATTCATTCATCTTTTGTGTGCGGTAGGCAGGTGGCAGATACCTCCCTCGCACAGCTTCCTTAAGCTTATCCCAAGTGACTGTCCCCTCTGAGATCGCTTGGTCTCTGCACCACTGTTTCCACCAAAGTCTCATTTCACCTATAAGCTTAAGTTTGGCGAGCATGGCTTGATTAGCAGGTGCAGTTCTTGCTGCTTCAAAATAGTCCTCCATGGACTCAATCCAGATCTTGATGTCAGCTTGAACAGTCCTTCCCTTGCCATCAAACTCGGGTGGCTTAATTTTTTTAAGAAGGAACTTCTTTTCTTGCATGCCAGCATTCGTGGGTGCAGAAGGTGCCTAACAATCAAGCCATACCACTCAGGTTATTTTTGTTTAGGATGTATCTATAAACCGAACATTAATCAATCATGTATCATTATGAAGTTTTGCTTTGATACCAATTATAACGTGCCCACTCCTCAAATCATGGGACATGTCCTAGCAGTCCATCGAGAGATATATCTAGAAGATGCCACCCGGCTTTCCTAAGGAATGACACGGGGTTTTTCAACTAGGGTCTCTCAATCTGCCCCGCAACAGAACTTATCCGACCATTCCCACTAGGATCGACCTGAAGTCCCGGTTCCTTGTAATCGGGTCTTCCTAACAGCCTTCTAGTGTCGGTCTACAAATGCTCCACTTTTTGCACATACACAATTGGGCCAAAGCAGACTCATACCACACTTGGTTAAAAGAGAATGGAAAATGAGAGGGAGGTATCGGTCGACCTCTCTGCCCGTAGGGCATACTCCCATTCCGATCCCCTTAAAACAGTATGAATCAGGGTTTCAACCTTCAATTTCTAAGGTCATCGTTTGACTTTTCCTAATATCCCTCATTAACACTTCCTTTGAGGAAAGCTCTCGGCTAACCGAGACTACCCTTCCGTAGGATAGACCCATTGGTCACATCCACCATGCATCCCTCAGGGATTGTTTTAGTTATCTAATCACTTGCCACATTATGTTTGACACATAAAAGAAACTTCCTTAATTAATCCCGTTAATAAGAGGTTCCTTTACGTAATTTAGGGCACTGACACGAAAATAAGATAAAACAAGATCAAACACTTCCTTAACTTATCTTTAGATTAATGTTTGTCTCCCGCCCATATAGGAGAATTAAGTGTTCCTTTCTGACTCTGCAAAAAAATCCTTCCCTACCCCGAAAATAAAAACCAAAGGTTTATCCTACCAAGATTCTACCTTGAAACTAGTATCAAGGCCTCGAGATCCCATCTTGAGTCACGTAGAACACTTGTATAGGGTCCGAAGGCATTGGGATTTATGGCTAGAGCCCCCACTGGCACCCAAGCGTCCTCCTATGCCAAGTAATTTCCATGGAGAGACCTCTCACGGTGGGTTCGGTCCACATCCTCGGCCCGGATTCATAACCCCCTTGGTTAGGGTTTGGCGGTTCACGGGGGGTAGCTAGCTCTATCCTTCCTTAATTATCCCTTTAGGAAATCAACCACAGCTGAAGCAACCAGCCTAATAACATTTACTAGGGAAAACATCCCTTTTGTCCCATGGAAATCAATCATCACAGACCCAGCCATGAAATCATCAACCACACCCCACTTGGGTTAACATCGAAACAGTTGAATGCACAACCCCTTGTTTCAAGGCATCGCGATCTCATTGCATACACAACCAGAATTTAACTTGATGCATCAAAACACTTGCTCAAGGGATTTACAACCTTTTCAAACAACCAAGCATAACTTGGGTTAACAATCCATTTAGGGTTAGGTCACCAACTTCTAATAAGCTAGGAGCATATCTACACTACAACAAAAAGGCTCCATAGACGCACTTGTAGACACAATATTTGAACCGTGTTAAAAAATGTCGAGCGCATTTATTACCATATCTACTGATGCATCTAAAATTTTGCGTCTAAAAGCGTGCTTATAGTCAAATTTACACGCCCATATAGACACACATATTGACGTGCCACGCAAATATATAATCATATTTATAAAAAAGTGGATACATTCATAATGTGCGTCTATACATGCGTGTATCTGTGCATTGAAAAAAGTGTTTACTCTGCAAGTTTTTGATGAGAATAGACGCACATTTATCCTGCAATTTAGACGCGCCAATAGACGTGCAAAATAGAGGCGTGAAAAAAAACCAGAGAGCCACATGCTCTCTGGTTTTTTTCTCCCCATCAACATCAAATTGTATGCTTAGGAAAAACAGAGAAAGATTATTTCGAAGATTTTTGTACTGAAAACAAAACAATGTATGTAGAACACGAAATTTCATATATGTAGATGAAACATTTTTACATGATGAGTTCTAGTCCTTGTGACCTCAAGCATGGTCATGGTTGCAAGCACTAGCTAAAAGTAATACATTTCAAAAATGAAAACTACAAGCCAAGGGGAGACATGCATGCATGGGGCTCCTCTATATCTCCTCAGAAGAGGCATCATCATCACTACCACCACCGCTACATGTGCCGTTGCCGTTACCACCACCGCTACTGCTAGTCCCTCCTTCGCTATCCTCAACTGCATCAGGGTTCGCCTACACAAAGGATTAAGGTATATAAATACCATTACAAACAATAAATTAGAGTTACCTATACTTTTCATGTAAAAAATAAAACATACCTCTTCTGATTGTGGAATCCTCATGGCACGATTATATTGCTCCTCCATGATGAGTCCCTCCTCGTAGAAATGATGCCAAGTGGATGCCTGGTTATGACCTTGATGGTAGCCTACCTCTCTAGGAGTAGATATCCTACCAACGATATGATACTATAAAACAATTTGAACATACAACGTATTAGAACACACTACATAATGAAGTGAAACAAATTACAAATTTTAATTTAAAAAAAGAAATCAAATAATACTTACAGACTCAGCCTCCCATGACTCCTTGCCACCTGATCCATAATGCGACAATCCCATGGTTGCCTTCTAGATACGTCACGCCTCTGCATGCTGGCGACTTGTCATTTTCTATGCTACTCTCTTCTTGGCCTCTTTCCACTCCCTGCGGTGGCAATTGGGTGGTTAGCCATATCCAGGGCGCCCCTGCTCTTGTCTCCACAATGACTCCTTGGTGCGCGTCATAAGGTGAGACCTCTTGTTATGAAGCGTGTCTCTCACCTTTGACCATGCCTAATCATCTCAGAATCGTGAATTCTCGGGATTAGGATACCTTGTATGTACTGGCCGCAGCACCTCTTGCCACAAACCATTCTTTTGGTGCTTGAAGGGAATCATGCATTCTTTGTATGTGGCATGCACGACACTCCTCAAGTAGGCTATCACTTTGCTCCCCTCAGAGTCATGCAAGATACCACCAACATCAGTGACAGAGTAGTACATTTGTGGAGGCTCACCTATCTCATTTCCCGATGAGGGTGATCGAGAGCCACCTCCTAGTCAACCCTCACAAAGACCTCGACCTCCTCGTCCTCCCGCACGACTCTCCCTCCTCCCTCGACGGGCACTACCCTCTATCTCACTCGATGCAGGTGCTTCTGCAGATGCATGTGCTTTGGCCGATCCATGTACTTCAGTTGATCCCTATGCATCAACTGATCTCTGTGTATGCATAGTGCGTGGAGTACCTGTTAGTAGAGGTGTGCCAAGGTTTGGTGTTTGTGCAGTAGTGCTAGGCAAAGATGTGATAGGTGTGCCAAACATCACACTGAAAGCCTCCTCTGCAGTGGGAGGGAGGCCAAGATAATTGGTCATCTCCCCCATGAATTGCTCCTTGTTTGGAAAACCTCCAAAAAAGCTACTAACACCTCTAGAAAAATCCGCTAAGGTGTTGTTCATGCGTTCCAACTCAGGATCAGTACTGGAAGATCCAAGATTCCACATCTACACAAGAAAAATTATATTACCTTGTGCAGATAAAACATATTACATGTTGCGTCTATATCTATGTCTCTCTGTGCGTCTGTCAGCGCGTCTATACTTACATCTACACTGTCATCTGGATGCGCTAACAGACGCGCAGAGTCGAACCATTTTTTTCAAACTTGGTTAAAATACGTGCAAAAAAACCTCCATAGATGACCGTTTATAGCATGTAAAGAGAGAGAGAGAGAGAGAGACAAACAAACAGAGAAAGCAAACAAGATTGAGAGAGAGAAGAAGAACTCACCTTCTTTGCTTGTTTCGACGGGTGGTGGCTAGGTTGCAAGCTCCTTGTCCTCCTTCTCCCTTCCCTTGGTAAGTTGCTTGAATCTTCTTCTCTTTCTTGCTGTTTGACTCTTGTTCTTTACTCTTTGGCTCTTTCTTCCTCCTGTCCTCTTTTTACTCTTATTTCCTTCCCTCATTGTCTTCATGAAGTGATAGATAGACATGATTAGTGATGTCGAGCTCAAATTGCAGAAAATGTGCAAAAAACACAGGAAAGCAATGGTTTGAAAAGAAAGCCACAAAATTTTTTAAAAAAAATTATATTTGCATAGTGCGTCTGTAAGCACATGTAATTGCACGTGTATATGCGCAGATAATACTTATTACACGCGTGACAGACGCGCAGTAACAATTAAACTAATTAGATGCTAGCTTTTGGTTGTTTTTGGATCAACATGACATGACTTTCCTAGTCTTTCAATATCAAAATGTTTGCCTCCATGTTGTAAGTATCAATACATGCATTTAGGAAATATGACATATATACCAAATGAAATCACATTTGTCCTTATGATCCAGGTGTAATTATGTCGTATATACATCCAATCGTGCCCTATACATGCATCACTTTGGAAAAGGTGGCCATAGAACTTATTTGGAGGTTTTTTAATGTTTTCTTTTAGTTCTTATTTTCTTATTTGGAATATCACTTGTCCTAATAATCTTATTTCTAACAATGCCACTTTGTTTTCTTTATAGCACTCCATCACAAACCGTTGTCTTGACAAAATAGCCCTAGTGCTTGAGGAAAATCTTCATAGAAAGGTAATAAGTACTATATTTTTCATTTGCATAATGTTCTTGAGTCTTTCAAAAGATATTTCATTCAATTTTATAGCATGTTAATATATTAATATTTGGAATGCTCTCTTAAGTTAATATATTAATATCTCTTAAGTTACATCTAAGAATGCTCTCTTGTAAGCTACTTGGAAGTTGATGCCTAAATTTAGAGCAAAGGTGTCAAAATGAAGCTCACCAAAAAGGATAAAAGTGTCATTGATTTTGTCTTGAAGCCCAACCTTGGGCATCAAATTTAAAGCCTAATTTGAATTGTGAAGACTTGGTTTTGGCAACCTTGCTAATTTTAGATGTTGATACTACTAATTAGCAGTCGTGTCAAATTACAATTTCTAGATATGTAGGGCAATGTACCATCATGTGTCCCTGTTAGTTTCAAGACTTCGAAACAATCTAGTAGAGGTTAACCTAATCTAATACTCACATTGTGGCACAAAATATTTCAAAATTTTTTAAGGGCTATGAATATCCTATCATTCATAAATGGGAGAAACCGGTTCATTAGACTAGATGGAAAACTGCACTCGACTACAAAAAAAAAACACACACACACACACACACTCTCTCTCTCTCTCTCTCTCTCTCTCTCTCTCTCTCTCTCTCTCAGCGTACCTAATTGGTTTGAAAGTCTCACAATCCCTTTGCTGAGAGCCTTCAAGCGCAGCTCGATTGTTGGAAAGAAGGAAATTGCTTCTTTGTATGGCTCAGTATGCTCATCGTGACTTGTGATACTTCTAAAGCATGTCACAATTGGCATCTTAGAAGGAAAAACTGAGGTAAAACACGCATGCTGATGCACATACAAAAGCTGGGAAGCTAACCGGGGTACAAACTAAATGCTAAGAATTGAAGCCATCATCTCTCTCTCTCTCTCTCTCTTCAAAAGTAAGAACTACTAGGAAGAATCTCACCTTCTGACAGTCGCTATAGGATGCATTATAAGCTTCACAGAGGACGCCTCGAGGTGCGCCTCACTATTGGGCTACATAGACATTCCATATAATTTTGTGCAGCTGTTGATGATCATGTTGCTGTAGATCATTGATCTCTGGTTGATCAATGGTCTGTCATGAGGGCCATCACGCGCCACAAACTTCTCTAGCACAAAGAGCCAACCCCCGAGGCCGCCAGCTTGCTGCTGTCGTATCGATCTCAAATGACTTACATAGTCCATGGTATGTACAGATGTCTCTCATAAGAGGATCATCACATGCGATCCATTGTCCATCCCTGTGAATTGGGATCTCCTACCAAACAGTTAGTATATTCACTGTTCTTCTTCATGGGCACTAAACGAAATCTTACTTTTTTCTTTCTCCTCTTTTTTTTGCAATATCTATGCTTACTATGACTGTGGCTGGCCAACTCTCTGCTTAGACTTCATGGACGCAACCTGTGTTGAGAGAGAGAGAGAAAGAAAGAGAGACTGAGAGAGGGGCGGGAGGGAGGAGGTGCGGCAGGTACGAAGGCAAGTTTGCAGGATTAGAAACGAGAAAGATATTATGCTGGAGCTGACTTGCGCTGTTTCATGGGTCCGCACAAGCTTCCCATGGCGACACAGGTCTTCCTTGCCCTCCCGAAGCCTCAAACACACCCACAGCCACCTTTAACAAAACCTCTACCTCTCTCTCTCTCTCTCTCTCTTTCTCTCTCTCTCTCTCTCTTTCTCTCTCTCTCTCCCTCTCTCTACTAAAAACGTCTCACCTTTCATATATAGTCAACAGTTTCAGAACTTAATATAGCAGGCATGATGCCATTTTTATGTTCGTGAATCGTATACATAGATTCTAGAAAGCCAGGACGGGCTAACCGTCCTCTCTCTCTCTCATTTTTAGGATGCCTCATTTTTAGGATGCTCCATTGACTTCAGCAAGTTCCCATGACAATGATCTATTTTAGTCACCAACAAGTGGACACACTAGCTAAAGATGATGAAAAGAGGACATGTGCACATTGGCTACATGTGATCTAGGTAGACCACTTTCAACTTCTTTACAATTATTCCAAACAGGTAATATGTAGGTTTTGATGGTTCAATTTCCAAAATGCATTGGAGCAGTATGGCTTCATCTTCTCCTTTTTACGTGTGTAAAACAGAAATTGTCTTGTAATTGAAGATCATAAAGAGATAAGGTATGAGGGAATCCAAGTCATCATTCACAGAGACAGTTTTTTGTGAGAACTCATGACATAAAAGGTTGCATAGTCTCTTAGACTGCCCGTCTTCTTCTTCCTCAAGTACAGAGCCATCTTGATGAAGTGCTCCTCTGTAATCAATCTCCTCGACCTCCCGCAGTGAAGGAAGTTCTCCCGTACGTCGCTGGAAGTCAAAGTAGTGCCTATGTTTTCTTCAAACAATTCCACACCCTTTTGAAGTTAGCTCCCTGTAATTAATCTTCCTCGACGTTGTAGAGAGCCGCTTCTGATTGGATGCTGGAGATTGTTTTGTTTGCTGAGCATCGGAAGACTCCTCGCCGCTACATGTTGGTACTCGGTCATTCGTATATTAGGCCCTGATTTCAAGTTCTGGATAAAGTATCCATTCAAACCAGATATGATAAACGGTGGCTTGTTAGATTGAGGCTCCTCATCGATGTCTTCATGCTTGACGCGATATTCAACACCCTACTTAGATTCAATTTTCGCAGGTGAGACAGAGGAGCTCTCCTGAAGTCCTGGGCAGAAAACGGCTCTGTGCACGAGTAAGCAGTGCCTCTGCTTTCGGTAATTTGCTTGTATGCCCTTCGCCTTCTGAAATTTCTCCTCCATAGACTGGACCTTGGTGCCTCTCTCCTCTCTCTCGTGTCTGTGCGCGCCACTCCTGTCTCCTGGGATTCATATGAGACTGTTCCGTCCCATCAGCTGCTGCTTCTAATTTTTCCTGTCGTGTGCTGTGTGTGTAGCCGGTTGTTAGTGGGAATCGAGGTCAACTGCTTGTCACAGCAAATGGGCTACAGCGGAATCCAGCACTAAATTTATAGGTCCACCTTACTTCTTTTCGTTGCGTGCTTGATTGAATATGACTGTAAACCTTTCGGCCGAAGCCAGATCCTGTTCATCCCATGCATCAGACTGTGGCAGCTCATGACTTCTATCTGGCGTCATCCTTTGATGAGGGCTTGTCACTTCGTCTCCTGAATGGGAATCAAAATACTAAGCAGGAACTTGCTGGAACCTGGGCCAAGATCCAAGTTACACGCGCGCGTGCTCCCTGAAGAAGACAGCGATGCCCTTTGTTTCAGATCCGTCTCATTCATTCTAGAAAAATTCTATGTTTTCGAGCATATTTTCTTCCTCGTGGAGCAGCAGAGTTTAGTATCTCTTCCCGATTGAAAAAGCTCCCTCCTTTTTCTTCCTTGTAGATCCGCAGAGTACCAGATTCCCCCCCCTTTTCCGATTCAAAAAGCTCCTCCTTTTTCCAGAAAAGCTTCCTTTTTTCCCCCCAAGAAAGCGGGGCAATTTTAGCATTAATCACACCTTTTAATATCGACCAAGCCTGCAAATCACTTCATTGTCGATATGATTAAAGATATTTTCCCATGGCCCTCACGACAATTAGGCGGCCTTAGCAAAGCCTACACGTGTATTTCCATAATCGAAAACCATGTGGTAAACGCCCATGAAAACATCTCCAAGAATCCATAGAGGCCCTGAAGGAACATCCAGACCCATAAACCCACTAATACATTGCATTTCATTACCCTCTCCAACTTTCAAGATATACTATTCAAGCGTAAGATCAAAATGTTTCCCTCCTATCATAAAGGTCACTGTGGGCATGGAAGAAACTTGGTCACACTCCACAACACTCTCTCCATTCGGATTCGGAAGGCATTCGCACATCTTGCTAAGATACGCTTTGATAAGCTCCCCGGACTCATCAGTGATCAGTTGGTTCTGTGCCCATACTACTGCCATTTCACACATAGTACATCCAGTTGTAGATGTTGGAAACATCCTCACAAAGCCCATAATCGGCATATCTTGAAATAAGTGTAGCCCATGACATTGCATCTCGATTTACCAGTCTACCAAAACTCCTTATTCTTCTCCGTCTTCATCATAAAATGAAAGAACAAACATAATAACTAAGTATGTACAAAGTATCAAATCACACACACAACTTTTGGGTGGTTTTCACACCTCGAATGCGCAGCAATACGACATCCACCCCCTCTAATCCTGCGCATGCTCCGGATGGGCCAACTACCCATGATCATTATCATCAAGCTCCACAAACAGATCAATCTCTTCATTATGCATTTCCGGTAGATCAACAAGATTATCTGTCATATCATCTGTTTCTTCCATAGAAATTTCTTCCCGTTGCTCTTCTCTTGAAATTTCTTCCAATGCATATTCCTCATCATCTATTTTCTTGAAAATCTTGATTCTTTTTCCAACAATAGGCACTCTAAGCACTGTCCCATCCAATTCTGTTAGCTCATATGTTGCATTATCAAAGACATGTCTGACTATGTACGGCCCAAACCATCTTTTCACCATCTTCCGAAGTGTAGTATGCTGATTTTCAAGGCTGCTATCAAAGACCAATACCCAATCTCCCTCTTCTATTGCTCTAGGCCGCAAGCGATGCCTGCTGTCAAACCTGTCCTTATTCCTTAGTCTAGCAACCTTTAACCTATCAATAGCTAGCTGAATATCCTCAGGTCTCCTCTCCAACTGTCGAATCCAAAGAGCCAAGATCTCCTCTCTCGTCAAATCCTCCTGCCAATGTAAAACTGACCAAGTCAAAGCACAAGTCTCAGTCGACATAACAGGTTTTTGACCATACATCAACTCTGCAGGCATATATCCTATGGTAACACTATGAGTCGTATGATTAGCCCATAAAGCAAATGGTAGAAGTCTCAGCCATTCTCCAATCCGTCCTCTGCATGCTTTGGCTAATGCTTTCACTATCGGCGGATGCCCTCTTTCACTCTTTCCATTTCCCTCTAGATTATATGCTGTAGTTAGAGCCAACTTGATTCCTAGCTGAGAGAAAAAATCCCTAGCTTCATCTGCATCCAATTCACCACGATCCGTAGTGATCTTACCCACACAACCATACCTGCATAAAATTTCCTCCAATAAGAACTTACACACTGCACTAGTGGACTTCGTTCTCAAAGATCTGCCCTCAACATGATTGGTGAGATCCTCTCTAGCCAAAACAATGTATCCCATCTGCCATACACCCATAGGCATGGTAACCAAATCAACTACCCACTTATAATGAATGCATAGCGGATAGGTTGGATGAAGCTCATCTCGATGACGCACTACTGAATACATCTGGCAATCTTTGCAAGTCTCAACAAAGTGAGAAACATCTCTATATATGCCTTTCCACCAATATTTCTCCTTGATTTTCTCATAAGTAGCCCACACTCCTCTATGACCAGCCCAAGGACTCTCATGAAACTCCCTCATCACCTGTAACTGTGTCTCTCTATCGCAGACAACCCGCAAAGGTAATCCGCCTCTTTTCTTCGGATGCTTCCAAAGAAATCCATCCTTGAGAAAATAACCATAGTCTTTCCTTTTGATCTTCTTGAACTCTTCATCCGTCCATTCATCTCTTTTGCTTAGTGTACTAAGGTACCTGCCAATCTGCAACCAATCTCCCACATAGAGTTCTTCTATGAAAGCCACAATATCATAGACATGACAAACATGATCAACCATAGTGGCTGAAATTTCTGCATCATCCTCTTCTGCAAGTAGAGTCTCCTCATCATCATATCTGGCTCTAGACAACATATCTGCTACTGGATTATCCTTCCCTGCTATGTGTTTAAATTCCCGATTTAATGACTTGATGTATGCAATCCATCTCAGCATGGCTATATCCGGAGTAGAGCAACTCGTGATCATACCAATCAATGGCAAGCAATCTGTCTCTACCACACCTGAAGCTCCAATAAAGTACTCCTTGTCACATTTGAGAGCCGTGACAATCCCCAATAACTCCCTCTTGATTTTCGGATATCTCCTCTGTCTCTCGTTTAGGACTTTCACCCCAAACCGAATAGCATACCTATTTCCATCTACATCATCTTGACCCACAACCCAACCTATGCCAATTGGACTAGTATCAACTGTCAATACAATAGGCTTTCCACAATTATAATATGCTTTCCTGAGAGTAGGAGCATTCTACAATAACTTCTTTAATTTTTGCATGGCTCTAGTGTGGCACTCATCCCAATAAAATTTCTGTCCCTTTCGAAGCAGCTGATACAAACAATCTGCTATGTGTGCAAAATGAGGTATCCAAATCATATAAAACACACAAGCTCCAATGAATCTCCGTATCTCTGAAGTGGTAGAAAAATACTCCGCAATCTTGCCTATAGCATTCACCTTATCAGGTGAGGGTTTTCTGCCATAATATCCACACATATGTCCAACAATGACAACCTCATTCACTCCAAAAACAGATTTTTGCCCTGAAAGTGTCAAGTTCACTTCTTCTAACCTGGCCAAAATCTTCTCACATGCTGAAATATGATGAGCCACAAAGTATCTGCATCCGTGCTCATTTAGACTCTCATTCTTCTCTTTTTCTGCACACCCCTTAATGGGCACATAATCCAAGAAAGGCATGGTAAGCTGAGGTATGTAATCACGAAGGACCTTATGCATGGCATTCATCATATGCGCAACAGAATTAGTGGCACCTTGAGGCAAGGTACACATCCTGACAAGCCCAATAGGAGTTCTCATGGTGGTTATGTCCCTGCTTTCCAAAGCTAGCTGAAACTGATCATATCCTGAATACAAATCACCTAAAGAATAGATGGCACGTCCAGCAAATGCCTCTGCAAACTCATCCACAACTAGACCTATACCAACATTCCTGATAGTAACTCTGTTCACTGGCTACATGTCCTGAATAAATCGGAGAGTACCATTCTTCTTTGGAACTGTAAACCACCTGTTTGAGTATGGTGCAGATGAAGGCTCAAGAATTTCCATCCTTATTTTCTCATTCAATAAATCAATCAGCTTTGGCAAGTGTGCTTTAGGCACTGGAATAGGTCGGAGATTCCATGGGATATGAGGAATAGTAAAAATGACCATAGGAGCAACAATATCAGGATTCACACATCCAATCTCATGTGGGAAAAAAGCAAATCCCCTTCCATGTCGCTCAAGCATATCCTGAAAGCATTGCTTCTCTATGGGTAGCAAGAAATCACCATTTCCAATTTTCAATTCAGCAAGAGTCTCTGCTGAAAATTTATGACCAATATGCTCCGGATTCCTCAAAATTTGATGTTTAGCAGCCCTCTCTATTTGCTGATCACTGTCAGGTGGAAGCGGTACAACAACCGGCTTCACCTTCTTATCCACAGTTTTGTATTTCGTGTCAACCCTGGCTTCATTATGCTCTTCTGCATTACATAAATCTTGCTGTAAATCAGCAATTCTGCACTCCAATGGCTGAATATCCTCAGCCCTCTGCTCTATGGACTGCATAGGAACAGCCCCAAACTCTGAATGCTGAAATATTTTAGCAATAAACTCTGTTGGCTGAAAATTTTCAGCCCTCTGTCTCTCTGAAAGCTGATCATAACCAGCTGGAAACTCTGTTTGCTGAATTTCTTCAGCACTCAACACTCTTTGCTGAGTTACCTCAGCCTCTCACTCAATCTGTGACATAAAATCTGCAGTTTCATGAAACATATCCAGGGACTGCACTAATACATTACTGTGACAATTCAGCATATCAGTTTTCAGCATATCTCCCATCTCTGTCATCATATCTGCACAAATCACACTGTCATACATCCCATCTATGTGCTCATCATCCTCCAAAATTCCTGCATTTTTCAAAATTTTCTCCTTCCTGCATATATACTGCCTGGCAGCTCTAGGTAACCTAGAAGTCTTCTGATAACTCATCGAACTGTTTGCTAAAATCCCAACAAAACCGGAGGAGAAAACACCGCTGCCAGGAGGCGAGAACTCCAATCTCCTCTCCTCTGTACCACCATCGTCTCGCGAAACGGCAGTACCTAATGAAAACCCGAATCCCTCACAGTGGGCAAAGGTGCATCTCTGAGAGTATCCCTGTTTCTAACATGGTTCACACATACAGTCATAAACTGAACTGCTCTCATACCATCTTTACTGTGAATCCGTGCATAAGCAGATCCATCATCCATGACCTTTGTTTCCATGCGCATCTCTGTGATGAATGGCTGACCAAGAATTATGGGATAAGAGCATGAATCCTGCACAAAGAAATGAAAATCCTCCTCTACATCACCAATAGAAACCCTGACACTAGGACAAGCAGCATACAAATCACCTGCAGTGTTATTGGCGGCTCTCATACGCCACCCATGCTCTACATCCATAGGCCATCTGTTACTCTCATAAACTCCACGAACTATGAAATTAATCTCTGAACCATGATCCACCAATGCAACATAAGGCATCTGTTTCTCTCCAATCTTTACCATCGTCTCTGTAGTTGCCCTAGCCCAATGGCTCCGTGAAAAGTGACTACGCGGTATCATGACAGGCTCATCAATTTCAGCATAATGCATAGGCTGAACCCTCTTCTCTACCTACGGAAAAACAGAAGCATTATCAACCATAACCTCATCTTCATCCTCATCTAACTCCCCAATCAAAACTCCCTGTGTATCAGTGGTAGACAATGCATGCCTTTTCCTCTTCAGGACCTCCTGAAACTGATCCTGAAACCCTATTTTCGAGATGCCCAAAATCTCAGAAATAGTGAAAGTCACCTCACTGCCAAGTATCTTGTCATTAAAGATTTTCTTCATGTCCGTAGATGTCTCAATATCGGACATCAATCTAAACCCTAGCTGCTTTCTCTCTCTAGGCTCTTGCCTCTTTTCTCTCTTTTGAGCATCTTCCATCTGTCGATCTGGCTCTGATCGTGAAGACGGTCCTGCAGTAGGTGGAGTAACAAACTCACCCCCTCTAGTCTTCTTAGCTGCACTTGGATTTTCTTCATCCCTCTTATGCTTCTCCTCAACAAGTACATCTGCACCATGAGACTTAACCAAATAAGCATAAATAGAGTACCTGTCAACAGGCGAGTCCCAACCTGTCTCTGATCTGATGCTAGAGCTTGCACTAGTCAAAACAGTTTGCTGAATTTTTCCCTTGTTTGCAGTCTCCATAGCATAAGTCCATAGCGCTGACTGAGTCTCTGAACCCTTCTCAATCTGGACTCCATATGCAGAAGCATCACCTCTAGCTATCACATAAGAAGTACGTGCAGCCATGTCATCCACTAACTTCTTCATTCCACCTTTACCAAAATTGGTAGCAAGTGGAGCTCCTGTCTCAGTCAACCAAATCTTACCATCTTGCCCCCAATATACCAAATTCTTCCTCCTTTCATCTTGAAAAGATTCACAATACCTGCAATGCTGATGGTCCGTACTATCGCACCAAATACATCTCCGATCTCTCCTAGGTGCACTAGGAGCACTCCTAGGTGCAGTAGGAGCACTAGAAGAAGTAGTAGGTGCAGTCGAAGCAAACTGCTCTTTCAACTTTCCCACCAACTCCGCTTTGACTGACTCCAGTGTCAAATCTGTGATGCCTTTGATTATGTCATCAAGAGAGGTAGGCACCGATGGAGCGGATGGTTTTGGAGCAGAAGGTGTAGGCATCAATCGTGGAACAGGAGGAATAGGTAGAGTGGAAACAGTAGGCACTGGCATAGGCCAAGAAACTAGCTGAGGAGGAGAAGAAATAACAGGGATAGAAGCAGGCATAGGAGCTGATGATGGTGTAGGTGTCATGGAACCATTCTGTAGGCGAGTCTTCCATATCCTCCTCTTGGTCAAAGTCGAGACTGCATCCTGAGCATCCTGCCAATCAGTTTTAAGACCCATCGGCTTCGTGCGATCCTCAAGAAGCTCACCCAATTCTTCTTGAAGAGCAGGATCAGCAGCTTGCAAGAAAAGCTCAACTTTTTCAACATCCAATGCTCTTTGTTCAATGGCATCAAGCTGACTATACCTCTCCTCAAATTCTCGAATCAACTCTGAAGCAGCTAGACCTTTGTTTGGCATGTAGACCCACTCTCGGAATGACCGCCGAGTAGCCATACCAAAATCCTCAAGGAAGTATTCTTCTTTCAAGGCCTTCTTAAAATCTTGCCAATGGGTATTTTGAATAAAAAGATCGGTCACTTTTGCCCTCAAAGCGGGTGTGACAAGACGAAGGAAGTACTTACTCATAAGTCCAGCTGAAACTCCGAAAAATCCCATCTTGATCTCATATGTCTTCAAATATGCTGAAACATTATGGCCGTCAAATAGCTTCTTCTCATTCTCAACTGCTTCAATAGCCTTAGTCGCGTTGTTTGCATTCTCCTGCTCCGAATAGAGTTGCCTTTGCTGAGATAACTGTTGTTGATGCAATTGTTGCTGCTGCTGCATATACAATTGTGTTTGCTGATTTTGGAGCTCCATATACATATTCTGTAAAATATGCTTTAGATCCTCCGTTGAAGTACTTGACGCAGTAGTCATTGATAGAGCTGAAGTAGATGCAGCTGGAGTTGTAGAAGAGGCTGAAATAGAGGCTGAAGTATCTCCCATCCTGAAATTTCTGCGACGCTTTCACGTCGGGTTCACCAAAGATGTCGAAGGGTTTGTGAAAACATTGCACTAACCATCAAATTCTTGTTGTGCTAAGCATACGCTTGTTTTTTAAGAACATATATACAACAGGTAGACCACTTTCAGCTTCTTTACAATTATTCCAAACAGGTAATATGTAGGTTTTGATGGTTCAATTTCCAGAATGCATTGGAGCAGTATGGCTTCATCTTCTCCTTTTTACGTGTGTAAAACAGAAATTGTCTTGCAATTGAAGATCATAAAGAGACAAGGTATGAGGGAATCCAAGTCATCATTCACAGAGACAGTTTTCTGTAAGAACTCATGACATAAAAGGTTGCATAGTCTCTCAGACTGCCCGTCTTCTTCTTCCTCACGTACAGAGCCATCTTGATGAAGTGCTCCTCTGTAATCAATCTCCTCGACCTCCCGCAGTGAAGGAAGTTCTCCCATACATCGCTGGAAGTCAAAGTAGTGCCTATGTTTTCTTCAAACAATTCCACACCCTTCTAAAGTTATCTCCCTGTAATTAATCTTCCTCGACGTTGCAGAGAGCCGCTTCTGATTGGCTGCTGGAGATTGTTTTGTTTGCTGAGCATCGGAAGACTCCTCGTCGCTACATGTTGGTACTCGGTCATTCATATATTGGGCCCTGATTTCAAGTTCTGGATAAAGTATCCATTCAAACCAGATATGATAAATGGTGGCTTGTTAGATTGAGGCTCCTCATCGATGTCTTCATGCTTGACGCGATATTCAACACCCTACTTAGATTCAATTTTCGCAGGTGAGACAGAGGAGCTCTCCTGAAGTCCTGGGCAGAAAACAGCTCTGTGCACGAGTAAGCAGTGCCTCTGCTTCCGCTAATTTGCTTGTATGCCCTTCGCCTTCTGAAATTTCTTCTCCATAGACTGGACCTCGGTGCCTCTCTCCTCTCTCTCGTGTCTGTGCGCGCCACTCCTGTCTCCTGGGATTCATATGAGACTGTTCCGTCCCATCAGCTGCTGCTTCTAATTTTTCCTGTCATGTGCTGTGTGTGTAGCTGGTTGTTAGTGGGAACCGAGGTCAACTGCTTGTCATAGCAAACGGGCTACAGCGGAATCCAGCACTAAATTTATAGGTCCACCTAACTTCTTTTCGTTGCGTGCTTGATTGAATATGACTATAAACCTTTCGTCGGCCGAAGCTGGATCCTATTCATCACATGCATCAAACTGTGGCAGCTCATGACTTCTATCTGGCGTCATCCTTTGATGAGGGCTCGTCACTTCGTCTCCTGAAGGGGAATCAAAATACTAAGCAAGGACTTGCTAGAACCTGGGCCAAGATCCAAGTTACACGGGCGCGCGCTCCCTGAAGAAGACAACGATACCCTTTGTTTCAGATCCGTCTCATTCATTCCAGAAAAATTCTGTGTTTTCGAGCATATTTTCTTCCTCGTCGAGCAGCAGAGTTCCGTATCTCTTCCCAATTGAAAAAGCTCCCTCCTTTTTCTTCCTCATAGATCCGTAGAGTACCAGATTTTCCCCCCCCTTTTCCGATTCAAAAAGCCTACACGTGTATTTCCATAATCGAAAACCATGTGGTAAACGCCCATGAAAACATCTCCAAGAATCCATAGAGGCCCTGAAGGAACATCCAAACCCATAAACCCACTAACACATTGCATTTCATTACCCTCTCCAACTTTCAAGATATACTATTCAAGCGTAAGATCAAAATGTTTCCCTCCTATCGGTCACTGTGGGCATGGAAGAAACTTGGTCACACTCCACAACACTCTCTCCATTCAGATTCGGAAGGCATTCGCACATCTTGCTAAGATACGCTTTGATAAGATCCCCAGACTCATCAGTGATCAGTTGGTTCTGTGCCCATACTACTGCCATTTCACACATAGTATATCCAGTTGTAGATGTTGGAAACATCCTCACAAAGCCCATAATCGACATATCTTGAAATAAGTGTAGCCCATGAGATTGCATCTCGAGTTACCAGTCTACCAAAACTCCTTATTCTTCTCCGTCTTCATCATAAAATGAAAGAGCAAACATAACAACTAAGTATGTACAAAGTATCAAATCACACACACAACTTTTGGGTGGTTTTCACACCTCGAATGCACAGCAATACGACAACGCGGATATATAGACACGTTCTATATACTAGCATAAATAGACGCTTTGACATACGCGCCTGCTTTTTCGTGTGTACAGTGCACGTCTATAGGGCATTTCTCTTGTAGTGTCATTTGCGATAGCCCACAGCAAGATTGATAAATCAATTTGCAAGCAATTATACTCATTCCTAATGCACCAGACCACATGTGACTTGCGTATATGAAAGTCTAGGTTTCTATCCATCGGTGCAATTGCATCTTACGAACGGAAACTAACATTTCGTGTGTTTCTTTTAATCATGATTGTGGAGCATGAATTCTAAATGATTATTCATGCACTGAACTGGTTCAAAAGCTATTATTTTATGTGAAATAATGTAAAAACATTATGATTTTATGTGTGTAAAAGCTATCATTCCATGCATATAAACTTGTGCGAACTCCATACTCTACCATTTCATGTATGCAACCGGGCACTTAGAGTAAACAAAAAGTCCTAAGGCTTGTTCTTGTTCAATGCATGTAGCTACCCTTTCATTTCTTCTTCAAGAAACAATATGAATTATGCTTAATCAATATTGATTATAAAACCTAGGATATTCAAAAAGAACCTGGGTTTGATTCGTGATCGTAGGGGCATTTGTTGCGTTGGTCGCTCCGCTTGCCTCTCCCGCATTACTGGTACCAATGGTAGCTTTGGCACCTGCGCTTCCCGCGGCTTTCTTTTTGGGAGCCATTTGCCACACGGAGTTTGGACAGACCGGACTTAACGGCCTTTAGTACGATAGGCTCGGGTAGAAAGGTCATTAGATGGGGGCCCTTCGCCGAGCGGGTGGCTTGAAGAAGATGGCTTCACAAACGCGGCTCTTCGAGGGCTACTCACCAACTCTCACTCGCTCTCTTTCTTTCCCTCTCTCACTCTCTCTTCTTCTTCTTCTTCTTCTCTTCTTCTCTTTCTCCTCTTCCTCTTCTACTTCTTTCTCTCTTCTTCTCCTTCTTCTCTTCTTCTTCTCCTTTTCTCTTCTCTCTCTTCTTCTCCCTCTCTTCTTCTTCTCCCTCTCTCTTCTCTCTCTCCTTCTCTTCTTCTCTCCCTCTCTTGTTCTTCTTCTACTTCTTCTCTTCTCTCTCTTCTCTTCTCTTCTTCTCCTTCCTCTCTTCTTCTTCTCCCTCTCTCTTCTCTCTCTCCTTCTCTTCTTCTCTCCCCCTCATCTTCTTCTTCTGCTTCTTGTCTTCCTCTCCTCTTTCTCTTCTACCTCTTCTTCTTCTTCTTCTTCTCCTTCTCTCTTCTCTCTCTCCTTCTCTTCTTCTCTCCCTCTTCTTCTCTTCTCTCTCCCTCTCCTTCCTCTTCTCTCCTTCTCCTTCTCTCCCTCTTCCTCCTCTTCTTCTCTTCTCTCTCCCTCACTTCTTCTTCTCTCCTTATCCTTCTCTCCTTCTCCTTCTCTCCCTCTTCCTCCTCTTCTTCTCTTCACTCTCCCTCTCCTTCTTCTACTCACTGATCACGGGGGGGGGGGGGGGGGGGGGGGGAAGAGGATTTTTAGACAAACGAGGAGGGGGGTGGTGGAGTACTCTGACGGAGCCCCAAGGCTGCGCAGCTGCTGAATGGAAGGGGGAGGTGATGACACAAGGAGGGGGGCGCTGTCTTTCTAGATGAGGGAGGGGGAGGAGCCTCCCCTTTTATAGGAGGGGGAGGAGGTGGGCATGGCTGCCACCCCTCCCACCTAGGGGGGCTACATGCCCCCCATACTACCACATCACTCCCTCTCTCTCTCTCCCCAACGTGCTGTCGGCTAGGAGAGAGGGGGAGTTAAAAATTTTTGAACTTTTTTTTGTGAAATTAAGGGGGGGGAGATGTTACAAGTATAGTTCCATCCGCAAGGTTTGCGGACGATGGTTTTGGCCCTATTTAGTGCAGCATGTCCATGACAATGCTACATATTCTTTGGCAGAACTTGATGGTAGTGCCTTGCAAATTCCAATTGCAGGGAAGAGAATCAAACTCTTCAAGAGAAGAGGTGCTACAACTTATGCAGTCAAGGAGTTGGATGATGCAAATTACGATGGACTTGAGCCAGGAGAGGATGAAGATGAAGGTAGGGACATTGAAGAAGTGATGAGGATGGGTAGCTGTGGCCCATCCAGAGGATGTGCAGGTTTGGAGAGGGCTGATGTCGTGATGCTACGCATCTACCATTGCAAATCTAAGGACGAAATTTTCTGCCAAGTTTTTGAACTCTTAAGTCAGCGTCATTATGAGTTTATTTTCTATTGCGTGTTTCTTTTGTATTTTCATCTACATAATGCACAAGCACATATAGTTAGGCTAGGTACAAATTCCTCAATGCATTCATAATTTTGTGTGGAACATCGCTCGATTGATTGGAACCAAATTTGCATATTGCACGAGTGATTGGGCACAAAAGTTCTTACTCAAAGCATGATCTTGATAGGGCACAATGCATGGAAAATTTGATTCACAAAAAGGGATTCTGAGGGAAAGATTGTATTGATCCTTTGCTTGGACTTTCCCCATGAGACTTGTAATTTGGATGTTACTAGTGCAGATGATATGTTTCTTCTTATGCGAAATTGGATTAACATTTAGCAACCTACAAAAGCTAAAAGTTATCCGCTTATTCTTTGTGAAGATGGATAAAATAAGCTCTAGAAAAAGAATATTGTTCTATGTTCAAAATGAGCATCTATAACATGTAAAACAACTTGCCATTTTTAACATGCGGACTTCACAAATGCCTTTCTTTCTAGAAGAAGCTAGCCAAAGAAATTACACTCGACAAAACAGGGTAAACTTGGAGGCACCAAAATTGACATAGTCAATCATGTTAGCAGGCCAGCAACGATTGGAAAAATAAAAGCATGCCAAAAATTCGATCGGCCTTTGAAAAGGTTTCAACAAAAGCTATAGCTTTTTGACTGCGTGTTTTTTTTTAGTGGCACTAAATATAAATGAGGAGGGGGACCAAGAAGAAAGATAAACATCAGTATAGGCCCTGCCATGGGCCCATACTTTTCGATTGGTATGACGGAAAGTGCCGGTTTTAGGCGCGTGTCTCTTTTTTCAACATTAAAGGATCTAATAAAATAAAAAACCTTTTACTGCCAACAAATGTACGCGCACACAGCAATAGACCTCCAAAATACTTGCATAAGGGTGCGAGTTCAAATCCTGCTATGCGCAGCAGGAGATCAGACCAACCCCCCTTTTAGAAGCCAGAAGCCTTTTATATTTTAATTAATTTCCACCGAATGACCAGGTGAACCAGTTTGCGGTGGCGAGGCCCACGCTGAAATCTATCCTCAACCCAAGCAGACAAGCGAGCAAAAGCTGGCGAGCTGAGACAATGGAGGAAGCTGAAGCGAAGAAGACTACGTAGAAGCCGCACGAAGGAAAAGCAGAGATGAAGAAACAATGGATCGGAAGCGATACCTACTGTAGGACGTGCATGCAAGAAAAGTCACAAGAAGTCTTGTAGCAGAGCGAGGGCCGCACCACTTCTCTCTGACACACTAATCAGAGTTGCTGAGAGCGGACGACGAGGTGGCAGTGAAGCCCAACACGGAGAGAAGACGACGATGGAGTTGCTGCGACATCTCGCGAAGACAAAGGTGAAAAAAGGAGAAGGAAGATAAGGAGAAGGTGATTAAGAATCTGTGCTCCTACGTTTTTTTTTCCTCTTTCTCTATGCTGCTTACTACCATGGATCGCGAGTGCTACCCTGTCATGAGGAAGATGAAGTGGGAAGCTGACTTTGTGCTTCGACGGAGGAGGCCGTGAGAAGAAACGTCAATGAAGGAGGGCTGTTGGAGATGACGAACTAAAAACTTGAAGCTCAGGAGGAAAAACGACAACGAAGGAGGCCGATAGGATAGAAGCAGAAGACCGAATAGCCTACTGTCATGCAGACGAGCATACGACATGTTGAGAGAAGGGATCAAGCATGATAAACATACGTAGAAGGCGAAGCCAAAGATGTTGACGACAAGCAGCTGCTACAAAAGGCCGAGAAGAAGACGCTAGGCGGCGTAGTTGACGGCGAAAGTAACGAAACTGTGATGGCGGAAGACGTTGTTGCACGACGAAAGCTGAAGATGACGAAGTTAGAGGGTAATGAAGTTAAAGCTGTGAGGTGAAGTTGGCAGAAGGCAGACAATAGGAATCCGTTACGGAAGAACGACTGCAATCAAGAGGCGATGAAGGGATGACAATGCGGAAAGAAGCGATGTCGAAGGAGCGTTGACTATAAAGGGATGAAGAAGAGACGGCTGCAGAGGACGGTACAGAATACGAAGGAAAGGACGTAAAGTCGACAGCAAAAACGTATTCGGTTTGTTGCGTTGGTCGCTCCGCTCGCCTCTCCCGCATTACTGGTACCAATGGTAGCTTTGGCACGTACGCTTCCCACGACTTTCTTTTTGAAAGCCATTTGCCATGCGGAGTTTGGACAGACTATACCTTAACGGCCTTTAGTATGACAAGCTCGGGTAGGAAAGGTCGTTAGATGGGGGGTCCTTTGCCAAGGGGGTGGCTTGAAAAAGATGGCTTCATGAATGCGGCTCCTCGAGGGCTACTCACCAACTCTCACTCGCTCTCTTTCTTTCCCTCTCTCACTCTCTCTTCTTTTTCTCTTCTTCTCTCTCTCTCCTCTTCCTCTTCTACTTCTTTCTCTCTTCTTCTTCTTCTTCTATTCTTCTTCTCCTTTTCTCTTCTCTCTCTTCTTCTCTTCTCTCCTTCTCCTTCTCTTCTTCTCCTCCCTCTCTCTTCTCTCTCTCCTTCTCTTCTTCTCTCCCTCTCCTCTTCTTCTTCTACTTCTTCTCTTCTCTCTCTTCTTCTCCTTCTCCCTCTATCTTCTCTCTCTCCTTCTCTTCTTCTCTCCTTCTCCTCTTCTTCTTCTACTTCTTCTCTTCTTCTCTCCCTCTCCTCTTCCTCTTCTACCTCTTCTTCTTTTTCTTCTCCTTCTCTCTTCTCACCTTCTTCTTCTCTCTTCTCTCTCTCTTTCTCTTCTTCTCTTCTCTCTCCCTCTCCTTCTCCTTCTTTCCCTCTTCCTCCTCTTCTTCTCTTAACTCTCCCTCTCCTTCTTCTACTCGCTGATCACCCGGGGGGGGGGGGGGGGGGGGGGGAGGAGGGGAGGGGGTGTTTCAGATGAAACGAAAAGGGGGGTGGTGGAGTACTCTGAGAAAGCCCCAGGGCCACACAGCGGCCAAACTGAGGGGGGAGGTGATGAAGCATGGAGGGGGGCACTATCTCTCTAGACGAGGGAGGGGGAGGAGCCTCCCCTTTTATAGGAGGGGGAGGAGGTGGGCATGGCCACCACCCCTCCCACATAGGGGGGTTGCATGCCCCCCATACTACCACATCACTCTCTCTCTCTCTCTCCCTAACGTGCTGTCGGTGGGGAGAGAGAGGGGGAGTTAAAAAATTCAAAACTAATAATATATATATATATTTTAATTAAGGGGAGGGAGTTCCTATGGGGAGAAAGGCATGGGGGGCACATGGGGGGGGAGGGATGTTACATCCTCTCCCCCTTAGAGGAATCGAGATGTCCTCATCTCGAGAAGAAAGTGGGAAAGACAAGCACTACTGGACCTTAGAGCTTGTGGGTTAGGGCCCATCACGCTTTCACTGCACTACTTTGATTACTTAAATTATCAACTTAAAATAACAACTTGTAACAACTCATAGGATTCAATAGGATTTATTCCAAGTACAAGACCTATTACCTCAAGAAGATCTTCCTAGGATATCTAGTCATCCTCAAAGGTTACAACACCCTCCAAGCCTTCATCATCATATGGTTCATAATATGAGCCAATTAGAGTTTAAACGGCTTTGTTTGACCGTACGTTCTTGATTCTTTGGGTCCAACTCAGGACAATCTGTTTGGATGTGTCCTAGTTCATTACAGTGGGAACATCCACAGTTGGGGTATCTCTTACGAATGTGTCCTATCTCTCCGCACTTATGGCACCTCTTGTCTTGATCTCATGAGTCATCCTCATCATAGTTGCTTGATTTAAATTCTTGGATAATTGAATTTGCTCGGAGTAATGCGTCTTGCAAGTTCGTTGGGCGCATCGATTCCAATTGAGTGTTTATGGGTGGATTCAACCCAACATAGAATTTTGACACCTATTGTATCATATCCATTGGGGGTGCATACTTTAGGAGTGAAACAAACTTTGAATAATATGCTTCAAGGGATAATCCTAGCTGCTTCAAGTCGTAGAATTCATTCATCTTTTGTGTGCGGTAGGCAGGTGGCAGATACCTCCCTCGCACAGCTTCCTTAAGCTTATCCCAAGTGACTGTCCCCTCTGAGATCGCTTGGTCTCTGCACCACTGTTTCCACCAAAGTCTCATTTCACCTATAAGCTTAAGTTTGGTGAGCATGGCTTGATTAGCAGGTGCAGTTCTTGCTGCTTCAAAATAGTCCTCCATGGACTCAATCCAGATCTTGATGTCAGCTTGAACAGTCCTTCCCTTGCCATCAAACTCGGGTGGCTTAATTTTTTTAAGAAGGAACTTCTTTTCTTGCATGGCAGCATTCGTGGGTGCAGAAGGTGCCTAACAATCAAGCCATACCACTCAGGTTATTTTTGTTTAGGATGTATCTATAAACCGAACATTAATCAATCATGTATCATTATGAAGTTTTGCTTTGATACCAACTATAACGTGCCCGCTCCTCAAATCATGGGACATGTCCTAGCAGTCCATCGAGAGATATATCTAGAAGATGCCACCTGGCTTTCCTAAGGAATGACACGGGGTTTTTCAACTAGGGTCTCTCAATCTGCCCCGCAACAGAACTTATCCGACCATTCCCACTAGGATCGACCTGAAGTCCCGGTTCCTTGTAATCGGGTCTTCCTAACAGCCTTCTAGTGTCGGTCTACAACTGCTCCACTTTTTGCACATACACAATTGGGCCAAAGCAGACTCATACCACACTTGGTTAAAAGAGAATGGAAAATGAGATGGAGGTATCGGTCGACCTCTCTGCCCGTAGGGCATACTCCCATTCCGATCCCCTTAAAACAGTATGAATCAGGGTTTCAACTTACAATTTCTAAGGTCATCGTTTGACTTTTCCTAATATCCCTCATTAACACTTCCTTTGAGGAAAGCTCTCGGCTAACCGAGACTACACTTCCGTAGGATAGACCCATTGGTCACATCCACCATGCATCCCTCAGGGATTGTTTTAGTTATCTAATCACGTGCCACATTATGTTTGACACATAAAAGAAACTTCCTTAATTAATCCCGTTAATAAGAGGTTCCTTTACGTAATTTAGGGCACTGACACGAAAATAAGATCAAACAAGATCAAACACTTCCTTAACTTATCTTTAGATTAATGTTTGTCTCCCGTCCATATAGGAGAATTAAGTGTTCCTTTCTGACTCTGCAAAAAAATCCTTCCCTACCCCGGAAATAAAAACCAAAGGTTTATCCTACCAAGATTCTACCTTGAAACTAGTATCAAGGCCTCGAGATCCCATCTTGAGTCACGTAGAACACTTGTGTAGGGTCCGAAGGCATTGGGATTTATGGCTAGAGCCCCCACTGGCACCCAAGCGTCCTCCTATGCCAAGTAATTTCCATGGAGAGACCTCTCACGGTGGGTTCGGTCCACATCCTCGGCCCGGATTCATAACCCCCTTGGTTAGGGTTTGGCGGTTCACGGGGGGTAGCTAGCTCTATCCTTCTTTAATTATCCCTTTAGGAAATCAACCACAGCTGAAGCAACCAGCCTAATAACATTTACTAGGGAAAACATCCCTTTTGTCCCATGGAAATCAATCATCACAGACCCAGCCATGAAATCATCAACCACACCCCACTTGGGTTAACATCGAAACAGTTGAATGCACAACCCCTTGTTTCAAGGCATCGCGATCTCATTGCATACACAACCAGAATTTAACTTGATGCATCAAAACACTTGCTCAAGGGATTTACAACCTTTTCAAACAACCAAGCATAACTTGGGTCAACAATCCATTTAGGGTTAGGTCACCAACTTCTATTAAGCTAGGAGCATATCTACACTACAACAAAAAGGCTCCATAGACGCACTTGTAGACACAATATTTGAACCGTGTTAAAAAATGTCAAGCGCATTTATTACCGTATCTACTGATGCATCTAAAATTTTGCGTCTAAAAGCGTGCTTATAGTCAGATTTACACGCCTATATAGACACACATATTAACGCGCCACGCAAATATATAATCATATTTATAAAAAAGTGGATACATTCATAATGTGCGTCTATACATGCGTGTATCTGTGCATTGAAAAAAGTGTTTACTCTGCAAGTTTTTGATGAGAATAGATGCACATTTATCCTGCAATTTAGACGCGCCGATAGACGTGCAAAATAGAGGCGTGAAAAAAAACCAGAGAGCCACATGCTCTCTGGTTTTTTTCTCCCCATCAACATCAAATTGTATGCTTAGGAAAAACAGAGAAAGATTATTTCGAAGATTTTTGTACTGAAAACAAAACAATGTATGTAGAACACGAAATTTCATATATGTAGATGAAACGTTTTTACATGATGAGTTCTAGTCCTTGTGACCTCAAGCATGGTCATGGTTGCAAGCACTAGCTAAAAGTAATACATTTCAAAAATGAAAACTACAAGCCAAGGGGAGACATGCATGCATGGGGCTCCTCTATATCTCCTCAAAAGAGGCATCATCATCACTACCACCACCGCTACATGTGCCGTTGCCGTTACCACCACCGCTACTGCTAGTCCCTCCTTCGCTATCCTCAACTGCATCAGGGTTCGCCTACACAAAGGATTAAGGTATATAAATACCATTACAAACAATAAATTAGAGTTACCTATACTTTTCATGTAAAAAATAAAACATACCTCTTCTGATTGTGGAATCCTCATGGCACGATTATATTGCTCCTCCATGATGAGTCCCTCCTCGTAGAAATGATGCCAAGTGGATGCCTGGTTATGACCTTGATGGTAGCCTACCTCTCTAGGAGTAGATATCCTACCAACGATATAATAATATAAAATAATTTGAACATACAACGTATTAGAACACACTACATAATGAAGTGAAACAAATTACAAATTTTAATTTAAAAAAAGAAATCAAATAATACTTACAGACTCAGCCTCCCATGACTCCTTGCCACCTGATCCATAATGCGACAATCCCATGGTTGCCTTCTAGATACGTCACGCCTCTGCATGCTGGCGACTTGTCATTTTCTATGCTACTCTCTTCTTGGCCTCTTTCCACTCCCTGCGGTGGCAATTGGGTGGTTAGCCATATCCAGGGCGCCCCTGCTCTTGTCTCCACAATGACTCCTTGGTGCGCGTCATAAGGTGAGACCTCTTGTTATGAAGCGTGTCTCTCACCTTTGACCATCCCTAATCATCTCAGAATCGTGAATTCTCGGGATTAGGATATCTTGTATGTACTGGCCGCAGCACCTCTTGCCACAAACCATTTTTTTGGTGCTTGAAGGGAATCATGCTTTCTTTGTATGTGGCATGCACGACACTCCTCAAGTAGGCTATCACTTTGCTCCCCTCAGAGTCATGCAAGATACCACCAACATCAGTGACAGAGTAGTACATTTGTGGAGGCTCACCTCTCTCATTTCCCGATGAGGGTGATCGAGAGCCACCTCCTAGTCAACCCTCACAAAGACCTCGACCTCCTCGTCCTCCCGCACGACTCTCCCTCCTCCCTCGACGGGCACTACCCTCTATCTCACTCGATGCAGGTGCTTCTGCAGATGCATGTGCTTTGGCCGATCCATGTACTTCAGTTGATCCCTATGCATCAACTGATCTCTGTGTATGCATAGTGCGTGGAGTACCTGTTAGTAGAGGTGTGCCAAGGTTTGGTGTTTGTGCGGTAGTGCTAGGCAAAGATGTGATAGGTGTGCCAAACATCACACTGAAAGCCTCCTCTGCAGTGGGAGGGAGGCCAAGATAATTGGTCATCTCCCCCATGAATTGCTCCTTGTTTGAAAAACCTCCAAAAAAGCTACTAACACCTCTAGAAAAATCCGCTAAGGTGTTGTTCATGCGTTCCAACTCAGGATCAGTACTGGAAGATCCAGGATTCCACATCTACACAAGAAAAATTATATTACCTTGTGCAGATAAAACATATTACATGCTGCGTCTATATCTATGTCTCTATGTGCGTCTGTCAGCGCGTCTATACTTACATCTACACTGTCATCTGGATGCGCTGACAGACGCGCAGAGTCGAACCATTTTTTTCAAACTTGGTTAAAATACGTGCAAAAAAACCTCCATAGATGACAGTTTATAGCATGTAAAGAGAGAGAGAGAGAGAGAGAGACAAACAAACAGAGAAAGCAAACAAGATTGAGAGAGAGAAGAAGAACTCACCTTCTTTGCTTGTTTCGACGGGTGGTGGCTAGGTTGCAAGCTCCTTGTCCTCCTTCTCCCTTCCCTTGGTAAGTTGCTTGAATCTTCTTCTCTTCCTTGCTGTTTGGCTCTTGTTCTTTACTCTTTGGCTCTTTCTTCCTCCTGTCCTCTTTTTACTCTTATTTCCTTCCCTCATTATCTTCATGAAGTGATAGATAGACATGATTAGTGATGTCGAGCTCAAATTGCAGAAAATGTGCAAAAAACACAGGAAAGCAATGGTTTGAAAAGAAAGCCACAAATTTTTTTAAAAAAATTTATATTTGCATAGCGCGTCTGTAAGCACATGTAATTGCGCGTGTATATGTGCAGATAATACTTATTACACGCGTGACAGACGCGCAGTAACAATTAAACTAATTAGATGCTAGCTTTTGGTTGTTTTTGGATCAACATGACATGACTTTCCTAGTCTTTCAATATCAAAATGTTTGCCTTTATGTTGTAAGTATCAATACATGCATTTAGGAAATATGACATATATACCAAATGAAATCACATTTGTCCTTATGATCCAGGTGTAATTATGTCGTATATACATCCAATCGTGCCCTATACATGCATCACTTTGGAAAAGGTGGCCATAGAACTTATTTGGAGGTTTTTTAATGTTTTCTTTTAGTTCTTATTTTCTTATTTGGAATATCACTTGTCCTAATAATCTTATTTCTAACAATGCTACTTTGTTTTCTTTATAGCACTCCATCACAAACCGTTGTCTTGACAAAATAGCCCTAGTGCTTGAGGAAAATCTTCATAGAAAGGTAATAAGTACTATATTTTTCATTTGCATAATGTTCTTGAGTCTTTCAAAAGATATTTCATTCAATTTTATAGCATGTTAATATATTAATATTTGGAATGCTCTCTTAAGTTAATATATTAATATCTCTTAAGTTACATCTAAGAATGCTCTCTTGTAAGCTACTTGGAAGTTGATGCCTAAATTTAGAGCAAAGGTGTCAAAATGAAGCTCACCAAAAAGGATAAAAGTGTCATTGATTTTGTCTTGAAGCCCAACCTTGGGCATCAAATTTAAAGCCTAATTTGAATTGTGAAGACTTGGTTTTGGCAACCTTGCTAATTTTAGATGTTGATACTACTAATTAGCAGTCGTGTCAAATTACACTTTCTAGATATGTAGGGCAATGTACCATCATGTGTCCCTGTTAGTTTCAAGACTTCGAAACAATCTAGTAGAGGTTAACCTAATCTAATACTCACATTGTGGCACAAAATATTTCAAAAATTTTTAAGGGCTATGAATATCCTATCATTCATAAATGGGAGAAACCGGTTCATTAGACTAGATGGAAAACTGCACTCGACTACAAAAAAAAAACACACACACTCTCTCTCTCTCTCTCTCTCTCTCTCTCTCTCAACGTACCTAATTGGTTTGAAAGTCTCACAATCCCTTTGCTGAGAGCCTTCAAGCGCAGCTCGATTGTTGGAAAGAAGGAAATTGCTTCTTTGTATGGCTCAGTATGCTCATCGTGACTTGTGATACTTCTAAAGCATGTCACAATTGGCATCTTAGAAGGAAAAATTGAGGTAAAACACGCATGCTGATGCACATACAAAAGCTGGGAAGCTAACCGGGGTACAAACTAAATGCTAAGAATTGAAGCCATCATCTCGCTCTCTCTCTCTCTCTTCAAAAGTAAGAACTACTAGGAAGAATCTCACCTTCTGACAGTCGCTATAGGATGCATTATAAGCTTCACAGAGGACGCCTCGAGGTGCGCCTCACTATTGGGCTACATAGACATTCCATATAATTTTTTGCAGCTGTTGATGATCATGTTGCTGCAGATCATTGATCTCTGGTTGATCAATGGTCTGTCATGAGGGCCATCACGCGCCACAAACTTCTCTAGCACAAAGAGCCAACCTCCGAGGCCGCCAGCTTGCTGCTGTCGTATCGATCTCAAATGACTTACATAGTCCATGGTATGTACAGATGTCTCTCATAAGAGGATCATCACATGCGATCCATTGTCCATCCCTGTGAATTGGGATCTCCTACCAAACAGTTAGTATATTCACTGTTCTTCTTCATGGGCACTAAACGAAATCTTACTTTTTTCTTTCTCCTCTTTTTTTTGCAATATCTATGCTTACTATGACTGTGGCTGGCCAACTCTCTGCTTAGATTTCATGGACACAACCTGTGTTGAGAGAGAGAGAGAAAGAAAGAGAGACTGAGAGAGGGGCGGGAGGGAGGAGGTGCGGCAGGTACGAAGGCAAGTTTGCAGGATTAGAAACGAGAAAGATATTCTGCTGGAGCTGACTTGCGCTGTTTCATGGGTCCGCACAAGCTTCCCATGGCAACACAGGTCTTCCTTGCCCTCCCGAAGCCTCAAACACACCCACAGCCACCTTTAACAAAACCTCTACCTCTCTCTCTCTCTCTCTCTCTTTCTCTCTCTCTCTCCCTCTCTCTACTAAAAACGTCTCACCTTTCATATATAGTCAACAGTTTCAGAACTTAATATAGCAGACATGATGCCATTTTTATGTTCGTGAATCGTATACATAGATTCTAGAGAGCCAGGACGGGCTAACCATCCTCTCTCTCTCTCATTTTTAGGATGCCTCATTTTTAGGATGCTCCATTGACTTCAGCAAGTTCCCATGACAATGATCTATTTTAGTCACCAACAAGTGGACACACTGGCTAAAGATGATGAAAAGAGGACATGTGCACATTGGCTACATGTGATCTAGGTGTAATTATGTCATATATACATCCAATCATGCCCTATCCAATCATATTTGTATAGGGCATGATTGGATGTATATAGGGCATGAAATCACATATATATAATTAGCTTTGAATGATTGGATGTATATTTGTAATACTCTGAAAGAAGTAAAGTTGCTAATGTATTCAAACAAATACTAGTTGTTAAGAGGTTTGGTCATATTTAGGGACTTTATGAGAAATGAAAAATATGTGCATTTATTTTCGCATCTATAGGCGCGTTTATAAACGCTGTCGAAGGGTTTGTGAAAACAAAGTCGCGTCTTCAAAAGACCTTGATAAATTTCAGGATAAAAGATCGAACAGATGAATAATCAATATATGAACATAAGCTTCAGAATCTCCCTTCTCCCATAAATGGAACAGGGAATATGAAACCCATAAATTGACCTTTAATATACCAAAGATGCATGTATCCAATAGCTACTGCAAGGATTCAAACATTGCGCTAACCATCAAATTCTTGTTGTACTGAGCATACGCTTGTTTTTTAAGAACATATATACAACAGGTAGACCACGTTCAACTTCTTTACAATTATTCCAAATAGGTAATATGTAGGTTTTGATGGTTCAATTTCCAGAATGCATTGGAGCAGTATGGCTTCATCTTCTCCTTTTTACTTGTGTAAAACGGAAATTGTCTTGCAATTGAAGATCATAAAGAGACAAGGTATGAGGGAATCCAAGTCATCATTCACAGAGACAGTTTTTTGTGAGAACTCATGACATAAAAGGTTGCATAGTCTCTTCGACTGCCCGTCTTCTTCTTCCTCAAGTACAGAGCCATCTTGATGAAGTGCTCCTCTGTAATCAATCTCCTCGACCTCCCGCAGTGAAGGAAGTTCTCCCATACGTCACTGGAAGTCAAAGTAAGGCCTATGTTTTATTCAAACAATTCCACACCCTTCTGAAGTTATCTCCCTGTAATTAATCTTCCTCGACGTTGTAGAGAGCCGCTTCTGATTGGATGCTGGAGATTGTTTTGTTTGCTGAGCATCGGAAGACTCCTCGCCGCTACATGTTGGTACTCGGTCATTCGTATATTAGGCCCTGATTTCAAGTTCTGGATAAAGTATCCATTCAAACCAGAGATGATAAACGGTGGCTTGTTAGATTGAGGCTCCTCATCGATGTCTTCATGCTTGACGCGATATTCAACACCCTACTTAGATTCAATTTTCGCAGGTGAGACAGAGGAGCTCTCCTGAAGTCCTGGGCAGAAAACGGCTCTGTGCACGAGTAAGCAGTGCCTCTGCTTTCGGTAATTTGCTTGTATGCCCTTCGCCTTCTGAAATTTCTCCTCCATAGACTGGACCTTGGTGCCTCTCTCCTCTCTCTCGTGTCTGTGCGCGCCACTCCTGTCTCCTGGGATTCATATGAGACTGTTCCATCCCATCAGCTGCTGCTTCTAATTTTTCCTGTCGTGTGCTGTGTGTGTAGCTGGTTGTTAGTGGGAATCGAGGTCAACTGCTTGTCACAGAAAATGGGCTACAGCGGAATCCAGCACTAAATTTATAGGTCCACCTTACTTCTTTTCATTGCGTGCTTGATTGAATATGACTGTAAACCTTTCGGCCAAAGCCAGATCCTGTTCATCCCATGCATCAGACTGTGGCAGCTCATGACTTCTATCTGGCGTCATCCTTTGATGAGGGCTTGTCACTTCGTCTCCTGAAGGGGAATCAAAATACTAAGCAGGAACTTGCTGGAACCTGGGCCAAGATCCAAGTTACACGCGCGCGTGCTCCCTGAAGAAGACAGCGATGCCCTTTGTTTCAGATCTGTCTCATTCATTCTAGAAAAATTCTATGTTTTCGAGCATATTTTCTTCCTCGTGGAGCAGCAGAGTTTAGTATCTCTTCCCGATTGAAAAAGCTCCCTCCTTTTTCTTCCTCGTAGATCCGCAGAGTACCAGATTCCCCCCCCTTTTCCGATTCAAAAAGCTCCTCCTTTTTCCAGAAAAGCTTCCTTTTTTCCCCCCAGGAAAGCGGGGCAATTTTAGCATTAATCACACCTTTTAATATCGACCAAGCCTGCAAATCACTTCATTGTCGATATGATTAAAGATATTTTCCCATGGCCCTCACGACAATTAGGCGGCCTTAGCAAAGCCTACACGTGTATTTCCATAATCGAAAACCATGTGGTAAACGCCCATGAAAACATCTCCAAGAATCCATAGAGGCCCTGAAGGAACATCCAGACCCATAAACCCACTAATACATTGCATTTCATTACCCTCTCCAACTTTCAAGATATACTATTCAAGCGTAAGATCAAAATGTTTCCCTCCTATCGTAAAGGTCACTGTGGGCATGGAAGAAACTTGGTCACACTCCACAACACTCTCTCCATTCGGATTCGGAAGGCATTCGCACATCTTGCTAAGATACGCTTTGATAAGCTCCCCAGACTCATCAGTGATCAGTTGGTTCTGTGCCCATACTACTGCCATTTCACACATAGTACATCCAGTTGTAGATGTTGGAAACATCCTCACAAAGCCCATAATCGGCATATCTTGAAATAAGTGTAGCCCATGACATTGCATCTCGAGTTACCAGTCTACCAAAACTCCTTATTCTTCTCCATCTTCATCATAAAATGAAAGAGCAAACATAACAACTAAGTATGTACAAAGTATCAAATCACACACACAACTTTTGGGTGGTTTTCACACCTCGAATGCGCAGCAATACGACATCCACCCCCTCTAATCCTGCGCATGCTCCGGATGGGCCAACTACCCATGATCATTATCATCAAGCTCCACAAACAGATCAATCTCTTCATTATGCATTTCCGGTAGATCAACAAGATTATCTGTCATATCATCTGTTTCTTCCATAGAAATTTCTTCTCGTTGCTCCTCTTGAAATTTCTTCCAATGCATATTCCTCATCATCTCTTTTCTTGAAAATCTTGATTCTTTTTCCAACAATAGGCACTCTAAGCACTGTCCCATCCAATTCTGTTAGCTCATATGTTGCATTATCAAAGACATGTCTGACTATGTACGGCCCAAACCATCTTTTCACCATCTTCCGAAGTGTAGTATGCTGATTTTCAAGGCTGCTATCAAAGACCAATACCCAATCTCCCTCTTCTATTGCTCTAGGCCGCAAGCGATGCCTGCTGTCAAACCTGTCCTTATTCCTTAGTCTAGCAACCTTTAACCTATCAATAGCTAGCTGAATATCCTCAGGTCTCCTCTCCAACTGTCGAATCCAAAGAGCCAAGAGCTCCTCTCTCGTCAAATCCTCCTGCCAATGTAAAACTGACCAAGTCAAAGCACAAGTCTCAGTCGACATAACAGGTTTCTGACCATACATCAACTCTGCAGGCATATATCCTATGGTAACACTATGAGTCGTATGATTAGCCCATAAAGCAAATGGTAGAAGTCTCAGCCATTCTCCAATCCGTCCTCTGCATGCTTTGGCTAATGCTTTCACTATCGGCGGATGCCCTCTTTCACTCTTTCCATTTCCCTCTAGATTATATGCTGTAGTTAGAGCCAACTTGATTCCTAGCTGAGAGAAAAAATCCCTAGCTTCATCTGCATCCAATTCACCACGATCCGTAGTGATCTTACCCACACAACCATACCTGCAGAAAATTTCCTCCAATAAGAACTTACACACTGCACTAGTGGACTTCGTTCTCAAAGATCTTCCCTCAACATGATTGGTGAGATCCTCTCTAGCCAAAACAATGTATCCCATCTGCCATACACCCATAGGCATGGTAACCAAATCAACTACCCACTTATAATGAATGCTTTGCGGATAGGTTGGATTAAGCTCATCTCGATGACACACTACTGAATACATCTGGCAATCTCTGCAAGTCTCAACAAAGTGAGAAACATCTCTATATATGCCTTTCCACCAATATTTCTCCTTGATTTTCTCATAAGTAGCCCACACTCCTCTATGACCAGCCCAAGGACTCTCATGAAACTCCCTCATCACCTGTAACTGTGTCTCTCTATCGCAGACAACCCACAAAGGTAATCCGCCTCTTTTCTTCGGATGCTTCCAAAGAAATCCATCCTTGAGAAAATAACCATAGGCTTTCCTTCTGATCTTCTTGAACTCTTCATCCGTCCATTCATCTCTTTTGCTTAGTGTGCTAAGGTACCTGCCAATCTGCAACCAATCTCCCACATAGAGTTCTTCTATGAAAGCCACAATATCATAGACATGACAAACATGATCAACCATAGTGGCTGAAATTTCTGCATCATCCTCTTCTGCAAGTAGAGTCTCCTCATCATCATATCTGGCTCTAGACAACATATCTGCTACTGGATTATCCTTCCCTGCTATGTGTTTAAATTCCCAATTTAATGACTTGATGTATGCAATCCATCTCAGCATGGCTATATCCGGAGTAGAGCAACTCGTGATCATACCAATCAATGGCAAGCAATCTGTCTCTACCACAACTGAAGGTCCAATAAAGTACTCCTTGTCACATTTGAGAGCCGTGACAATCCCCAATAACTCCCTCTTGATTTTCGGATATCTCCTCTGTCTCTCGTTTAGGACTTTCACGCCAAACCGAATAGCATACCTATTTCCATCTGCATCATCTTGACCCACAACCCAACCTATGCCAATTAGACTAGTATCAACTGTCAATACAATAGGCTTTCCACAATTATAATATGCTTTCCTGAGAGTAGGAGCATTCTGCAATAACTTCTTTAATTTTCACATGGCTCTAGTGTGGCACTCATCCCAATAAAATTTCTGCCCCTTTCGAAGCAGCTGATACAAACAATCTGCTATGTGTGCAAAATGAGGTATCCAAATCATATAAAACACACAAGCTCCAATGAATCTCCGTACCTCTGAAGTGGTAGAACAATACTCCGCAATCTTGCCTATAGCATTCACCTTATCAGCTGAGGGTTTTCTGCCATAATATCCACACATATGTCCAACAATGACAACCTCATTCACTCCAAAAACAGATTTTTGCCCTGAAAGTGTCAAGTTCACTTCTTCTAACCTGGCCAAAATCTTCTCACATGCTGAAATATGATGAGCCACAAAGTATCTGCATCCCTGCTCATTTAGACTCTCATTCTTCTCTTCTTCTGCACACCCCTTAATGGGCACATAATCCAAGAAAGGCATGGTAAGCTGAGGTATGTAATCACGAAGGACCTTATGCATGGCATTCATCATATGCGCAACAGAATTAGTGGCACCTTGAGGCAAGGTACACATCCTGACAAGCCCAATAGGAGTTCTCATGGTGGTTATGTCCCTGCTTTCCAAAGCTAGCTGAAACTGATCATATCCTGAATACAAATCACCTAAAGAATAGATGGCACGTCCAGCAAATGCCTCTGCAAACTCATCCACAACTAGACCTATACCAACATTCCTGATAGTAACTCTGTTCACTGGCTGCATGTCCTGAATAAATCGGAGAGTACCATTCTTCTTTGGAACTGTAAACCACCTGTTTGAGTATGGTGCAGATGAAGGCTCAAGAATTTCCATCCTTATTTTCTCATTCAATAAATCAATCAGCTTTGGCAAGTGTGCTTTAGGAACTGGAATAGGTCGGAGATTCCATGGGATATGAGGAATAGTAAAAATGACCATAGGAGCAACAATATCAGGATTCACACATCCAATCTCATGTGGGAAAAAGCAAATCCCCTTCCATGTCGCTCAAGCATATCCTGAAAGCATTGCTTCTCTATGGGTAGCAAGAAATCACCATTTCCAATTTTCAATTCAGCAAGAGTCTCTGCTGAAAATTTATGACCAATATGCTCTGGATTCCTCAAAATTTGCTGTTTAGCAGCCCTCTCTATTTGCTGATCACTGTCAGGTGGAAGCGGTACAACAACCGGCTTCACCTTCTTATCCACAGTTTTGTATTTCGTGTCAACCCTGGCTTCATTATGCTCTTCTGCATTACATAAATCTTGCTGTAAATCAGCAATTCTGCACTCCAATGGCTGAATATCCTCAGCCCTCTGCTCTATGGACTGCATAGGAACAGCCCCAAACTCTGAATGCTAAAATATTTTAGCAGTAAACTCTGTTGGCTGAAAATTTTCAGCCCTCTGTCTCTCTGAAAGCTGATCATAACCAGCTGGAAACTCTGTTTGCTGAATTTCTTCAGCACTCAACACTCTTTGCTGAGTTACCTCAGCCTCTCACTCAATCTGTGACATAAAATCTGCAGTTTCATGAAACATATCCAGGGACTGCACTAATACATTACTGTGACAATTCAGCATATCAGTTTTCAGCATATCTCCCATCTCTGTCATCGTATCTGCACAAATCACACTGTCATACATCCCATCTATGTGCTCATCATCCTCCAAAATTCCTGCATTTTTCAAAATTTTCTCCTTCCTGCATATATACTGCCTGGCAGCTCTAGGTAACCTATAAGTCTTCTGATAACTCATCGAACTGTTTGCTGAAATCCCAACAAAATCGGAGGAGAAAACACCGCTGCTAGGAGGCGAGAACTCCAATCTCCTCTCCTCTGTAACACCATTGTCTCGCGAAACGGCAGTACCTAATGAAAAACCGAATCCCTCACAGTGGGCAAAGGTGCATCTCTAAGAGTATCCCTGTTTCTAACATGGTTCACACATACAGTCATAAACTGAACTGCTCTCATACCATCTTTACTGCGAATCCGTGCATAAGCAGATCCATCATCCATGACCTTTGTTTCCATGCGCATCTCTGTGATGAATGGCTGACCAAGAATTATGGGATAAGAGCATGAATCCTACACAAAGAAATGAAAATCCTCCTCTACATCACCAATAGAAACCCTGACACTAGGACAAGCAGCATACAAATCACCTGCAGTGTTATTGGCGGCTCTCATACGCCACCCATGCTCTACATCCATAGGCCATCTGTTACTCTCATAAACTCCACGAACTATGAAATTAATCTCTGAACCATGATCCACCAATGCAACATAAGGCATCTGTTTCTCTCCAATCTTTACCATCGTCTCTGTAGTTGCCCTAGCCCAATGGCTCCGCGAAAAGTGACTACGCGGTATCATGACAGGCTCATCAATTTCAGCATAATGCATAGGCTGAACCCTCTTCTCTACCTACGGAAAAACAGAAGCATTATCAACCATAACCTCATCTTCATCCTCATCGAACTCCCCAATCAAAACTCCCTGTGTATCAGTGGTAGACAATGCATGCCTTTTCCTCTTCAGGACCTCCTGAAACTGATCCTGAAACCCTATTTTCGAGATGCCCAAAATCTCAGAAATAGTGAAAGTCACCTCACTGCCAAGTATCTTGTCATTAAAGATTTTCTTCATGTCCATAGATGTCTCAATATCGGACATCAATCTAAACCCTAGCTGCTTTCTCTCTCTAGGCTCTTGCCTCTTTTCTCTCTTTTGAGCATCTTCCATCTGTCGATCTGGCTCTGATCGTGAAGACGGTCCTGCAGTAGGTGGAGTAACAAACTCACCCCCTCTAGTCTTCTTAGCTGCACTTGGATTTTCTTCATCCCTCTTATGCTTCTCCTCAACAAGTACATCTGCACCATGAGACTTAACCAAATAAGCATAAATAGAGTACCTGTCAACAGGCGAGTCCCAACCTGTCTCTGATCTGATGCTAGAGCCTGCACTAGTTAAAACAGTTTGCTGAAATTTTCCCTTGTTTGCAGTCTCCATAGCATAAGTCCATAGCGCTGACTGAGTCTCTAAACCCTTCTCAATCTGGACTCCATATGCAGAAGCATCACCTCTAGCTATCACATAAGAAGTACGTGCAGCCATGTCATCCACTAACTTCTTCATTCCACCTTTACCAAAATTGGTAGCAAGTGGAGCTCCTGTCTCAGTCAACCAAATCTTACCATCTTGCCCCCAATATACCAAATTCTTCCTCCTTCCATCCTGAAAAGATTCACAATACCTGCAATGTTGATGGTCCGTACTATCGCACCAAATACATCTCCGATCTCTCCTAGGTGCACTAGGAGCACTCCTAGGTGCAGTAGGAGCACTAGAAGAAGTAGTAGGTGCAGTCGAAGCAAACTGCTCTTTCAACTTTCCCACCAACTCCGCTTTGACTGACTCCAGTGTCAAATCTGTGATGCCTTTGATTATGTCATCAAGAGAGGTAGGCACCGATGGAGCGGATGGTTTTGGAGCAGAAGGTGTAGGCATCAATCGTGGAACAGGAGGAATAGGTGGAGTGGAAACAGTAGGCACTGGCATAGGCCAAGAAACTGGCTGAGGAGGAGAAGAAATAACAGGGATAGAAGCAGGCATAGGAGCTGATGATGGTGTAGGTGTCATGGAACCATTCTGTAGGCGAGTCTTCCATATCCTCCTCTTGGTCAAAGTCGAGACTGCATCCTGAGCATCCTGCCAATCAGTTTTAAGACCCATAGGCTTCGTGCGATCCTCAAGAAGCTCACCCAATTCTTCTTGAAGAGCAGGATCAGCAGCTTGCAAGAAAAGCTCAACTTTTTCAACATCCAATGCTCTTTGTTCAATGGCATCAAGCTGACTATACCTCTCCTCAAATTCTCGAATCAACTCTGAAGCAGCTAGACCCTTGTTTGGCATGTAGACCCACTCTCAGAATGACCGCCGAGCAGCCATACCAAAGTCCTCAAGGAAGTATTCTTCTTTCAAGGCCTTCTTAAAATCTTGCCAATGGGTATTTTGAATAAAAAGATCGGTCACTTTTGCCCTCAAAGCGGGTGTGACAAGATGAAGGAAGTACTTACTCATAAGTCCAGCTGAAACTCCGAAAAATCCCATCTTGATCTCATATGTCTTCAAATATGCTGAAACATTACGGCCGTCAAATAGCTTCTTCTCATTCTCAACTGCTTCAATAGCCTTAGTCGCGTTGTTTGCATTCTCCTGCTCCGAATAGAGTTGCCTTTGCTGAGATAACTGTTGTTGATGCAATTGTTGCTGCTGCTGCATATACAATTGTGTTTGCTAATTTTGGAGCTGCATATACATTTTCTGTAAAATATGCTTTAGATCCTCCGTTGAAGTACTTGACGCAGCAGTCATTGATAGAGCTGAAGTAGACGCAGCTGGAGTTGTAGAAGAGGCTGAAATAGAGGCTGAAGTGTCAAGATTGTGGGAGAGAAGGAAGGAGTCTCGCTTGAAGCTTTCTTGCTTGCACAATGGGGGAAGACACACAAGGGTGGAGGCTGAAAACAGTTTTCCTCTTCTTAGTTGTGTAAGCCAAAAGAACTCAAGTACAAAGAAATAGAAGAACCCTATGTATGGGTCTCAAAACCAAACTCAACTAACTAAGGTGGCATACTAACTGAGCCACGAACTAGAGTAGATAAGGATAGCTATCATGTAGCTATTATTCATGGGCGGTGTACCAACCGCATCTGCAACTGACAAGTCGGTGACATAAATACACAACGGTCACCCTGGCGTATCACGAGTGGAGCTCGATATCTCAACACTCCCCCTCGAGCTCAATCCCAATTCCTGCACACCAAGCAGGTCTCTGAACTTGCGCAGCTTCTCTGCGCCCAATGCCTTCGTGAATATGTCAGCTACCTGATCCTCTGTGCTGACATAAACTAGATCAATAAGACCTAGTAAAACCCTCTCTCGCACATAGTGATAATGCACCTCAATGTGCTTTGTTCTAGCATGATAGACTGGGTTATTTGCCAAGTGTATACTACTCATGTTGTCACAATAAATGACAACTGGCCCATCTGTAGACTGATGCATATCATAAAGTAGCTTATGTAACCAAGCTACCTCACATGCAGCCATTGCTGCACCCCTGTACTCAGCCTCTGTGCTCGACAAGGCAACTGTAGGCTGTTTCTTGCTGCTCCAAGTGACTGCAGCACTCCCAAAAGAGAACACATATCCACTGGTAGATCGTCTATCAGAAATGCTACCAGCCCAATCAGCATCAGTGTATCCATGTAACTGTATCTGAACCCCAGTCTCATAAAATAGTCCATACTGCAATGTGGACTTCACATACCTGAGTATGCGTCTAGCCGCATCCAAATGTGGTTTCCTTGGAGCCTGCATATACTGACTTACCAATCCAACAGCATAGCTCAAATCTGGCCTGGTAATAGTCATATAAATCAAACTTCCTACTATGCGTCTGTACATAGTAGGGTCTTCCAAAAGCTCACCTATATCTGTGCTCAGCTTCACATTCTGCTCCAAAGGAACTGAAATAGGCTTACAGCCTGTCATCCCATATTTGGACAGCATGTCCAATCCATACTGCCTCTGCAAGAGCTGTATCCCACTTGGTGATCTGATCACCTCAATGCCCAAGAAATAACGCAGCTCTCCCAAATCCTTCATCTCAAACTTCTGCTTCAATAGCATTTTCACATGAAGGATATCTTCATCACTGTCACCTGTCATAATCAGATCATCAACATAAATGACAAGTAGCATAATACCTTTCTCTGTTTTTCTCACATAAAGTGAAAAATCTACCTTGGAAATCTGAAAGCCAATAGTGACAAGATACTGTCCTATCTTGTCAGACCATGCTCTAGGTGCTTGCTTCAAGCCATACAATGCTTTCTTCAACCTGCAAACAAACTCAGGATGAACAGCATGCACATAACCTGGTGGCTGCTCCATATAGACCTCTTCTTGCAAATCACCATGCAAGAAGGCATTCTTTACATCCATCTGATGTAAAGACCATCCCTTTGATGCAGCCATAGCAATGACTGCTCTTACGGTTGCCATCCTTGCAACCGGACTGAATGTTTCTTCATAGTCAATGCCATATGTTTGTGCATACCCCTTGACTATTAATCTTGCCTTGTATCTGTTTACAGAACCATCTGCATTGTGCTTCACCTTATAAACCCACTTACAGCCAATTGCATTCTTACCTTTAGGCAAAGGTACTAACTCCCATGTAGCATTTGCTTCCAAGGCATCCATTTCTTCATCCATGGCTTTCTCCCATTTTTCTTTTCCCATGGCTTGCTCAAAAGAAGTGGGTTCTGGTTCCTGTATCACTTTGACCATATATGCATAGTGAATGGCTGTAAATCCATCATATTTCAGCCTATCCACAGGATACCTAACTCTGGTAGACCTGCGCAAAGTGGGTTCACTCCCAGGTGCTCTCAAAACATCCCTGGTCTTCCTTACTCCAGGTGTAACAATAGAAGGAATACCCAACTCATCATCAACGCTCTGTTCTGAGCCACTGGATTCACCATCCACATAAGAGTGACCTGCATTCACATCAAACATGGGCTGATCTACCTTCTCTTTTCCTTTTCGTGATACCTGCATACCACTATTTGCGCTGCCTTCAGAAGATTCTCCTGATCTCAATCTGCCTGTCCATGGCGAAGAATGTGAACCACTGCTAGAGGATGCTCCAGGTCCACCAATATTTTGTGACTGCTGCTGTGAATTCTGTGCAGCATTACCATTTTGTGCATCTACATCATCAATCACATTTACTGGTTTATACCAGCTACTCATCTCATCAAAAACAACATCTCTGCTCACTGTAAACTTACGAGTAGAAGGATTATAACATCTATACCCTTTTTGCTGCAGAGAGTAACCAATAAAGATGCACTTCTCAGCTTTTGGATCCAACTTGGATCTCAACTCATCTGGCACATGTACATAGGCAATGCAACCAAAAATTTTCAAATGAGAAATATCTGGTTTCCTACCAGTATACCTCTCCTCTGGAGTCATTCCATGTATTGCTGCAGTGGGAGTCCTGTTCATTATGTAGACTGCTGTAGCAACTGCTTCAGCCCAATAAAAATCTGGCAGGTCTTTTTCATTGAGCATGGCACGAGATACCTCTCCAATATGTCTGTTTTTTCTTTCTGCAATTCCATTTTGCTGTGGGGTATGACTGCATGAATATTGCTGCTTTATGCCATGCTCCTGCAAGAACCTTGCAAACTCATTTGAGAGGTACTCTCCCCCTCCATCTGACCTTAGGCATTTTACTTTCAGACCTGTTTCTTTTTCAACCATAGCTTTAAGAGTTTTGAAATGACCAAAAACTTCACTTTTCTTTTTCATAAAATACACCCAAACTTTTCTGCTATAGTCATCAATAAAACTGACAAAATAATGACAGCCTCCAAGAGATGCAGCTTTAGTAGTCCACACATCAGAGTGGATTAATTCCAATGGCTTCTCACTCTCTTGAACATGTCTAGGAAATGGTTTCCTTGCCTGTTTTCCAAATTGACAGGCTTCACATACCTTATGCATTTCTGCAACCTTGAATTTAGGCAAACCTGCAACAATATTTTGGGCCTGCATTGATTTAAGTCGCTGTACATTGACATGACCAATGCGTTTATGCCAGATATCAATATCTGCAACTACACCGGTCCCATGTGCAAACATTGCTGCACTCAATTCAGACATGTCTGCATCCAACGTAAACATTCTGCCCTTCTTCTTTCCTTTTGCTATCAAGCGACCTTTATTTTTCATATCCTCAACAAAGCATCCATGAGGATTAAATCTGACCTGCAAGCCCTGTTCAACCATTTGACCAACAGAAACCAGATTCTTGGTGATATTCGGGACATGAAATACATCGGACAGGTATTTCTTTTTTCCATCCTGCATAGACAAGGGAATTTTTCCAATCTGCACAATAGGATGTGCAGTATCATCACCAGTCTCCACAAATCCTGGTTTTTCCATTTTCCTTGCATCCTCCATCCATTCTGCATGACCTGTCATGTGGTTTGATGCACCTGAGTCAACATACCATACATCATTGCTTTCTTCTGCACTTGTCACAGAATTGTTCATGTGCTGCACCATGAACAAATGCTCATTTCTGTCATCACCCTGTCTGTTAGAGGATGCATAATTCCCTTGTTGCAGTTTTCCATTCATGATGTCATTCTGCTTTTTATAGCAGTCTTTAGCCATATGACCCATTTTACCACAGTAGTAGCATTCAACATTACTGTTTGCATTTTGGCCTCTTTGCCATCCACCACGACCTCTTTGGCTCCCCCTGCCTCTAGAGTTACCACGTCCTCCTCCATAGGACTGGTTTTCTTGTGTTTGCTGCATATTCTGATTTCTACCACGGCCTCCAAATCGGCCTCCTCTACCTCTGCCTCTACCTCTTCCAGCATTTAAGTAGAAGACAGCTTCCTTTGAAGTTCCTCCTGAAGAAGATGCACCACCATTTCTCTGCTCCTCAGAAATTAGAAGAGCAATCAACTCCTCAAAATCAGGAAATCGTTCACGAACTGAAATGGATGTCCGAAACTGTGCATAATCCTTTCCTAGACCATTCAAGGTCACAGAAACTAAATCATCATCTTCCACTGGCGACCCAATGGAAGCAAGTGCATCTGCAATCTTCTTCACCTTCATGTGGTAGTCGTTGATGCTCATACTTTCTCTTTGCACATTATGCAACTCTTGCTTGAGCTGCATTTTCCTGGCTTGCGTATTTGTGCTATACATTTTTGACAAAGTATCCCATGCCTCCTTTGGCGTACTTGCATCCTGAATATGCACAATCATAGAGTCTGAAATACTGATAGACAGCCAATACATAACTTTCCTGGCTCTCTCATGCCATGTTTTAAATGCCTGCATTTGTTGTTGATTGGGAACATCAGGAAGAACTGGTTCTTCTTCATTTCCTGCAACAAATTCCCAATATCCTTTTCCCATAAGGAAATTCGTCATTCTAAACTTCCATGCCTGGAAGTTGTTCTTGTCAAGCTTTTCAGTGACAATCTGTGAAAGAGAATCAGACGCCATTACAGAATACTGCAAGAAATTCTGTCACTGCAAAAAACACAGCTTCACCCTCACAAGGGCAAATCTGCAAAACTGGCGAAAGTGGTATTTGACCACACAGTCACTTCCTAGTGACGATTTTGCATAAACAGAAACCAAGGATGATTCTGTAACTCCCAATGTCTCTGCGCACAAGCGTACGATGCAATTTCTGTGGTAACTTTTCACCGACCTGTAGAACAGTGGTCGCACAGCATAAAACAGGGCTTTTTCCTGAGTGCGTGCAGAAAACTTCCGCCTCCAAAACAGGCCCCGAAATGGCCTCAAATCAAAAAAACAGGGTCGCCCAGAGCTAAAGCTCTGTCCCGCAGCATATACTGCCCTCTTGCTTCAGCGCGAAGGGCGTCTCAACCTGAGACAATGCACTCCTGCAATTTCCGGCTGTGCTACCTGCAGAGATCTGCTCCCAAAACAGAAAATGAAAGCAACACTGCTCCTCTTACCAGAACACCGCGAGCTTGGCTTGCTTTCTTGAGCTCCTTACCACGAACAAGGCTCTGATACCATGTCAAGATTGTGGGAGAGAAGGAAGGAGTCTCGCTTGAAGCTTTCTTGCTTGCACAATGGGGGAAGACACACAAGGGTGGAGGCTGAAAACAGTTTTCCTCTTCTTAGTTGTGTAAGCCAAAAGAACTCAAGTACAAAGAAATAGAAGAACCCTATGTATGGGTCTCAAAACCAAACTCAACTAACTAAGGTGGCATACTAACTGAGCCACGAACTAGAGTAGATAAGGATAGCTATCATGTAGCTATTATTCATGGGCGGTGTACCAACCGCATCTGCAACTGACAAGTCGGTAACATAAATACACAACGGTCACCCTGGCGTATCACGAGTGGAGCTCGATATCTCAACATGAAGTATCTCCCATCCTGAAATTTCTGCGACGCTTTCACGTCGAGTTCACCAAAGATGTCGAAGGGTTTGTGAAAACAAAGTCGCGTCTTTAGAAGACCTTGATAAATTTCAGGATAAAAGATCGAACAGATGAATAATCAAGATATGAACATAAGCTTCAGAATCTCCCTTCTCCCATAAATGGAACAGGGAATATGAAGCCCATAAATTGACCTTTAATATACCAAAGATGCATGTATCCAACAGCTACTGCAAGGATTCAAACATTGCGCTAACCATCAAATTCTTGTTGTGCTGAGCATACGCTTGTTTTTTAAGAACATATATACAACAGGTAGACCACTTTCAGCTTCTTTACAATTATTCCAAACAAGCAATATGTAGGTTTTGATGGTTCAATTTCCAGAATGCATTGGAGCAGTATGGCTTCATCTTCTCCTTTTTACGTGTGTAAAATAGAAATTGTCTTGCAATTGAAGATCATAAAGAGACAAGGTATGAGGGAATCCAAGTCATCATTCACAGAGACAGTTTTCTGTGAGAACTCATGACATAAAAGGTTGCATAGTCTCTCAGACTGCCCGTCTTCTTCCTCACGTACAGAGCCATCTTGATGAAGTGCTCCTCTGTAATCAATCTCCTCGACCTCCCGCAGTGAAGGAAGTTCTCCCATACATCGCTGGAAGTCAAAGTAGTGCCTATGTTTTCTTCAAACAATTCCACACCCTTCTAAAGTTATCTCCCTGTAATTAATCTTCCTCGACGTTGCAGAGAGCCGCTTCTGATTGGCTGCTGGAGATGGTTTTGTTTGCTGAGCATCGGAAGACTCCTTGTCGCTACATGTTGGTACTCGGTCATTCATATATTGGGCCCTGATTTCAAGTTCTGGATAAAGTATCCATTCAAACCAGATATGATAAATGGTGGCTTGTTAGATTGAGGCTCCTCATCGATGTCTTCATGCTTGACGCGATATTCAACACCCTACTTAGATTCAATTTTCACAGGTGAGACAGAGGAGCTCTCCTGAAGTCCTGGGCAGAAAACAGCTCTGTGCACGAGTAAGCAGTGCCTCTGCTTCCGCTAATTTGCTTGTATGCCCTTCGCCTTCTGAAATTTCTTCTCCATAGACTGGACCTCGGTGCCTCTCTCCTCTCTCTCGTGTCTGTGCGCGCCACTCCTGTCTCCTGGGATTCATATGAGACTGTTCCGTCCCATCAGCTGCTGCTTCTAATTTTTCCTGTCATGTGTTGTGTGTGTAGCTGGTTGTTAGTGGGAACCGAGGTCAACTGCTTGTCACAGCAAACGGGCTACAGCGGAATCCAGCACTAAATTTATAGGTCCACCTAACTTCTTTTCGTTGCGTGCTTGATTGAATATGACTATAAACCTTTCGTCGGCCGAAGTCGGATCCTGTTCATCACATGCATCAAACTGTGGTAGCTCATGACTTCTATCTGGCGTCATCCTTTGATGAGGGCTCGTCACTTCGTCTCCTGAAGGGGAATCAAAATACTAAGCAAGAACTTGCTAGAACCTGGGCCAAGATCCAAGTTACACGCGCGCGCGCTCCCTGAAGAAGACAACGATACCCTTTGTTTCAGATCCGTCTCATTCATTCCAGAAAAATTCTGTGTTTTCGAGCATATTTTCTTCCTCGTGGAGCAGCAGAGTTCAGTATCTCTTCCCAATTGAAAAAGCTCCCTCCTTTTTCTTCCTCGTAGATCCGCAGAGTACCAGATTTTTCCCCCCCTTTTCCAATTCAAAAAGCTCCTCCCTTTTCCAGAAAAGCTTCCTTTTTTTCCCCCAGGAAAGCGGGGCAATTTTAGCATTAATCACACCTTTTAATGTCGACCAAGCCTGCAAATCACTTCATTGTTGATATGGTTAAATATATTTTCCCATGGCCCTCACGACAATTAGGCGGCCTTAGCAAAGCCTACACGTGTATTTCCATAATCGAAAACCATGTGGTAAACGCCCATGAAAACATCTCCAAGAATCCATAGAGGCCCTGAAGGAACATCCAAACCCATAAACCCACTAACACATTGCATTTCATTACCCTCTCCAACTTTCAAGATATACTATTCAAGCGTAAGATCAAAATGTTTCCCTCCTATCGTAAAGGTCACTGTGGGCATGGAAGAAACTTGGTCACACTCCACAACACTCTCTCCATTCGGATTCGGAAGGCATTCGCACATCTTGCTAAGATACGCTTTGATAAGCTCCCCAAACTCATCAATGATCAGTTGGTTCTGTGCCCATACTACTGCCATTTCACACATAGTACATCCAGTTGTAGATGTTGGAAACATCCTCACAAAGCCCATAATCGACATATCTTGAAATAAGTGTAGCCCATGAGATTGCATCTCGAGTTACCAGTCTACCAAAACTCCTTATTCTTCTCCATCTTCATCATAAAATGAAAGAGCAAACATAACAACTAAGTATGTACAAAGTATCAAATCACACACACAACTTTTGGGTGGTTTTCACACCTCGAATGCACAGCAATACGACAACGCGGATATATAGACACGTTCTATATACTAGCATAAATAGACGCTTTGATATACGCGCCTGCTTTTTCGTGTGTACAGTGCACGTCTATAGGGCATTTCTCTTGTAGTGCCATTTGCGATAGCCCACAGCAAGATTGATAAATCAATTTGCAAGCAATTATACTCATTCCTAATGCACCAGACCACATGTGACTTGCGTATATGAAAGTCTAGGTTTCTATCCATCGGTGCAATTGCATCTTACGAACGGAAACTAACATTTCGTGTGTTTCTTTTAATCATGATTGTGGAGCATGAATTCTAAATGATTATTCATGCACTGAACTGGTTCAAAAGCTATTATTTTATGTGAAATAATGTAAAAACATTATCATTTTATGTGTGTAAAAGCTATCATTCCATGCATATAAACTTGTGCGAACTCCATACTCTACCATTTCATGTATGCAACCGGGCACTTAGAGTAAACAAAAAGTCCTAAGGCTTGTTCTTGTTCAATGCATGTAGCTACCCTTTTATTTCTTCTTCAAGAAACAATATGAATTATGCTTAATCAATATTGATTATAAAACCTAGGATATTCAAAAAGAACCTGGGTTTGATTCGTGATCGTAGGGGCATTTGTTGCGTTGGTCACTCCGCTTGCCTCTCCCGCATTACTGGTACCAATGGTAGCTTTGGCACCTGCGCTTCCCACGACTTTCTTTTTGGGAGCCATTTGCCACACGGAGTTTGGACAGACCGGACCTTAACGGCCTTTAGTACGATAGGCTCGGGTAGAAAGGTCATTAGATGGGGGCCCTTCGCCGAGGGGGTGGCTTGAAGAAGATGGCTTCACAAACGCGGCTCTTCGAGGGCTACTCACCAACTCTCACTCGCTCTCTTTCTTTCCCTCTCTCACTCTCTCTTCTTCTTCTTCTTCTTCTCTTCTTCTCTTTCTCCTCTTCCTCTTCTACTTCTTTCTCTCTTCTTCTCCTTCTTCTCTTCTTCTTCTCCTTTTCTCTTCTCTCTCTTCTTCTCCCTCTCTCTTCTCTCTCTCCTTCTCTTCTTCTCTCCCTCTCTTGTTCTTCTTCTACTTCTTCTCTTCTCTCTCTTCTCTTCTCTTCTTCTCCTTCCTCTCTTCTTCATCTCCCTCTCTCTTCTCTCTCTCCTTCTCTTCTTCTCTCCCCCTCATCTTCTTCTTCTACTTCTTCTCTTCCTCTCCTCTTTCTCTTCTACCTCTTCTTCTTCTTCTTCTTCTCCTTCTCTCTTCTCTCTCTCCTTCTCTTCTTCTCTCCCTCTTCTTCTCTTCTCTCTCCCTCTCCTTCCTCTTCTCTCCTTCTCCTTCTCTCCCTCTTCCTCCTCTTCTTCTCTTCTCTCTCCCTCTCTTCTTCTTCTCTCCTTATCCTTCTCTCCTTCTCCTTCTCTCCCTCTTCCTCCTCTTCTTCTCTTCACTCTCCCTCTCCTTCTTCTACTCACTGATCACGGGGGGGGGGGGGGGGGGGGGAAAGAGGATTTTTAGACAAACGAGGAGGGGGGTGGTGGAGTACTCTGACGGAGCCCCAAGGCTGCGCAGCTGCTGAATGGAAGGGGGAGGTGATGACACAGGGAGGGGGGCGCTGTCTTTCTAGATGAGGGAGGGGGAGGAGCCTCCCCTTTTATAGGAGGGGGAGGAGGTGGGCATGGCTGCCACCCCTCCCACCTAGGGGGGCTACATGCCCCCCATACTACCACATCACTCCCTCTCTCTCTCTCCCCAACGTGCTGTCGGCTAGGAGAGAGAGGGGGAGTTAAAAAATTTTGAACTTTTTTTTCTGAAATTAAGGGGGGGGAGATGTTACAAGTATAGTTCCATCCGCAAGGTTTGCGGACGATGGTTTTGGCCCTATTTAGTGCAGCATGTCCATGACAATGCTACATATTCTTTGGCAGAACTTGATGGTAGTGCCTTGCAAATTCCAATTGCAGGGAAGAGAATCAAACTCTTCAAGAGAAGAGGTGCTACAACTTATGCAGTCAAGGAGTTGGATGATGCAAATTACGATGGACTTGAGCCAGGAGAGGATGAAGATGAAGGTAGGGACATTGAAGAAGTGATGAGGATGGGTAGCTGTGGCCCATCCAGAGGATGTGCAGGTTTGGAGGGGGCTGATGTCGTGACGCTACGCATCTACCATTGCAAATCTAAGGACGGAATTTTCTGCCAAGTTTTTGAACTCTTAAGTCAGCATCATTATGAGTTTATTTTCTATTGCGCGTTTCTTTTGTATTTTCATCTACATAATGCACAAGCACATATAGTTAGGCTAGGTACAAATTCCTCAATGCATTCATAATTTTGTGTGGAACATCACTCGATTGATTGGAACCAAATTTGCATATTGCACGAGTGATTGGGCACAAAAGTTCTTACTCAAAGCATGATCTTGATAGGGCACAATGCATGGAAAATTTGATTCACAAAAAGGGATTCTGAGGGAAAGATTGTATTGATCCTTTGCTTGGACTTTCCCCATGAGACTTGTAATTTGGATGTTACTAGTGCAGATGATATGTTTCTTCTTATGCGAAATTGGATTAACATTTAGCAACCTACAAAAGCTAAAAGTTATCCGCTTATTCTTTGTGAAGATTGATAAAACAAGGTCTAGAAAAAGAATATTGTTCTATGTTCAAAATGAGCATCTATAACATGTAAAACAACTTGCCATTTTTAACATGCGGACTTCACAAATGCCTTTCTTTCTAGAAGAAGCTAGCCAAAGAAATTACGCTCGACAAAACAGGGTAAAGTTGGAGGCACCAAAATTGACATAGTCAATCATGTTAGCAGGCCAGCAACGATTGGAAAAATAAAAGCATGCCAAAAATTCGATCGGCCTTTGAAAAGGTTTCAACAAAAGCTATAGCTTTTTGACTGCGTGTTTTTTTTTAGTGGCACTGAATATAAATGAGGAGGGGGACCAAGAAGAAAGATAAACATCAGTATAGGCCCCGCCATGGGCCCATACTTTTCGATTGGTATGACGGAAAGTGCCGGTTTTAGGCGCGTGTCTCTTTTTTCAACATTAAAGGATCTAATAAAATAAAAAACCTTTTACTGCCAACAAATGTACGCGCACACAGCAATAGAGCTCCCAAATACTTGCATAAGGGTGCGAGTTCAAATCCTGCTATGCGCAGCAGGAGATCAGACCAACCCCCCTTTTAGAAGCCAGAAGCCTTTTATATTTTAATTAATTTCCACCGAGTGACCAGGTGAACCAGTTTGCGGTGGCGAGGCCCACGCTGAAATCTATCCTCAACCCAAGCAGACAAGCGAGCAAAAGCTGGCGAGCTGAGACAATGGAGGAAGCGAGCAAAAGCTGGCGAGCTGAGACAATGGAGGAAGCTGAAGCGAAGAAGACTACGTAGAAGCCGCACGAAGGAAAAGCAGAGATGAAGAAACAATGGATCGGAAGCGATACCTACAGTAGGACGTGCATGCAAGAAAAGTCACAAGAAGTCTTGTAGCAGAGCGAGGGCCGCACCACTTCTCTCTGACACACTAATCAGAGTTGCTGAGAGCGGACGACGAGGTGGCAGTGAAGCCCAACACGGAGAGAAGACGACGATGGAGTTGCTGCGACATCTCGCGAAGACAAAGGTGAAAAAAGGAGAAGGAAGATAAGGAGAAGGTGATTAAGAATCTGTGCTCCTACGTTTTTTTTTCCTCTTTCTCTATGCTGCTTACTACCATGGATCGCGAGTGCTACCCTGTCATGAGGAAGATGAAGTGGGAAGCTGACTTTGTGCTTCGACGGAGGAGGCCGTGAGAAGAAACGTCAATGAAGGAGGGCTGTTGGAGATGACGAACTAAAAACTTGAAGCTCAGGAGGAAAAACGACAACGAAGGAGGCCGATAGGATAGAAGCAGAAGACCGAATAGCCTACTGTCATGCAGACGAGCATACGACATGTTGAGAGAAGGGATCAAGCATGATAAACATACGTAGAAGGCGAAGCCAAAGATGTTGACGACAAGCAGCTGCTACAAAAGGCCGAGAAGAAGACGCTAGGCGGCGTAGTTGACGGCGAAAGTAACGAAACTGTGATGGCGGAAGACGTTGTTGCACGACGAAAGCTGAAGATGACGAAGTTAGAGGGGAATGAAGTTAAAGCTGTGAGGTGAAGTTGGCAGAAGGCAGACAATAGGAATCCGTTACGGAAGAACGACTGCAATCAAGAGGCGATGAAGGGATGACAATGCGGAAAGAAGCGATGTCGAAGGAGCGTTGACTATAAAGGGATGAAGAAGAGACGGCTGCAGAGGACGGTACAGAATACGAAGGAAAGGACGTAAAGTCGACAGCAAAAACGTATTCGGAGTGGTACACAGAAGGTAATGATGCCAACAACAAAGCTACTGCAGTCGAACAGGAGCAGCTGAAGACGCAAGGTGACAAAGAAAGCGACTTCAGTTGGTGAACTGCAATTCAGAAGACGATGACAACCTTCCCATTAGCTTTGCTAATTGTGCTTTACTTCGTTCCCTACAGCTTGATGCAAATTTTCACGCAGGAAAGATGCTTTACTCCTGACGAGGTTGCAGCTCATCCTCCTATAGATGTAGACTGCCCTGCAACTTCCTGTATGGTTTTCCACAAGATCAAACAGAGTTGTTTCCCACACAAGTCAGAAGCTATGAGAATAGGATTGCTACTATTATCTTCAAAGTGATTTCCGACAATTGAAAGAAGTTTGGAAACCTTCAACAAAGAGAAGATGTTCTTTTGAAGTCTAAGTCAAGCTTGCATTCTATTGTCAATCTTCTACTCATATCTTATTCCATATGACATATTTCAATGTTATAACGTGAGCCTTATCTTAAAGGTATTCAAATGAAATTCCTCCTTTGGATCCTTATCAGAAGTTCCATCACTTCTTTTGCCCAATTTTCATGTTTGGCTATGACAAATTATTCTCTCATGTAAGCAAGACTTTTTAATTATCTTTTGAAAGATAATTGCAAAAGGCAACTTGCAAGAAGGTAAAATGATCTCTCTGCCTTCACCTTGCTCCTAATCATTATCAACAACAATCGAACATCTTCTTAATTATGATCTTCAACATGTACAACAAGTATACATCCATGGATTTATCTTGAGTTCTCTCCATCTCACTTAGCGTCCCTGTGACGAGTGATTTTCACAACCCCCCCACGCAAATCCCGTGTGACAACGATGACTATCTCTCAGCTAGCCTCTCACACATCACAAATGCGATGATTCATTTGTTGTGAGCATGAATTGATAGTGAGCATGCACAACCTTCTCTTGAGTAAGAAGGATGTACATTGCAAGCACCACAATCCACAATGTACTCCCTTAGTTCTCAAACTTTCCATGACCTTTGCATAAAAGATAGAAGCATGGCCATAGGCAAGAGAGAATGCTAGAAGAAGAAAGGAGGCTTCACCACTTGGTCCCTCATATTCAAACTCTCCCTCCCTTACTCTCAATCTCACACTCTTTGGTCTCTCTCTCTCTCTCTCTCGCTCTCAATAGTAAAATCAAGAAAGCAAGAACAAGAAGCTTTTGCATACATGAATAGCCTTTTCCATTCTCTTTCATCTGTTTTATATAAAAATCTAGGGTTAGCATTTTTCCATCCCCCTTGGGCATCTAGCCCCCATTTTGGGCCTTATTACTAGTTGTTTCTTTTCTATACAACTTGGACTAGGTGATTACAAATGAGTTGTGCATGCCTAACCTTTGGTGTCTCTTAGTTATAGGTACAACTTGCATGAGAGGAAACCCAACTCTTGTTATAGCATTCCATATAATGATTTCTTCAAAAACATAGTGACTTTTGCCAAAAGAAATTGTGGACCTTTAGGGTTTTTTTCTTTTCCTTCATGTCCTTCACCTTCATGCACTAGCATTTGCCCCTCTCCTAAATGAGTGCTAGTCCCATGGCACTCATACTAGAAGTAGCTAAGTGGTAGAAAAAAGTGCTAGGATGAGGAGGTCGTGGGGTGAAAGAGGGATATCAGGTGGTGTGGAATTGTATAAATTACAAGCAAAGATTCAAATAGTGATTATCACATCGATGGGATAAAGTTAGGATACTTGTGGGACATTGATATTGATGGATCTTTAGGGATACACTATATCTATCATATCATTGTACCTCCCTAAGGGATGTGTCTATCAATCTAGCACATTGATGTGTACCTGCTATGGAATTGGAAGAGAGGTCAAGCTCCAAGTAGACTTCTAAGAACATTTTTCCATACTTAAGGACTCGGTTGGTAAAACAATATGGGTAATGAGTCACTCAAGAAATCTTGGAATGTCCTTCCCTTGATGTATCTTAGGATGCAACATGGAAAAGGGCTAGGGGATTTCCCTAGCTACAGTGAATGTATATGAATTTTTTAAAAAATAAATAAATACATAACAATTGACAAGGCACTAAGAAGGAATAGATCACCTAAATATGGGTTTGAGTATGCACTCAAGACAATCCTTGTTGAGAAAGTACTCCTTGACATCCTCTCGTAGTTGCAGTGAAGTATCTAGAAAGAATAGGTGTTAACATATTGCAAATTTGTTGTCCTCCAATAAACTAAATACAATAGGTTTGCAATAATAGAGCATGTAGGTCAAACAAACCATTGCAACTTAATCACTTCCAACATTGATGTCAAAGAAGAGTAGGTGTAGCCCATCTTCATAAGGAGCTATTAGTTTATGTAGGAGCCTAATGGGGAGGTGGAGGTAGTTATAAGTGATATAATGAAGGAGGGGTCAATGTAACCAGCAAACTCCCTTGCTCCTTTGCAAGATGTGCAGAGGGGAATTAGGTCAATATGCTAGAATGGGTACATTCTATGTCGGGGGGTTCACTATATATATATTCTCTATATAACGTGCGTTCATGGCCTATTTATAAATATCCTAATCTGTGAATTTTTATTGAATAAAACACAACCCTTTTCTATTCAATCTGTAAGTAACCCCTTTATATGACACCCTTTTTGTATGTAAAAAATGTATAAAATTTGTATTTTAAAAACCCCTTATTTTGAACTCACGTTATATATACATATATTCATAAGATCATCCATGCACTCACTCAATATGGCATAGATCTCTCTATGAAGAGCATGCTCCTCCTCCATCAAAAGTGGTAGTGCTTGGTAATGTCTAGTGGGATGAGCTTAAGTAAAGGAAAAGGAGAAAGAATCTGAGAAAGAAGCAAGGGCCAGAGGTTGGTCTGATTGGGTTGGGTCTTGGGTGTGAGGGACTTAGACTCAGTCCAATGTGGGGCTTGGCTTGATTAGTGATACTTGGACCTAGGATTGGGACTCAAGTTGAGGCTTGCACTCATGGAACATGGTCTCAGGCCAAAGTGGTTTGGTAGGGACTCAAGTTGGGTTATTGCTTGTGATCTCTGTAAGCATATGTCTCTCTCATGGGAGACAATAGATCTCAACCTACTAGTTGTTTGTGAAGAGATGGGACAATGGGAATTTTTTGCCTATGATAACTTGAGATGTCAATAAGATTTAGAAGCTTGTCATACTGAAGTGACAAGTGATGTAATCTATGGATATCTCTAGGCATGACCATCCCCTATGGGCATGGACTTCAAAAAAATATTATTCTTTAAAACATTCAATGAGGAATTATTTGGCAATCATGTGAAGTGTGAGAACTACTACAAAGTTCCATCACATGTCTAAAGCCCATGTCTAAAGCCTAACAATCAAAGATTTCCTGGACCAATCTTTGGGAGGGTAAGCATGGTATTTTAGGCTACATTCAAGTCTCTATCTTGCATAGCTTGCTAAGAATTGCATGGTGAGCCTAATGTCTTATGTGCCTTCTATGGGAGGGACTCCCTACCATGAACCCAAAAACATAGACCATAAATAGTCACCATGAAGAGACAAAGATTGCTTCATTACATTTATAAACTATAACCACTTGATGGTGACCCTCAAAGATAACATGAAGACATTGATAGGTTTCCAATTTTTGGAAGAATTTTTTGGTAAAACTCCCTTCCAAAAACCCCTATGAGAATAGATAACCCCTTTATATTACACCCTTCTATATGTAAAAATTGTATAAAAATAATATTTTAAAAATACCTTATTTTTAATCCGCATGATGCACTCATATATTCATGCGTGACCGCCCTGAGTGTTTGAGGTATAGCAAGGGTATGCTAAAGCTAGAGAAAATGACGATGCTCGAATGTGCTCATAAAGCTCAATGGGTTTATTCACTACTTCAAAGAGAGGAGGGGGAATATGCATGTTCAATGGAGAGAGAGAGAGAGGGAGAGAGAGAGAGAGAGAGAGAGAGAGAGAGAGAGAGAGAGGATGGCTTGAGGGGAGCTCAATATACAACTATAAGCTTTAACAGGGTCTCAAAACTTAATCTTGCTTGGTGCACAATCAACATGAAAGTGATATAGTTAACATGGTAACTTCAAGCTTCACATTTGGCATGAGTGAGGGAGATACTATATATGAGAGAGAGAGAGAGAGAGATCACAAAAATAGGTGGCCTCTAATCTAACTATAATTGGGAGGAAAGAAGTTTTCAATTAAGGGATAATAGAAAAGGGGTATTAAGAGCCATGTGGAGATGCTTAGGGGCATGTGGAGTCACCATTTGGTTGCACAACTAAATGCCCATGTCTTTAAATATCTCCATCCCTAAGGCTTCTAGATGCTCCGCTAATGGAACATCTCCATCAATATTATCTACTTATGCAACATCTCCATCGTACTATAAGAGTTCCAATGCCCCGTGCATATAGCTCCATGGCCTCTGAGCATCTCTATTGGCTATGACTAAACTCCATCACTTTTAACTACATTCCCTCCCCTACATAAGTGGAAGAAATTATTCAAGACCTCCTTGTGGTAGGAAAATCTCGGGGGGGTCACTCATGAATATATGTATATATAACGTGAGTTCAAAATAAGGGGTTTTTAAAACACCATTTTTTACATACAGAAGGGTGTCATATAAAGGGGTTTCTACAGATTGAATAGAAAAGGGTTGTGTTTTATTCAAGAAAAAATCACAAATTAGGATATTTATAAATAGGCCATGAACGCACGTTATATAGAGAATCTATATATAGTGAACCACCCCAGAGGAAAATCCACACCAATTTTATGAATCACCATAACCCTTATGTAAAAAATATGTGTATGGAACATAAATACCCCTTTTGTGAATAAATTTATGTATTTTACAATATTTTCTTCTATGAATATATTTCTATAAGTCTACTTGTTTTTAAATTCTATTTTTTTGAACTCTACAAATATATATATTTATACATGGTGAACCCCTTGAGGATGCATCCCCTAGAGAGGATGACTAGCTCTTGGATTCAAGAGCTACAAACCATATGATACAGCATATAGAATTGTTTGATAGAAAGTGAAAAATGCAAAGTGGAGGGTATGTGGCTATAGGAGATGATACATTACATAAGATAACTCCTATTGGCAATGCTCCTTTGGTGACTAGAGAAGGGATAAGGAATAACCTTGGGGATGTTTTATATGTGCCTATCATCACTAAAAATTTGGCTTCAATTGGACAAATGGTTTGATCAAGGGTTGGAAGTAAGATTCAATAAATATGATTATTTAATTTAAGAGTTTAGGAATGAAAACCTAGCAAGTTGATTACTTGTCGTCCAAAGAAATGCAAGTTGTTTGCCTTGGATGTAGAAACTCCTCTCATACAAAGTTTTATGTATGACAAGACTAGACATGGACAAGATAAGGACATTGAGTTATGACATAGAAGAATTGGTCATATTAATTTGCAAAGGATGAAATAGATGCAATCTAGTAAATTGTTTATGGGCTTCTGCATTTTGGCTATGTCAACTATGATCATGTTTATGAGGCATGTTAGTTTTGGCAAGTAGTCTAGACTCCCATTTCCAAAGAGGGGGAGGGTTAGCACATATCCTTTCCTCTAGAAATGTTACATTTCAATATTTGAGGTTCATGTTAGAATGTTTCTTTGAGTGGAAGATGGAAATTTTATATCATGTTTATTGATGATCAATAGGATGACATGGGTTTATAGCTTGCAACATAAAATTAAAGCTTTTGAAATCTTTATGGAGTTCAAAGCTATGGAAAAAAACTGGTTTGGGAGTTACATAATGTGCTTGATATTGGATAATGGGGTTGAACATATGTTAAATAAGTTCTCTTTCTATTTGAAAGACCATGGGATTAAGAGACAAGTTTCATGCAAATATACACCATAGTAAAATGGTGAATACGTTGGTTATGCCATTAACTTATTGGGCTCAAGCAATATAGAAGTAGTGCATATTGTAGTCCATATTATGAATAGTACACCTATAAATTTTAATCATTACATGTTTCCATGCAACATGCTATATAGAAGAACAACTATAGTTACATATATTGGGGTGTTTGGTTCTGTATTCTATGTTCATCCCCCTGATGATTTAAGAAAAATGATGACACCAAAGGCTATCAAATGTATTCTCCTTGGCAATCAAAATGAGGAGAAGGATTCTAAATGCTATAAACCTATCAAAGAGAGGTCTACATAATCAAGGATATAAGGTTTAGTGAATATACATTGAAGTATAGACCTATAGCAGTTGAGATGGATGCTTGTGAGAACAGTGATGATGATAATGGTTATGTGAAGAAAATTTCAGCAAACAATAGTCATAAGAAGTAACATATTGAGGATATGTCTCTACCTCAAGACCATGAAGAAAGTAGTGGAATTATTCTACCAATGAAGAAAGACCATGAGGAAAGAAGCCTATGGGTAAAAGTTCAAAGGACGATTCTACCAATGATGAGTTTGAGATACCACATTTTAGAAGTCTAGGAATAAAGAGTGCAATAGAGTATATACCACCACAAGCAAGAATTGTCTAAACATTGTCTAGTGAACCTCAACTCAAAAGATTGGAAAGAGTATATACCACCACATGGAAGAATGGTTGTGACACTATCTAGTGTACCTCAGTTATGTGAAGATTGGATAGAGTAATGCATCTAGTTGATATGTTGACATATAATAGCTTTATAAAGATGTGTTATGCATACATGGTATCTTATGTGTAGCATGTAGAGCCTACTTGCTTTGAAGAAGCAATTGGAATCAAAGATTAGAAGGAAGCCAAGAATTAGAAAATGGATACATTGACCAAAAATGAGACATGGAATCTATTTGAGTTGTCTTATGGCAAGAAGGTAATTTGCTACAAGTGGGTGTATAAGCACTAGAAGAAAGAGGGGGTGTTAGAGACACATAAACAAATGACGGGTGTTGCTTAAGCGGTGCCAAAGCATTGCTTATGCAAAGCCTATTTTTTAAATTTTAATTTTTGGTGCACGTCCCTTAAGCGACATTTGAAGTGTCGTATAAGTGACACGATATGATGTTGCAAATGAGGTCGCTTAAGCGATGCGTTAAGCAACATTTTCAATATGCATGCCATTGATTTAGCGACAGCATCACTTAAGTGATGCTCTGTGAATTTTAATTTCTTCACAGGAAACCTGCAAGAGAGAGGGAGAGGGAGAGGGAGAGGGAGAGGGAGAGCCCTCGACCTTCCCTCTTCCCCCTCCCCCCCCCCCCCTACACACACTCACACACATACCCACCTACACAGTCTTCCCCCTACCTCCCCCCTCCACCCCCCCCCCACACACACACACACATTGTGAGAGAGAGGGAGAGGGAGAGAGAGAGAGAGAGAGAGAGAGAGAGAGAGAGAGAGAGAGAGAGAGAGATCTTCTTGCTCCCACATCCAATGACCATTGCCTCGAATACGTCACACCGACGAGCACCTTAGAGAAATTCTAAGTGTCTTCTCACAAGAACATTGCAACATACTATGGTTGAATACCATAGGACCCGTCACCATGTGATACCAATTGAAGATATATATATATATATATATATATATATATATATATAAGATATGATAAGATCTATTAAAATATTTGAAAGGCCAGAATGGCGTATGAGACCATAACCAATACAACTCTATGAGAGCAGAGTTTTGAGCTCGGGATGTGCCTAAAATTTACCAAAAAATCCAGAATCTAGGGAAAAAATATTCAACATCGAAGGTGGCAGCTCTAGCTAGGACGATTTTAAGCACCAAGTGAAATACGACTCTTAAAAGGCGCCTGAGCGACACTTGTTGATTTTTTATAATTTTTCAAACTGCCGTGCGGGTTGTCAGGAGTTGCCAGGTAGTGCGGGATGTCAAGCCAGACACCCAGGATTTTTCAGAGCTCAAATCGGGAACAAAATGGTCAAGATATGAAAAGATAGACACTTGGGAGGCCAAAATTGGGCATGCCTTTTGAGTTTGGACCCCCCCTTCAAAATTTTAAGCATACAAGATGAAAAAACGTGGAGAGAGAAGATGAAGGAGGAGATGGAAGCGCCATCATCTTCACGCCAAATTTTGTGCCCTCTCTCCTCTCTCTCATGATTGGGGGATTGCATACAACCCATGGAACAGATCTTGGGCCTTGGTTCCCCCTTGTGGGCCGAGCATATCGCCGTCTTTTGCTCGTCCAATGGTGGCCTGGATGAAGATTTCTGATTTTAGTCTTTCTCTCTCCTCCCTCTCTCTCCCTTAAGGGGTTGTTCTTGTGTGCAAGAGGAAAATGAAGAATGGTAAAGGAAAGCTTGTCCAGATGAGACCAGATTGCTTTCGGATCGATGAAGACATGAAGATTGCTGATTTTGAAGGTGTTGGACATTGCATGAGAGCTGACACGTAGTCCCGTACTAAAACGGAGATCCCGAGATACAAAGCCTAAGCGGTAATTCAATTTTTATGAAGAAAAAATGAGTTTTTATGCTTGGTTGATGAAATATTGTTCCCATGGGCTGATTATGCATTATGCTATTGTTTGCTATGAGTTTAATCAGTTTATGCTCAAAAAATCAGAAAATCATAAGTGATATGGCTGAAATTAATGTCATAAAACCCGTAAAACACGTGTTTAAGGGGTAAAAATGGGGTTTTTTGCAAAATAAAGGGAAAATATGAGACATAACATTAAAAAACTGAAATTTTGCTATCAAGGAACCTGAGGGCCCCAGCCCATAATCAATCTTAATTTCTAGTCATTTTTTATTGAAGAAAATAGAGGAAAAATACCAAAAATTTGTGAAAAATGGGTTTTAAAAGGGGAAAATTTAGGAAACGATAAAAAGGAAAATTCCAAAAAATTACATAAGTGTTTGTGCAATGTATAATGAAGGTAGAGCATGAGGTTGGACTCATTTTACCCTCATTTCTATGTTTCTATCTGTATTTATCGCTTTCTTTATAAAGAAATACACATAAAATGACTCTTACACCTATCAACGAATGCAAAACATTAAACGGTAGGGTGAGAGGGGAGTTTGAGAATCAAAGTATAACCTTAAACCTGGTTTATGTGTTGCATCATGGCTATAGAACGTTGTTTTGAAATAAAGGAAAAGGTAGCATGAGCGTAAGGCTCGGTGTCTCTCCTTGTTTCAATACATAAACATTAGCATGGAAATCATGAAAAGATTGGTTTCGCATGATACACAATACTGATTTTCTTTTGTTTGTGCACTAAACCATTCACATTATGCACTATGCATGGTTCATGGTATCAAAGGAAAATCTCATGGACTGCATAGCAATTGTTTTCTTAGGGCTTTGACCCACGATTGAGATTGTGAGGTTATCCCTTGCCGTAGGATAGAGGGTCGGTTTCCTAAGGGACTGTGAAGTGAGGAAACATGGTATATCTCCTGGAAATACGAGAAATATAAAAGAGGGGAGTTTGTATTCGTTTGTGTTATATGTTTAGCAGCGCATCAAAGGGCCAATCCCTACGATGTAGGAGAGCTACAGTGGAGCTCCGACTATTAGTCGGTGGAGTGCCTCCTATGTGCATGTGACGAGGCATTATGCCTATGTACTTTGGGTTCTCCCTTTGAGGAGTTTTAGGGAAACGTTGGGTTATAAACTATAAATGCAGGAATTAAGCTTTAGGATAGTTTTTCCTTTAGCATTGGATTGACACTCCTGGTCCGCGAGGCCGTGAGGGTGTTTGTGTGTCATGAGCATGAGGTCCGGCTAGTGGCATAGCCAGTGCCGGCCCATTTTAGGTCCCATCACTGGTACGTCTGCCGGGAGCTGCCGATAAGTGGCGGTCTCCAAATCTTGGTCTCATAAGGGACCTGTAAGCTTTATTCTATTGGTCGATAGCTGCCTTGAAGTGGTGGATATCAAGTTAGTGTGATAAAAACCTTGGTCATCAGTATGACGGTCAATCCAAGAGATCCCCAACACCCAAAGGATACTTTGTCTATCTTGAATAGTCTAGTGGGATCTTTGACACGTCGGGTGATTGACTATTTTACCCTTTGCCCTGAAAGTGATACCATGCTTGAGTTTGAGTCACTGTAGGAAAATACCCATGGAGCTACCTCTAAGATTAACAGCCCATGGAGATTAGAGAAAAGGGAAAGTGAAAGTAGTGCCAAGATGACAAAGTCATCTATGATCATTCATGATGATAATGTCATAGAAAAGACAGTGACAACGATGGTTAATATGCACATAGGAGGACATGATGATTATGATCTAAAGATACATCTGATGCTAGTGCCCGATGCAGTTGGGTACCGTAGTGTGATTGCCAAGATCCATAAAGCATTGGATGATTTCCATGTGTGTGGAAAACCATTGTTAGTAAAGAAGACTTCATTAGGACCTATCCTAAGTTCTAGCAAAGTGGTGGCAGATGAGAATAGGCTTACTAGAACACCACTAGCAGATGATGGGATAGATTCCCTATTGCATAGTGTTGGACTCCCTAAACCACTTTGTGGTTGGCGGAAAGGGAAGTTCACGGAATTAGTGACTCTTCCACACCAGTAAAGGTGGAAATGGAAGAGATTAAAGACCCTAACACACTGGTATTAGGTCAAGAGGAATACGAAGATTTTGATAACCCAGTCTTGATCCCAAAGGAGAGGACTAAATGCCCTCCTCTTTATAGGGATCTCCCAGTGTTTTATGGGTTGCCAAATGAGGATCCGATGATTCATTTAAGAGAATATGGCCTAACTTTCATTGCAAGTGGGTTCGACAATATACATCGGATGCTCGTATTCCCGAGTACCCTAAAGGGAGAGGCAAGGAAATGGTACTGGAGCCTCCCAAGAGGGTCAATCAAATCATTTGAGGAGTCTTGTGATAGATTTCTAGATGAGTATGAAAAGAAGCTACCTATGATTTAGGTCTTAGGGCAGCTTATGCAGTTTAGACAGGAATCTTATCCTTCTGTTAAAGAGTATGCTAGAGCCTTTGATAGTACTCTTAGGCTTTGGCCAAGAAGAGCCAGTGCACTACCAGATGATGTGCTATGTGAGCTCTTTCTGAATGGCTTAGAGATTAATACACAAATCCAAGTGGGACTGTGGAATCCTAAGTTGTTAAGGGAAGCAAAAATGCATGCCATTGATTATGAGGGTCATGTTCAAAGATGTTGGGAGAACTTTTGGAGTTTTCCCCGCTCAGTGCAAGTGCATCCTAGCTTCCAATCATTTCTACAAGAAGACAGCTCACTTGTTGATACCAAGACAGCCTATGAGAGGAACCTTGGTGGCCTGCTGTGCAGATCGGATGCTGTACGCTCACGTAGTGAATGCCGGAAGGTCCCCAAGAACAATAGAACTCTACTTTTTGCACAAAATTCAATGTAAAAGGCATGAACGACATGAACAAGAGACCAATTGGGTGCAATCTCCCCCCATGCCTTGTGTGAGTGCTCCACAAAGCATGTATTTTATGTATTAATCATCTTCAAGCTCAAATAATAGCCCAAATTACAAAATAGCAAGCTTTTAGCTTTTGAGTTTGCTTTAGTACAAAATAAAACTAAAGCTAATGGGCAGTGCCCAAAGAGTTTGGCATGCCTAGTACAATGTCCAAGTAGAAATAACATAATCGTGCGCCTATGCGCATACAAAATAATAAATAAATATCCAACGCCTCAATAAATAGGCGTGACAAAATATAGGCACCATGCCTAAGATATGAGCCCATCAAAATATAAATGATAAATCGAATACTCGCTATCCTCCAATGCTTTCCTCCGCCACTGCTGATATCTCTACACATCAACTGAAGCATTCACAATCATTAGTAAAATAATACAATTAAACCGACAAAAGTGAATACCTAGCAGTCTTTAGCTACATAAATAAATCAACTGGTTAGAAATCAATCCTAACCTTAATTTATTACGAGTGCGCACTCTAAACTCATAAACGTTTATTAATTTAATATGCATTTTGCGGGTTCACCCGCTATGGAATCACCCATGTACACACTAAATTAACAAAATGCCCGAAAAGGACAGGCGTCCCCATCAACTTCTCACACAAAGAATCCACTTTGTGTATGAGCCCCGGTCATCAAAGTTTACAGAATCCACCGTGGCACGGAATCCACCGTGAAATATGCCTCTTGGCATCATACCCCCGGGGTGGGATAGCAATTGATCTCAATTGCTATTAGCTCAATGTGGACCTAACAGAGTGGGGAAAGCATTTAAGTCTCTAGCGTGCATCCATTGTGCTTCCTCTACAGGATGGTTCTTAAATTTGACTAGATATCTAGAATATCTTCAGCCAGTTCTAGTGGTCATAAAATCAGTATCTATGATAGCTTCTAGTTCAAGTATTTCAGTCTCTTCCTCTAACAAAGGTGGGTTTTCATAGCCAGGGTGTACAAGTAATTGGCCTCTAAAGGGTTTTAATAAACTAATGTGAAATGTGTTGTGAATTTTCCAGTGAGGTGGTAATTCTAACTTGAATGCATTGTCATTAATTTTATGAATGATCCTAAATGGTCCATAGAATCTAGGGGCTAATTTCACAACTGGGTGTCTATCTACACTTTGTAGTCTACGCTTTTCTATTCTCAACCAAACATAATCATCAACTTTGAAATTCATTGCTTGTCTTTTCTTATTGGCTTGCTTGGTATATGATTGCTGGGCTTTGGCAATCGTGTCTTTAACCTCATCAAAAATAATATTATGCTTACTAGCAATATCATCAGCACTCTGAATTCTATTTGACAAAGATACAACAGGTGTAGATAATCTATAACCATAAATCACTTCAAACGGTGCTTTCTTTGTAGATGTGTGTGGTGTATTGTTATATGCAAACTGTAATAAATGAAAATGTGTATCCCATATCTGTGGTTTAGAAATAGTATAAGCACGTAAAAGATCTAGTATAGTACTGTTAGTAGCTTCTGTTTGTCCATTAGTTTTAGGATGAAATGCAGATGAGAAATCAATTTTTGTGCCTAGGTTAGCAAATAAAGTAATCCAAAAGTTGTTACAAAATCTAGAATCACGATCAGAAATAATAACTTTTGGTAATCCATGGTTAGTGAAAACAGTTTTCACTAACAATTGTGCTACCTGTGATGCTGTTAAAGTTTTCTTACATGGAATGAAATATGCTTGTTTACTAAACCTATCTACTACTACCCAAATCATATCATGGTTAGATTTAGTATTAGGTAAACCAGTAATAAAATCCATAGAAATTTGTTCCCATGGTCTCGATGGAATAGATAAAGGCATAAGTAATCCATACTGTTTACCATGATGTCTCTTAACTCTTTGACAAATCAAACATTCAGAAACAAAGTTAGATACATCAATGTCCATATGCGGCCAATAAAAATCTTCAGTTAATGTACGTAAAGTAGATATGATACCTCTATGACCTTGATATGGAGGACAATGAATCTCATTCAAAACAAAAGATCTGAATGGAACTGTAACACATAATCTCTTTTCATAAAACATAAATCCATCATTATAAGATAGTGAATCAATAGGAATCAAGTTATTTTGAACTAGTTTATTTTAATCAGCATGAAAAGTAATGTCCTGATGATAAGTATGTTTCATAGCAATCAAAGAATCAAATGATATAACAGAAATATTATGAATGGCAGGTCTTCTACTTAATGCATCAGCCACTACATTTTCTTTATCGGGTTGATATTGAATGATAGGATGAAAACTCTGAATAAAGGATGCCCATTTGATATGTCGGTCAGATATTTGGGGTTGTCTAAGTAAATGCCTAATACTTTGCTGATCGGTCTTAGTCATAAATTCTGAACCCATTAAGTAGTGTTTCCACTATCTTAAGACTTGTACGACAGCTAATAATTCTTTGTCATATGTGGAATATTTCAATTCATAGGGTTTCAGCTTACAACTAGAACAGGATATGGGATGATTGTCTTGCATAAGTACGGCTCCTATTCCTGATCCGCTAGCATCAGTCACTACTAAAAAGAATGATCTATTAAAATCGGGCAACTGTAAAACAGGGGCATGGATTAATGCATGTTTCAATAAGTCAAAGGATTTTGTTGATTATCGGACCAATGATAAACAATACCTTTCTTCAGAAGTTTGGTTAATGGTAAAGCAAGTAATGAAAAATTATGCACAAACTTTCTATAGAAACTAGCAAGACCTAGGAAAGATCGTAACTCATGCACATTTTTAGGTACAGGCCAGTTCAATATTGCTTCTATTTTCTTAGGGTCAACCTTAATTCCATCACATGATACAATATGACCTAAATACTCAATTTTTGTTTTAAAGAATTCACTCTTTTTCGGATTTGCATACAGTTGATTATCTTTTAATAACTGGAAAACCAATGACAAATGCTCATAATGTTCTTTCTCATTTTGACTAAACACCAAAATATCGTCAAAGAAGACAATAACACAATACTGATATTTCAAAAACATACGATTCATCATTCTACTAAATGTAGCAGGTGCATTAGTCAATCCGAAAGGCATCACTAAAAATTCATAATGACCAAACTGTGTCCTAAATGCAGTCTTTAATATGTCAGACTTATCTAGTCTCACCTGATGATAACCAGATTTAAGGTCTATTTTACTAAATATGGCAGAGCCTTGCAGTTTATCCATAAGGTCATCGACTCTAGGAATTGGATACCTATTCTTTACAGTGATCTTATTTAAAGCTCGATAGTCAATGCACATACGATAGGTATTATTCTTTTTCTTTACTAACAGAACAGGTGTACCAAATGGAGAACTACTAGGTCTAATCAATCCTCTATTTAGTAATTCCTCAACTTGACTTTGAATTTCTTTTTGCTCTATCTGGTTATGCCTATATGGTGCTTTACAATGTGGTTGGGTACCAGGAATCAAATCTATTTTATGGTCTTCTGGACGTGAAGGAGGTAAATCAGGTGGTAGATCTTCGGCAAAACAGTCTTTAAAATGTGCAAGAAATTCTTTATGCCTAGGATGCATATGATTTTCTTTAACTTGCAATTCATTCACCCAAATAAGATAAGATTTACTACTTTTGCGTAATGCACGTTTAGCTTGAGTATGCAAAAGTAGTGGAAAAGCATTAGATGCATGCGTACCATACAATGTAATATGTTTTCCTTGAAATTGAATATTAATTGAATGTGTGGAATAATCTATATCTGGGTTATGCTGATGACGCCAAGGCATACCTAAAATAATGTCACTGGACTGTAGTGGTACAACTAGAAAATTTCTTCTTTCAGTGTATTCACCAATTTGAATTTCTAAGTCATGCACTTCCTGTGTACCATTATACCTAGTGCCTAAGAATGCTGCTTTAATGCGATAATACGTAGGTACAGTCTATAACTTCAATTCTTTTACTAGCTTTGCAGAAATAAAATCATGAGTACTACCATCATCATGCAAAATAATCTTTTCCTTTCTATACACTAAACATTTCATTGTCAATAAAGAATGTGGAGTTGGCATACCTGGTAAAGTATCCAAAGGAGTAGTAATGCCGTCCTCATCTTCCGTGAAATCAGGCATTTCTTCATGTTCCTCATCTTCCATTGTTCCAAGGTAGTTGATATGGACAGGTGGCTTCTTCGAATGGCAATTTGCTGCTAGATGTCGAGGCTGGTGGCATTTATAACAGACTATAGGTTTGGCTTTGGTTACGCTGTTTGCAGTGGCGGAAAGTCCAGGGACATTAGGATTTGGCTGTGAAATAGGCTTGGGGTTTTGGTTGGTATTGGATGGTAAAGCAGGTGGTTTTGCCCAATTTTTATGGAAAGATGATAAAGGAAAACGACCTTGATTAAATCTTCTAAAATTTGAGTTGAATTGCTTAGATCCATAGTTACCATTGGCTTGGAATTACTGTGTACGTGTGTCTCTACCTCGCAGCTTGTCTTCAGTGTCGTGAGCTAATGAAATTGCGTCTTCAAGAGTTGCAGGCTTGAACATATTAACTTCAGCGTAGTAATGCCCAAGTAGTCCAGACATATACTTGCGCTTGTGTGCCGCTTCAGGTACGTCTTCAAGCATGCGTAACTGGAGTAATGCATTCCAAAAGCGCTCGGTGTACTGAGAAATAGGCTCATGATCCCGTTGCTAAAGAAGATCCCATTGCTTTATGGCTTTTTCATGAAATTGTGAAGGAAGGAAATTCTGAATAAACTTCTTCTTGAAATTCTCCCAGGTAGTGGGACAATCTATACTTTTACGAACCACAGTCCACCAAAGAGATGCTCTATCCACTAAATGATTAGTGATACACTTGATTTTATCTTTTTCTGCATAGGTTTCCTCATGAAAGTAGTCATCAAACTGAGTAATGAATGCAAGAACAGTTTTTCCCTCTCGAGTGCCATTGAAAGTACGGAATTTGAAATTTCTTTTACTTATCTTTGCTTCCTTGCGGATGGATTGAGCTTTGAGAGTCGCGTCTATGGTACGTCGGATAAGATCTTCAAATTGAGGTTCCTCTTGTCGGTAGTCGATCTTTGTAAATTTGCCAATTGAACTTGCAATGCTTGCCTAGCCCGTCGTTCTTCATCCAACTGCATCATAATTAAGTCCAGCTTTTGCTTCATCGTAGGTTCAGGTAGGTCGCCTTTAACCATTAAATCATCCATATGTGGTTCCGTCATCCCATAAAACTCAAAAGACCTCTCACTCTCAAAATCAAGTTAGCCGGATGAGCGTAGCTCAAGTTCGGGTGTACAAGGCTTATATATTTTTGGGTGTGGCTTTCACAATCTTCGTCTTCGACTATTGCAGGATTTGTAATCTTTGAAAAAATTTGTGTTTTATCCTTCTGCATGTGCTAAAAATGCTTCAGCAAACCTGCATATACGAAGAGTACCTTCCAATGAACAACTTTGAAGTTCGGAGTTTCTGCGCAGGAACAGCCCTTCTATGAGTTTTGAACAGAAGTCAATTTTGACTTCAGATGACCTGTCTGACTTGCAGAGTTGCAGACTTATGTGACTTGCAGAGTATGAAGACTTGCAAAACTTAGTTGATTTATCTGACTTGCGGGATTTAGACTTAGAATACTTGCAGAACTTGAACTTTGCAGACTTGCAGTACTTGAGAGCTTTTGTGTGACCTGTGGCTTAAGTGACTTAGCTTAGTAATAAGCTTAGTAAAAGGGCAGCAAGACGTCGTCGATTTTTAGGGGGGGGGCGTTTTTTTTCCACACTGCGAAAATCACGGACCTCCTCTGATACCTCGCGATCGAATTTTCAAGCTTTAAGCTTCTCTAAGCTTTCTAAGCTTTAATTTTTAAAGCTTTGAAGATATGAAAATTTTGACTTATCTCTGGTTCTTGACGACTTGAAGAAGAAGAGGTAGGAGTGGTCCTCTGCTGCTACAGGCTGGTCCTTCGCGATCTAACGATGGAAACAAAGGTTCTTGATCGCCAGGAATCCACCCGTATCGACCGTTCGCGACGAGATTGACCGTAGAGCTCGATCGTTCCAGGAGCTCCGCCTTCGCACAAGATGGGTAGCGATTGGAAGCTCTTGATCTCAGCTTCGCTCTAATACCACTGGTGCGCAGATCGGATGCTGTACACTCGCATAGTGAATGCCGGAAGGTCCCCAAGAATAATAGAACTCTACTTTTTGCACAAAATTCAATGTAAAAAGCATGAATGACATGAACAAGAGACCAATTGGGTGCAATCTCCTCCCATGCCTTGTGTGAGCACTCCACAAAGCATGTTTTTATGTATTAATCATCTTCAATCTCAAATAATAGCCCAAATTACAAAATAGGAAGCTTTTAGCTTTTGAGTTTGCTTTAGCACAAAATAAAAATAAAGCTAATGGGCAGTGCCCAAAGAGTCTGGCATACCCAATAAAATGTCCAAGTAGAAATAACATAATCGTGCGCCCATGTGCATACAAAATAATAAATAAATATCCAATGCCTCAATAAATAGGCGTGATAAAATATAGGCGCCATGCCTAAGATATGCGCCCATCAAAATATAAATGATAAATCGAATACTCGCTATCCTCCAATGCTTTCCTCCGCCACTGCTGCTATCTCTACACATCAATTGAAGCATTCACAATCATTAGTAAAATAATACAATTAAACCGACAAAAGTGAATACCTAGCAGTCTTCAGCTACATAAATAAATCAACTGGTTAGAACTCAATCCTAACCTTAATTTATTACGAGTGCGTACTCTAAACTCATAAATGTTTATTAATTTAATATGCATTTTGCGGAATCACCCGCTATGGAATCACCCATGTACACACTAAATTAATGAAACGCCCGAAAAAGACAGGCGTCCCTATCAAATTCTCGCATAAAGAATCCACTTTGTGTATGAGCCCCGGTCATCAAAGTTTACAGAATCCACCGTAAAACCTCACAGAATCCACCGTGGCACGGAATCCACCGTGAAATATGCCTCCTGGAATCATGGCCAAAATCTCAAAGTAGAAAATGGCCATCCTATGCGTAGTAATGACATGCCTATCAGTGAAAAGGTTCCAAGCCATTTAAGTCCCATTAGGGCTTGCAACACTTCCACGAAAGGTAGTTGTGATGGCAATATGGATCGCATCAATGGGCCTATGAGTGTTAATAAGCATTCTGTGTGTGGTTCTAATTCTGTTGCTAGTAAAGATTTTGAGAGACCTTTATCGTCTCCAAGTGAATCACTCTTCCGAGTGGATGTCGTTCCCTTTAGTGAAAGCATGGTCCCTACGAGTAACAAGTCACAGTGTGGGCGTAAACAAGTAAAGACATCTTTTGTAAAGAGGATGCAAAATGCTAAAAGTCCACCTTTGCTTCATAAAGGTCATAAGGATGTGAGGCCATTTGGCCATAGGGATGCAACAAATTGAGGGAATGCAAGAATATTAAGGGAAATGTTAGATGGGTTTGGAGACCCAAAATCTCCAAAAGTATGGCAGGAGTGTCGGATGCAAGGCCAAGGATCCCATCTAGATATATTTTGTCGAACCCCTAAGAGGATAAGACTGGATATACATGTGACAATATACACTGCCTTGGGATACACCCATGTGATGTGCCTAGGGTTGAAGCTCTACCTAGTTTGGGTCGCAGCACTGATTTATGTGAAAACCCAAATAGGGGAGGTTCGAATGAGTATAACGCTATGATTCTTTCTCCTGAAAGAGCCACTCGGCCGCTTGAAGGACTGGTTTATTCAGATTGCAATAAATGTAGGACATGCAAGCCCACTAAGGCCGTTCATTCAGCTCATAGTGCCCAAGAAGGGATCGGCCTTATTGATGAGTTATTTGTGGAAAGGCTTGAACTTGTAGCTCTACAAAAAAAAAAGCTAAGATAAAAAATAACAAGATCAAGCTTTTAGCCAACTTGCATGAGTAGCATGGGGCTAGTCGACCTATGATGTGCTATCCTTGGCACCCTGGGTACTCTGTTAGGATGTAATGTATATGCCAAGGACATTAGCATTGCGTGGACTAAAATGACCTATCTAGTTTTAAGCTAGGAAGGCTAGCTGCTTTGGATATTACATCCAGATTTTGTTAGGCCAAGAGGGCTGATCAATTTTTGTCGTGAAATGCTTTATTTCATTAGGCCAAGAGGGCTAGTTATCTTTTTAGTACAGGTGCGGTTAACGGTTTCTTGTTTTAGTTTTGTGCTAGACAGGTTTAGAAGAAGAGCTTGGAAGAGCCTTTTGTTGCGCGGAAGCTTCTCGTGGCCCTATCCAGGTGATATTTCTCCTTTATGAGTACCGTGTTTTATGCTATATGTGTCTGTGTACTTGTAGGGGATTTTTTTTTTCTTGATTGGGGACCGGCGACCAAGGCATGAAGTCCCAAGTTTAGGCTAAGTATGACTAAGGGAGGCCTGAGTAGTCGTTGCCTCCTATAAAGACATTGTCAGGCATCAAAAGACCTGTTTTTGAAGGCAGTTCTAGTGACCCTATTCTGCGAGCCTGCTAGGCAGCCATTTTAGGAGTTCTTGTTAGTTGTGAGGTAGTTAGAAAAGCCTGCCAGAAGGGAAAATGATGATGAATAGTGATATAATTAGTACAAACAAGGATATAATGATTAGATCGATACTGTGTAGGCAGATCAATTGGGCCGTGTAATATTCCCACCACAGCGCTTCATATCAAGAAACAAATTCAGGCTTGAGGCGTTTAAAAAATTACTCGTTGAGCTATCACATAAGTGATCGCATGGAATTTTCTTGATATATCGAGTCTTGCATTAAATAATTTCCGCAATTCGAAACAAGAAGACGCCTCAATGTTCCTAGCCAACAAAAAGCAAAGACGACTTGTAAATAATATTTTGGTTCCTTGATCATATACTTTTTTCCACATTATATTTAATTTAGCATTCCCGATTCCATTTAATGCATCAAAGATCATATTGATTTTGTAACCGCAAAACAAATCACAAAAGCCTTAATTGGTAGACAAAGAATATGAAAGAATGAGCATGATATTGAGTAAGTTAAGTATCAAAGAGTATGGCATGACTTTATAAACTTGATAAGTCATGAGGTAACTTGGCCAAAAACCACTAGATGAAGTCGTTTTGAAGAGAAAAAGAAGTTTTTGAAAAAATATGTCAAAATTCAAAAAACATTTGACACTTGGAGGGAGAAAAAACATTCTAAAATCATCTCCATGCCACCATCCAACAGGTAGGCAATCAAAATGCATTTTTTATAAAGGTTACTTGGCTCTTGACAAGTAGCCGAAAGAATGAGTCAATTGCATGCTCCATGCCTATACATACAACCCCTCTCCTTCACAAAGAAAGCAAGAAGGAAGACCTCTTGATGATGAAAAAAATTATCCACTTCTCTTTCCATTCTAGCTTGAGCCTTGAAGGAGAAAAATACCCCTCTTCTACCTCATTTCCATTTTCTCTATCCCTTGTTACGCCTTTCTCCCATATAGTCGTATCACTAAGAAAAATGTAGGCAAATTTTTTCTAGATGACCACCAAATCTCCCTGAACTACCACATCAATTTCGCTTGACATCCATGGCTCCACGAGGTCGTAGAAATTCAAGAGATGCCATTCGAAGCAAGGAAAACAAAAAACATGGCCGATGGAGAAAATGACGTGGTAGGAATTGGCAAAACCCCTGTTATAGCAAACCAAAAGAGAGGTAATATATCATGGGTTTGGAAAAAAATAATTTTTTATAAGCTTATCACTATATTTGGCTTTAAATGATTATAAACAAATTTTCAAGAAAATGAATATGAACTGCTGCTTAGGAAAATAGTCTAAGTAATATAATAATTAATTATTCACTTAAAAAAATCACTTGAAAAATGATTATATGATTTTTATTAAGAAATTATTTTAATTATGATTTATTTCATGATATTTATTGTTATTTCATTAATGACGCATATAATCATAATATTTAAAAAAAGGTAGACGGTGTTAGGGAAGGGAATATTTTATAATTTTTTCCTAAAAGTGACTATCTATATTTTATTTTTCTAATGATAAACAAATGCATATGACTTTTATAATAATTTATAGAAAATAATCTAGATAATCAAGAAATAATCTATATATTAAATTAATAAAAAATTACATAAGAAAATATATACTAGATGTGCATAAATTTACGTGCATGAAAATATAATTCAATGTATGAAAGATGAAAGAAAAAATAGACTTATGATTTTTGCATTGCTTAGAATATTTTTTAAACAAAAATAATCAGCATTGCACTTTAAGACATAACTAAATTAAAATTGATCTTTCTAGATAACGTTGAAAGTTTGGGCATCATTGATTAAACCATGGAATATAAGTAGAATAAAATTAAAAAATTTATTTCTAAAAACGGATGCAATGTTAATATTAATGATTATATTAGCGAGAGCGTCAATATTATGAGTTGACCCACATATGAATCAGTGAGAAAACCTAACAAATATCAAGTGTTAAAGAAAAAACAACTATGAAATACTCAAAAACCTTGAAACTATCAGTATCACGAAATTAAATCAATATCAAAAGTCTGTAGGACTTGTTGGACATTGATAAGAATTTTTCAATATAAATTATAAAGTCTAAACAGACTTGGACAAGCATTTGAAATCTTGCTAATCATGGATTAGGGCAGAACAATATATAAATTGCCTACCATAGGTATAAATGGCCATATTATCTTTAAGACGAGAATACCAATTTTTTCATAAAGATAAAATAGACTTCAGATTCAGAAAATAACTTGTGGATCTTGAAAAAGATTTGCAATTAGGAAGTGAAACCCTAAGAATACGGTGGGACCTTCAAAGAGAAACCCTAGATTTGGGTGGGGCTACTTCCTAAGCTAAAAATACTTGTCACTATTTCTTTTGGTTTGTGCATACATTGATGGTTACACAATAAATATTTATTGTGCTTCCAGCAGTTAAATATGATTGTAAATATATATAATAGGATAATAAAAGGAAAGATCATGCCATGCCTCCCCCACGATTAAGACGCAGAACTCTGGTCCAAGGGAGATTGTTTTATACCACCGCAAGGAGCTTTGGACCGGCCCCAACGATGAGAGATTTCTCTATGAGGAATAAGTTAGTCAAGAGGAGGCACGAGTGCCAGGGGAGCTCTGGTCATACATCTCTCGATCGCTCCTAGAGACTACCTAACCCTGACGCGAATCATGATAAAATCATGGAGTCCCCAGGACTAATGAAGGGATAGAAATCTTGGAGGGTTTGTTTTCTTCTACATAAACAGAAGGAATTTTTCTGGTGAACGGAGGTTTATCTTTTGCATAGGAAGAAGAGGAAAATCATTCTAAATAACTTTGCGAAATAATAAATAAATATATTTTGCCAAAAGATTGTTTTTTCTCTCTTTGTGTTGTGCCGTAAAATTACCTAAAGGAACCTGTGATAGTAGGTTAATTAAGAAATTTGCTTTCATATGTCATGACTCAATGTGATATGCAATTAGAAAACTAAAGAAAACCATTTGTGGGAAGCGGGTGGGCGAGATCCCTGACGGATCCGTCTTATAGATGGGTTGTCCCGGTATGCTGGGAGCTTCTCTAAAGAGATTGAAGGAAACATGAATTAGGAAAAATTAGGTAGAGTAGAGCATTGACTTACCCAGGGTCAGGTCTTAAAACCTTGATCAGTAATTATCTTAAGGGAAAGGTGCGGCGACTGTCCTAGAACTCCGTTAAGGTTCTCTGAATCCTAACCAATTACTGGAAAAAAGTGTTACACTCCATGAGCTAAGGGTAACCACAATCGCTCCAGTCGGACGAGAAGCCCTTGTGGGACACCTTTGATGGAACTAGTTGATACATGGATACCTTAGTTGTCAATTTAGGACCCGGAGCTTGTAGGTTGATCCTCATGGGGATCGCGTGTACCTTCCGTTATGGGGTGGACTTTAGGAAACCTAGACGATAGACCCCATGCATTCTTGTGAGTGCCGGGTGAAGTCGTCTAGGATAGTTCCCTAATGGACCACAAAAACATGATGCGAGGGAATTGTTCGGTAAACATGTGACACGTGGTATTAGAGCATAATTGAAATTACAAAAATCTATGGTTTTTAAGACCAACTGTTCTAAGTAATATTCAGTCTGCTAATTGTTAAGGGATAAAATTTGGCAGAATAATGAGGCATAGAACCAATTCCTTGTTTTTTGAGCAATGTACACATCTACGCCAAACTCCATGGATGACTTTTGGAGAAGAGAAATGATGAGGATACTTGATCGCCTATATGATCCATCCCCTGTGAATCTTGAAAGATGATGGTTCTTGGATGAGCGTTATTGTTACATCAAGGTGGATCAATTCTTCAACATGCAGACTAATCTAAAACACCTTGAATGATGAAAAATTTTAAGAGTAGTTGAGGCCTTTATCTTTTATCCATCCAAAAGGAATCCACTTATAATTACCAGTGGTCGGCAGATACATCTAGATCGTTATGTGTATGACAAGGTACTGAAGGTAATCCCAACATTATAATCCAAGGACGTCGCAAGTATGGAGATTACCATATCCATGGTTTTCTAGATCTGCCATTTCCACAGTATAGGTTTCTAGACATACACTACAACAAAAAGGTCTCTTAGACGCACTTTTAGACGCGATTTTTGAATATAGAGAAAATCTTACAGGCGCATCTATCCACCCATCTATTTGCACGTCTGCAGATTCACATCTATAATCGCATTTATAAAGGAATTTACACGCAAAAATAGACGTGCAACAGACGCACATATATATGTGTGAATACAAGCGCATAAAAAAACCAAAATTGTTATTTATTTAATTTATTATGTGCGTCTACCAGCGCGTCTATCTGGCAAATTAGACAGGCATATAGACACGCCCGTAGACGCACTTTTACAAGCACCCATAGACACGAACGGAAAATAAAAAATATTATTTTTTAAAAAAAGATATTTAATTTCTTTTTTAAATTTGAATTATCTAGCGTGTGTACTCTGCATTTTAGACGCGCTTATAAACGAGTGTTTTCTGCAATTTAGACGTGCGGATAGATGCGCAAAACAGAACTGGACAAAAAAAAACAGAGAGCATCTTTGGTTTTTTTTTTCTCTCTCCCATACATCAGATTGTGCATTTGGGAAAAAGACAATGGATCTAAAAGCATGAGAATTGAAAATAAAAGTCTATGTATTCATTATAGATCAAAAGCATTTACATGGGGAGTTTAAGTGCTTGCAACCTAAAGCGTGGTTGCAAGTAGTAGGCTCAAAGATGGATAATACATATACAAGAAAACAAGGCCATAGAGGAGGTATGGTGCTCCTCTACGAATCTGAAGAAGAAACATCTTTGCTAGCACCACCACGGCTACTAGCGTTGCTATCCCCCTCCTCACTATGCTCCACATCCGAGTTCGCCTACAGACACAAAAGATCAAGGTTGCTTATGTAAACATGATGGAGAAAAAGTTATAATTAGCTATACTTTAAATAGGAAAGTAAGAAAAATATACCTCCTCTGGTTGTCGAATCCTCATAGCCCGGTTGTATTGGTCCTCAGTGATGAGACCCTCCTCATAGAAGTGAAGCCATGTGGCTATGCAGTTATGGCCTCGATGGTAACCTACCTCTCTAGGAGTAGGTATCCTACCAACGATAGTAGTCTGCAAAACAATCATGATATATACAAACAATTATGAGACACAATGTATTAGAACAAATTATATAAAGAACTGAAAGAAATGTAAATTTTAAAAAAATCAAAATCAAAATATACTTACAAACTCTGCCTTCCACGACTCTCTGCCACCCGATCCATAATGCGACGATCCCATGGTTTCCATTTGGATGCGTCGCGCCTCTGCGTGCTGGCGACTCTTCACTTTCTCTGCTGCTTTCTTCTTGGCTTTCTTCAACTCTATGTGGTGTCTCATAGATAGTTGGCTATAGGCTCCACGCCCCTCCTCCTGCCTCCACAGTGAGTCCCTGGCGCGTGTCATGAGGTGGGATCTTTTGTTGTGAAGCAAATCCCTCACTTTTGTGCAGCCCTAATCATCCGAGAATTGCTGACCCTCAGGATTTGGTTACCTCCTATGGTCTGCCCTCAACACCTCCTGCCACAAGCCGCTTTTCTGATTTTTGAAGTAGACAAAACAATCTTTATACGTCGCATGCACGACGCTCCTCATGTATGCCATTACATCCCTTCCTTCATCATCGTGGAAGATGCCACCAGTATCTGTAACTCTATAATATTGGCGTACAGGCTCCTCTATGTGATCTACTGGTGAGGGTGATCGCTTGCCACCTCCTAGGCAACCCCCACACAAGCCTCGTCCTCCCCCTCGACTCTCCCTCCTCCCTCTCTGTCGACTACCCTCTCTGTCGACTACCCTCTGCCTCACTGGATGCACGTGCTTCTGCAGATGCATGTGCGTCGGCTGACGCTTGTGCTTTAGTCGATGCATGTACAGGTGCTGCATGTGGAGTACCTGCAATTGGAGTTTGGGAAGTAGTGCCAGGCAAAGACATCGGAGGTGTTCTAGACATGACGCTGAACACCTCGTCTACTGTGGGAGAGCGGCCAAGGTGTCTGGTCATCTCTCCCATGAAGTCTTCCCTACTAGGAAAACCTCCAAAAAATGCATTGACCCCCTGCTGAACAAGGCCAATGTATCATTCATACGATCCAAATCTGTGTCATTGCTAGATGAACCAGGATGCGACATCTGCAAAAAAAACACAGGAAAAATATAAATTTGTTTGCATACAAAAAATTGTATATTACCTTCATCCACACCTAAACATTTTCAAAGAGACATAATCCTTGATCCAATCCAACATTAATTATGAAAAATCATTCAATGAGCCTAGAATCATTATGTAAGAGAAGGCTTTTGATGCTCACACATTTTCATTTTCTTCAAGTGTATTTTGTAAGCACTTACTAAGGTCCATTTAAGTGAAACAAAGGTGTGAAAATTCCATATAAAAAATACATGGATGCTTATGTCACTTGAAAGTGCTAATAATCTAGGTTTCTTTAGACATTGAGCATGAAACTTAAGTGCTAATGCTTCTCATAAACAAGAAAACTGATAAATACAAACATGTGATTAGTCACATTCATCATTGCAAAAATATATTGTTTAGGCAATGAAAATTGTTTTTTATTAGAGATGGCACTGGTGCATGTATAACCGTGTCTAAATTGCAGGATAGACGCGCTCTTAGATGCATCCCTAAATTCAACCCTCTGTCCAGAGCGCGTCTATATCCGCATCTGAGATGCAATATAGACGCGCTGTCAAACGCGATTTCTAGGTCAATGCTTCTGGTGCACACATGTATCATCGCGTGTAGACTGCAGAATATATGCGCCTAGAGATGCGACTCTGCAGTCAAAGCCTCTGTGGAGAGCGCGTGTATTCTCGCGTCTTTGACATAGAATACACGTGCTCTGAGATGCGGCCTTAGACGCAATGAGAGAAAACATTTCTTCGCGTCTATCCCTGCATCTGCAGCACTGAAATGTAGACGCGCTGGGCAGACGCGCTCAGTCGGCTAATTTCAGTCCGACGACCACCATTCATGATTTACAAAATGCAATACATAATGCAATCAGAAATCCTAATACACAGATAGAGAGAGAGAGAGAGAGAGAGAGAGAGAGAGAGAGAGAGGACTCACCTTGGGTGTTTGGTGTGGCGAGTGGTGGCGCTTCTTCCTTCTCCTTCTTCCTCTCCTTGGTAAGTTACTCTCCCTTGATGCTTGCTTGCTGCTTGTTGTCTCTTCCCTTTGCTTCTTCTTCCTCTTGTTATCCTCTCTCTTGTTCTCTCTTTCTTTTTCTCCTTCTCTTTCCTTTTTCCCTTCTTGTCTGTTTGAAATGAAAGAAGAGGTGAGTCATGAGGAGGTGAGGCATGAAGAGACTACATGTCAACTAAACTCGAGCTTCAGAACCACAAAAAATGCAAGAAAGGAAAGGCGCAGTTTGAAAAGAAATGATTTAAGTATGTTTTGAATTTTGATGTGTGCATCTATTTTGGCGTGTATATATGTGTGCGTCTATTTTGGCGTGTATATGCACGTCTAAGTTTATGTAAACGTGCGTATAGATGCGAATGTAGACGTGCAAATAGACGCTAATTTAGATGCGTACGTAAACGCAGATATAGATGCACATTTAGGTTTTATCATAATTTTTTTTTTTAAAGATAAGTTTTGATAGTGAATTCTTATCATAAGTTTTAATGTATTTATGATGAGTTTTGTGTATTTAAAATTGAGATCTTAGAATAATTAATACACCAACTTGAAGTTTTAATGTAAACATATGAATGACAAATATTTTGATGTTGTCATGAATTAGGTTTAATCATGTCATCATCATCACCTAATGCAGTGCATGCTAATGAGTCAACGAGCACATCCTCGAGTGAGAATGAAACATTACGTCTTCATAATCGAGATGCATGGCTACGACGAAAAATTAAATGCATGTGTGATCATTGTCGAGGGTGTATTTTTCGAGCACATCGAGTTGCAATATCACACCTCAGTTTGTATGGAGAATGGGACCAAGAAAAATCACTGGTATTCATTGTTTTTTTTTAACACTAAGATTGCTAGTCTATGTTACTCAATATATATCAATGTACATGAAACTCCCTTTTGTGGTCGAGCAGGATACAGTGCCACATCTTCAGATGCTCCCTCGCGAGCGTCGAGAGGCTGCAAAACGTCGACACGAGGAGGCAGAGTCTTCAAGAAGAGTGGAGACTCACGACCATGATAGTAGCCCTCATGAAATGCCCCGTCAAGTCGTAGAGGATGAGATTTTGAACAACATGGTACACCATCTATTTTCGCAACCGGTTCAGGGAGAAGGTCACTCTACGAAGCCAGATGATCCACTATACATAGCGTCATCTACTCCGTTGTATGAAGGTTGTATGTACTCGGTTCTTTGTGCGTCCCTCGAGATACTTAAGTTGCAAACAATTTATGGATGGAGTAATGTCAGTTTGGATGCGTTATTGAAGTAGGTATCAATTTAGTTTGGCTTATGAATCATAATATTAATTATTCTATTTTGAAATCAGATAGAAATATATGTTGGTGGTTTTTTAACTCACTTTTAAAAATATATGTAGGTTATTATCACAAATGCTTCCAAAAGGAAACAAATTTCCAACTAAGAGAGAGCAAGCAAGACATTACTTGGCATCTCTGGGAGGCCTCGATTATGTCAAGATCCATGCATGTGTCAATGATTGTGTCTTATTTCGTGGGATTCGTGAGTTCGCACGAGAGTGCCCTGTTTGTGGCGAATCAAGATACGAAGTGGAGATGAAGTCAATGGATGTGCCTCATAAGGTTTTGCAACATTTTCGGATTGTTCCACGTATAAAACTTATGTTCAAGTGTAAGTCTATTGGAAAGCTCATGTCATGGCATGCTAGTCATCGTTCAAGCGATGGAAAATGGAGGATCCCTGCAGACACACCGGCATGGCAACATATAGATCATTTCTGGCTCGTTTTCAAAGAAGAGCCAAGAAATTTGAGATTTGGTTTAGGTATGGATGGAATCAATCCATTTGGCATCAAAAGCACATCATACAGTGTATGGCCGATGGTATTGGTGAACTATAATATTCCTCCATCCATGGCAATTAAAAAGAGACATGTAATGTTGTCCCTTCTGATTCCTGAAAAGCACAAGGTAAAAAACATGGACATTTACTTAGAGCCTTTGATTGAAGAGTTAGAAATGTTATGGGAAGGTATTGAGGTGCAAGATACAAGTGCATCTGCATCCTCTAGAGATTTCACATTGAAGGCCATGTTGTTATGGACCATGCATGACTTTCCAGGATACGAAGAGTGTTCAGGTACATGTATATAACTCTATATTTGAAATTCAAGACTTGAATCAATTTCATTTTATTAATTCACTTGTTTGTTCAGGTTTAACCACATCAGGATATCATGCATATCCTATTTGCGGTCCCTCTCTAGTTTCCTCTAGGCCGGCATGTTTAAAGAAGGTTATCTACGACAATCATCATCGATTTCTTCCTATTGACCATCCCAAATATGTTCTCCCTACTAATGGAATGACTCCACAATCTCTAACCATTTGAGATTGGAAGGAGAAATGGATTAATTCCGACAGCCACCCTCCACTTGGCATGAGTCGGTAAGAAGTGCATTTCTCTCGATTGACTTTAAAGTATTTAGCATGATGAATTGTCTACATAATATATTGTTTGTTTGTTAGGTTCTCTATATTTTTTCATCTTCCGTACTGGACTGAACTCAAGATCAATCACATGTTGAACCCCATGCACATATTCAAAAATGTTGTATCTACATTATGGGATCACTTGATAGGGGCTTGTGATTCAGTCAATGTAAGGGAGGATTTACGTAACATTGGTCGCATGAGACGAGCCTGGCTACCCATTAGAACCAAAGGAAAGATTGAGCTACCCCATGCACCTTGGATGTTGTCAAAGAACGAGAAAAAAATAGTGAAGGAACAAATATGTAGCTTTCGAACACCCACAGGATGTATGAGATGTCTCAAGGGAGCCTTCATAAAGAAAAAGAAAAGAGGTGTGGAGCAACTATCTGGTTTGAAGTCCCACGATTGGCACAAAATGATTCAAGTAAGGGTATCTCTAACCATGAATATAGTAATTAGTGGAGTAACTATATGTAAACTTTGGGGTATAATGACTTTTTCCTCAACTAATCGTTTGATCTATGAATATTGTTTACATTCAGTTCATACTTCCTACTAGCATATCCCATTGTATATCCAAAGATGTACATGATATCATTTACAAGATGGGAGAGCTTGTGAGGTGTGTATACATTGTATTTTTTCATTATATATCTTTGAATTTCTACACAAAAATAAACAATTCTCAAATACATCCTGACAGATACGTGAGCTTGAAGGAAATTGATCCAAACACATTGCAAGATGCTCGAGTATTATCTGTTGAGGTGGTTTGTTTAGTGGAGGAAATTTTTTCTCGATCCATTTTGACTACTCAATTACATTTACTCGTACATTTTATTGATGAGATCGCACTTTGTGGGGCAGTTCATGCAAGGTGGATGTTTTTTCTTGAGTGCTTCATGAAAACCTTGAAGGATTTTGTGAGGCAAAAAGCATGGCCTGAGGGAAGCATGGCTGAGGGTTGGTTAGTGCAATCATCCCTTGTTTATATCTCTGAATATCTTGCTGAAGTGGACCCCTCTCAACCACGACCATGGAAAGATGATGAAGACTTGAGGATGACCTCTATAATACCTCAAGGAAAAGGAATGAGTAAAGTGCTAACAAAAGAAGAACTTCGTAAGTTAAATAGTTTTTGTGTGGTCAATAGTGATGTAATGAGCAAATGGGTGACACTATATAATGAAGCAAGGGCAAGAAGAAAAAGCAAAAGACAAGCATTTCGCACCAGATATGGACGTAATGTCTCATTTTCAGATCATATAAATGCGCTCCCACATCATATTGATATAGATTGGTTACATGAGGAAATGGAGAGAATGGAAAAAGAGGAGGAAATTAATATATCTCAAGAAGAGTGGGAATACGCACGAGGTTGCTTATCAAAGGTGAGACATACTATCAATTAATTTGTTTCTATAAGTTATATTTTATATAAATAATTGACATGTTTGATCTTTTATCTTTTAATACTAGTGCACATTATTCAATGCTATTTGGTGTGAGGGTAAATATCTTCAAACTCAACATATAGATGAAAAGAGAAATACCCAAAATTGTGGTGTCCTTGCTCACTTCGAGGATGCCAATGGTACCATGGAAAGTTATTATGGCTTGATCCAAGATATTCTGAAGCTTGACTTCAGACAAATTTTTATATATGTATTGGATGTGAAGTGGTTTAAAGAAGTGGTAACAAATGGGAAGCATTGCACAATCAGACGTCATCCAAGTGGTTTTGTAATCATTGACTCTACAAAATTTCACCAAAACAAGAATGACACATTAGTACTACCTCAACAATGGGAGCAGGTATATATGCAAAAGCTAATTTTTATATATATATACATGTGATACATATACACAATATAATAAGTGTTTAATTTTCTTGCTTTTGTTTTTCAAATACAGGTTGTGTATCATCCAACGGTAAACAATAACCGATGGTGGTATGTCATCCCTATATCTAATCGTTCAAAACCAATATATGGTAATATTACCGATATGGAGATAGCAGATGACAATCCAACAATTAATGATGATGTACATGATGACACCATAATGGATGATATGTGTGATATAGTGCAAGATGAACCTAGCGAGGATGTTCAAAGAAATGCAGAAGAAGACAATAATGTGATTGTCGATGATATTGATGAAGTTATTGAGCAATATAGCAACACATATGATAGTGGGATAAACTTATTTGTTTCGTTACCTCTTGGTAACATAGACCTAGAAGTAGATAGTTTAGCAAGGGCTGATCTCATTGAAGATGAGATGGATCATTCACTGTAATATACTAAATTTGCTTAATGATTCAATGTGTATTCTTAATTCTATGGTTTTTATCATGTGCACACGTGCATACTCAAGAATCAATAGTCAAGTTTAAAGCTAAATTGAATTTTCCATAATAAAAAGGAAGTATTTTTTATCATCTTCAAGTAGAGAAATTACGAGATACATATTGCAATGCTTGCTACTAATTGTATAATAAGGTTTCTGTCGCTTGTCGCTAATTACTTATATCAGGCTTGTCAACTGGAGGAACTGCCATTCATTAGAGAGCAATGCAAAAATAATTATTAACTCTGGTTTTTTTATTCAATGATTCAATGTGTATTCTTAATTCTATGGTTTTTATCATGCTCACACGTGCATACTCAAGAATCAATTTCAGGTGGTTAAATAATTATTAACTCTGGTCTTTTTATTATATTAAGTCCAATTTCAGGTGGTTAAATAATTGCGCGTCTAGAGGCACGTCTATATTGGCATCTATTTACGCGGATATATAGATGAAAATTTTGCATCTATTTACACGCTCTTTTACACGCTGTCAAAGAGTTTACTGTTCATACTATAAATCATGGGATTCTTATGAATACAGAAGAGCATCACTGGAAGTTATATGAGGAATTTGCATACAAAATTCAGATATTGTTATCCAATAACCAACTTAGTTACACAAGTTCTTTTGTATTTAGCATATAATTTTCAATTATACCATGTATATTTATGAAAAATAAGTCTATGGGAACCTACAACTTGGTCAACTAGAAGTAATTGACAGTCTGTAGGATAAATCGCATTGATTCAGGTGCAAAAATATGGTCAAAACCCAAGGAAAAAACCAAAAATTGCCAAAAGTCCAGTAGGTCCACATGGGACCTGAAGTAATAGACTTACGTGACAACCAAGTGACCTGGGTAGGTCAAAAAGTGACCAGGGGTTGAGCAGGGAGCAGCCCGCATTTTTTGACGCAAAATGCGGGCTGCACAGTCTGAAGCAAACTGGAGAGAGCTGAAGCTATGGTGCATGATTTGGAGCATGCAAATTGAAGATCAACAGGCCCAAATATTGAAGATGTAAACACAGTGAGAGCTCCACTTCTCTGCCCATTTGGTCTGACGAAAATGCATGCTGAAACAGTCTATAAAAGAGGGAAATCTGAGAGAAAAGTATTCAGTCTGCTCTTATGCACGACTTCTCTCATTTTGTCTACCTTATTCTTGGTCCAATGAAGCCGACTTGTACCCAAGTACTTGAATGACTTTGGGGCAAGCAAAGGGTGAGGATTTTGAAGGTATATGGGCTGTTATGGGCTGAAATAACCAATCATAAACAGGGCAGCCCACTGTTATGGTCCATTTTTATGAGCAAACATGGGATTTATGTGGTTGTAATGGAAGGAAATGTCCTCTTTTCATCAGGACTTTGATCATTAATGATTGGAAGTGCTTCTTCTTGAGTTTATGCACTCATTTTGAGCTGGGCTGAAATTTTCTATTTTAAAACACGGCTGAAGCTAAAATTATGCTTCCTCAATTCATTTCATGTATCTTTGGCCCAAATCTTGAATGCATTTGAATCTATCAACAAAATACTTGTTCCAAAGGGTTGAAATCCATCTATGTACTTGAAATAAATGCCATTAGATCTTGCATTTGATATTCATAATTGAATTGAGAATTTGAAAATATCCTAAATATCCTTTATGATATGATGTATGTATCCAGAGGCATATTTGATGTAATTAAGATAGACTTATTTCTTACGTTCATGTATGCTAAATACATAGTGAAAAAGCTTGAACTCTTCTTCCATACCTAAATCATTTCTAAATCCCGGATCTTATTAAACCCCATTCTACTTTCCCTTCTTGAACCTTGAATCCTAAACTCCTCTTCTGCACTAAACCCCCGGTGGTAGACCTTCAACCCTTAATGCGACAACAGTGGTGAACCCAACATGAAGGTCTGCTATGGAAAAAGAAGTCCAATGGGAGAATCATCAAGTTCAGGAGGAGATGCCTTGTAACAGTTGGTTCGTCTAATGCAAGAAAGCCAACAACAACAATTGCAATTTCAGTAGCAGTTGCAATTGCAACAACAACGGAGGCAAGAAGAAGAGCGGATTGATACTACTGCCATTAAAGCCTTAAAAGCAGTTGGACAAGAGCTCAAGCAATTTAATGGGCAAAATGTATCCTCTTTTATCTGCCTTTATACTGACAAGATGGTCTTCTTTGGAGTTCCTCAACATGCCTGGAGCCGTTATTTTGCCCGTCTGGCTGTGCATGGTCTCCAGGACCGAATTCATGGTCTTTTCCAAAAAGATGCAGGATGGACTGTGTTCAAGAAGGCTCTTCGAGAAGAATTTTTCCTTGAAGATTCTGGCCTTATGACAAAGAAAGTCTTCATCGAATGGGTCCAAAAGGCACAATAAGGATCTAACCGCTACTCTTCTTCATCGAGAATTTGAAAGCAAATTTGCCCAACTAGATCCTGATGACCAACAAGGTATGGAAAGTCAAAAGATTGAATTATTTTTAAAGGCTACAGATTCTTCTCTTCAGGAGAAATTAACTGACCGACTTGAAGACCCTAACTCTGAGTCGGGATTGAAGACTGCTTGGAGTGATGTCACTGAAGCAGTTAATATGATTACTCGAAGAGAGCGATTGCGCCTAAGATGGGGATCAACCCCTGCAACAACTGAATCTATGAAGGGGCCTGTTCCAGTTTCTCGACCTCCTGTCTCTATGGCCGAGCAACCAAGAAATTATGTTGTTCCTTCTCCAAAGAAGGATGTCATGGACGAGCTAATTAAAAGCATGCAGGATCTCCATCTTAATTTAATGGAAATTAAGTCTAAAGTAGAAAGGCTTGATGTAAAAGTAGAAGAAAGGGGTCGGTCAGCTGCCCAAAGGCCTGCACGAGAAGGCTTCAAAAGACGCTGCATTTGGTGTGATAGCCTTCAGCATGACAAGAGGGAGTGCGGTGCATTCCGTGAAGCTGAAGTACAAAAATTAGTCTTTTGGAAGGATGGTAAAATTCATGCAACCAAAACCGGGCTTCCTCTTGAGCCAAATTTTGGCAACAGTGGCATGAAGAAAAGATTGGAGGTTTTGGCAACAAGAACGGCCTATGTAGCTGTTGATGTTGTAACTTTTGGGCTGCAAATTGAGCCAACTAATGAAATTGTTAAAGCATGTAAAACTAGTGCAAAATCTAAAGTGTGGACACAGGCCTTGGAACGCATGGAACAAGGCGAGGAAAGTAAAGATGATTTAACCACTGCCAGTCAATGTATTCGAGGGAGAACAGGTTGGTCCGAGCCTATAGATTCATTTTCAGCTTTTGCTCGGTTAGCTGAAATTAATAATCAAGAAGCCATGATAGAAGAAAAGAGAAGAAAAGAAGAAGATGTTGCCGGTCCTTCTTCTTCAGCACAGACTAAACGCATAACAAGAAGTAAACCAGACCAACAGAAGGCTGCTGAAAATCCACCGCCACCAGAATTTGACATGGGAGATGCCCCTCAAGCAAAGAAGACAGAAGGAAAAAGAAAAAGCAAACATCCCAGTTACAAGTTGCAATCTGACATAGAGACCGCAACGGATCTTAAATGGATCCTAGAAGAAAGGATTCTTGGAAGTAGAATTGAATTTACATTAGATGAAATTCTCAGTATGGCAAAACGAGGATTTCATGATGTAATAATTGATGTAATTAAACGAAAAAGACAATATGTTGGTGAGGAAACTGAAGAATCTGTACATGCTTTTTTGCAAGTACTTCATATGTATTTGCAGGATGAAGAGAAGCTGAAAACTCAAGGGATTCGATTGGAGGCAATCAAAGAATTGATTGCAGCCATAGAAGCCAAAGATGAAGACATTTATGAAGCATAATCTGAAGAAGCCATGATGGTGGGGACTTCTCAATCTAAAGTGCAGCCCATGTGTAAGAAAGAGACTTTCTTCACAACATGCAAGAAGAAAGTGAAGCTCACTTTATTCCTAGTAGTCACTATTCCCGTACCCATTGGGCAAGGGCGACTATTGAAACTGTTGTTAAAATCGGTGAAAAAGAAACTCCATGCATTGCCCTTATAGACCATGGTTCGAAAATTAATGTTATGTCAAGAAGTCTCTATGAGAATGGTGGATGGCCCATTGATGTGGACCCAAGATGGTGCATGAAGGCAGCCAATAACTCTTCTGGCGATCTTTATGCAGCATATCCTTATGTAGAAGTTACTATTGGTAATGTAAAAGATGAACTTCATTTCTTTGTTCAAGATTCCTGCAGTTATCCTATCATTCTTGGACAACTATTTATTTTCGAGTCTCGTTTAGAGACAAAGGCTCTTGATGATGGTTCATCATATGCTCGGATAAGAAGCAAGGATAATGATAAAGTTGTTCAATTCCTAACTGTTTGTGTTAATCACCACCGGAATAGGGATCGATTGAGAGATCATCCTGTTCCTCCTAATACCCGAGAATTTAAGGGTTTTCGGGTAGCGCTACTATAAGTGGAGGCTATGGCAGTGCATCATGTCACAAAAAATTTCCTCCACATATGAAGGAGGCAAGGCCAAAAGCTGATTTGCAGGTTTTTTCAGCCAATGGTGTGGGCTGTTATAAACAGTTTTCAACCATGAACAGGGCTGAAAGAAAGTATTTGAGTCATATGGAGCAAGAGCTGAAGCAAATTGATATTTTACGTAAAGATGAAGAAATTTTAGGACTATTTTATGGGTTGAATTATAATGATACAATGGCTTAAATTTATACAGTCGTTCATGCTGAAAATCAAGCTGAAAATCAATCCATACAAGTATGTACATTGGATATTTATGACATAATTCACAAATTTCCAGATTATGAAGCTTTTGGATAGCCAAACAAGGATGAAGTAAGAGTAGAAACAAAGTATAAAACAGTTGATAAGAAGGTCAAGCCGGTAGCTACTCCTCCATCACCTGAAAGCGAAGGACTGGTAGAAAGGGTATCCAAACAACCAAGCCTTCAATGATCCTAAAGATATTGGTCACCAATTTACAGCAAAAAGTCTACAAAAGCTGAAAATTGGTGAAGACTCTTTCCTCTTGCCCGCCGACTGAAAAGCAAATCTTCATACAGATGTTAAAGAACCATGGTAAAGCCTTTTCATTTCAGCCACATGAAATTGGCTATGTGGATCCAAGCATTGTGGCACCAATGGTAATTTTTACGGTCCCACATGTTCCTTGGAATCTTAAACCAATTCCGGTTCCAAGGGCTCATTTGCCTAAGTTATTGGAACTTTTAAATGAAAAGATAAAAATGTGAATATTGGAGCCATCTTCAGCTCCATATTCCAACCGATGGTTTACCGTACCTAAGAAGAATGGATCTTTATGATTCATTCAAGATTTACAACCTGTCAATAAAGTCACTATCAATAATGTTGGATCAGGACCAATTGTGGATGAGTTTGCTGAAGCTTTTGCAGGTAGGGCAATCTATTCCATGGGAGAGTTATATTCAAGCTACGATCAATTTTAGCTTGCTTTGGAAAGCCGTGACATTACCACAATGAAGACACCTCTTGGCCTAGTCCGCATGTGTGCTCTACCTCAAGGGGCTACGAATTTAGTAGCTCACATGATCAATGCTATGCATAAAGTATTGAGGGATTATATTCCTCAATTGACTCTTCCTTTTCTTGATGATGTTCCAATCAAAGGATGCGAAGTTCATGAGAAAAATTAAGAACTCAATGAACTTGGATGTCGAAAGTTTGTCTCTGATCATATTAATGATTGTGCTCAAATCTTGTCTAAATTAGAAGAAGTCCATCTTACTCTTTCAGGAGCTAAATCTGTTTTTGGAGTCGAAGAAGTCCTTGTGGTCGGACATATGTGTGGTCCATATGGCTGAAAGCCTTCTCCATCCAAGATAGATGCTATCGGCAAAATGCAGGAAGAATGTACAAATGTTTCAGAGGTGAGAAGATTTCTTGGTGCATGTGTCTTCTACCTTATTTGGATACCACATTTTGCCCATGTTGCTGAAAGTCTTTATCAGCTTCTAAGAAAGGGCCAAAGGCTTCTATGGGAAAAAGAACACACTTAGGCTATTCGGAAACTCAAGAAAATGCCGATTTCATCCCCCACTTTAAAGAAGGCTAACTATTCTAATGGACAACCCATTATACTCACAGTGGACACAAGTCCTATTGGAATAGGATGGGCAGTTCGTCAAGACGACCTTGAAGGCAACAGATATGTAATCCGCTTTGGAGCAAAGGTTCTTAATGAACGACAAAGAAGGTATGCTCAAATTAAAAGAGAACTTTGGGGAGTAGTAACTGCATTAAAATGTGACAGTGAGTACTTCATGGGTGCACGTGTTATAGTTGAGACAGATTTCCTTCCACTCTTGGGCATGATCGCCAACTATTCCACTCCCGACATAGCCATGCTAAGATAGATAGCCTATATTAAATCCTTAAATCCTGATTTGAAATATATTGTAGGTAGAGATAATCCAGTTGTTGACATGCTTTCATGTGCCAGATATATGGATAAAGAAGAAATAATGGATGAAGAAGAATTAGAGTTTATAAATGATGCTGTTAATGCAGGAACAAATCTGAAAACAGCAAGTATAGCTAAATCTAATATTGATTCAGCAGTCAAAAATGCAGGTACAATAAAAATTACAGCAAGTACAACAGGTTCGGCTGCTAAAACAAATGTTACATCTACAAGGAAGGATGAAACAACCAAAGAAGGACAATGGACAGTTAGTAAACAGCATATTCAATGTTTTGTTATAGTTTGTTCACACTTTAAAGAAGAATATTATGCAGATGATTGGCTAAAAATTGGCCAATTTTTTAGCACTATGACAAAGAAGGAAGATTGGACTAATGAAGAGTTCAAGAGAATTAAGAGAAAAGCTTATGGTTTTTTTCTTAAAGATGGTTACCTTTGGAGGCATGCGAAAAAGAAAGGAAGGGCGCCTGTTCGTGTCTTAGGAGATAAAAAGACACAAAGACAGGTCATGCAAGAATTCCATGAAAGCTTATTGGCTGGTCATAGAGGCATATGGGGCACTTTTGCCAAAATAAAAGAGAAATTTTGGTGGCAAAACATGTATAAAGATATTGAGCATTTTGTTGAATCTTGTCATGTTTGTCAAATGTATTCTATGGTAAAGCATAGAGATGGGCTTCAGCCTACCTATCCTTTATCCATTCACTATAGATGGGTTATTGATTTAGTAACCATGCCTACAGGAATTTGGAACACGAGATATCTAGTACTTGCTAGAGAAGATCTCACAAATCAAGTGGAAGAAAAGGCCTTGACAACAAAGTCCACCCATGTTGTTTGTAGATTTTTACTTGAAGAAGTATTTTGCAGGTATAGATGTGTAGCTAAATTAACTGCTGATAGAGAGGAATTGGATGCCGATGAGGCTCGCCATTTCTTTGCTCAATTGGGAATTAAGCTATCTCTTACTTCAGCCTACAACCCTGAAGGCAATGGTAAGAGTGAAAGAGATCATCAACCAATTCTTAAAGCTTTAGCAAAATCATGCAAAGGAAAGTTGAGGGAATGGCCTAAAATGCTACCATTCGCATTATGGGCTGATAGAACTACCCATACTGCAGTGACAGGATATATGCCAGCTGAACTTATATATGGACAACCACCTGTTATGCCTATTGAGGAATCCATTGTCACATGGAGTATCTTGCCTTGGGATGAAGGCATGAATAGAGAAGAATTGCTGTCTTTACGCATAAGGCAACTTGAAAGAAGGCTAGAAGATGTCAAAATAGCCATTGAAAGGCTAAAAATAGCAAGATTAAAGAATAAGAAGAGATTTGACAAGCATCACCAACTCCGTCCAAGAGCTATTCAAGAGAATGATTGGGTTCTTGCCTATGATAGCAGCCTAGATAATCAATATAGTGCTCATAGGAAGTTAGCCAAGCAATGGTTTGGGCCATATGTTGTAAAAGTAGTACATAATAATGCTACTTACTCTTTGGCTGAAATGAATGGGACCATGATTAAGATTCCAATAGCTGGGAAACGAATCAAACTCTTCAAACGAAGAGAATCTTCAACTTATGAACTTGATGACTTAGATATGAGCCCTCTACTTGAAGACATGCAGGAAGAGAAAGACTTAGAGAATGAAGATGAAGAAGAAGACCCTCCTTGACCTGTAATCTTATCAAATGGCACATGCTGGAGGATGTGCAGGTTAGGAGGGGGTGAATGTCAAAGAGTTTACTATTCATACTATAAATCATGGGATTCTTATGAACACAGAAGAGCTTCACTGGAAGTTATATGAGGAATTTGCATACAAAATTCAGACATTGTTATCCAATAACCAACTTAGTTACACAAGTTCTTTTGTATTTAGCATATAATTTTTAGTTATACCATGTATATTTATGAAAAACAAGTCTATGGGAGCCTATAACTTGGTCAACTGGAAGTAATTAATAGTCTGCAGGATAAATCACATTGATTGAGGTGCAAAAATATGGTCAGAACCCAAGAAAAATGCCAAAAATTGCCAAAAGTCCACTAGGTCCACATGGGACTTGAAGTAATAGACTTAAGTAACCAGCAAGTGACTTGGATAGGTCAAAAAGTGACCAGGGGCTGAGCAGGGAGAAGCCCGTGTTTTTTGGTGCAAAATGCGGGCTACACAGTCTAAAGCAAACTGGAGAGAGATGGAGCTATGGTGCATGATTTGGAGCATGCAAACTGAAGATCAACAGGCCCAAATACTGAAGATGTAAACATGGTGAGAGCTCCACTTCTCTGCCCATTTGGTCTGACGAAAATGCATGCTGAAAAAATCTATAAAAGAGGGAAATCTGAGAGAAAAGTATTTAGCCTGCTCTTATGCACGACTTCTCTCATTTTGACTACCTTATTCTTGGTCCAATGAAGCCGACTTGTACCCAAGTACTTGAGTGACTTTGGGGCAAGCAAAGGGTGAGGATTTTGAAGGTATATGGGCTGTTATGGGCTGAAATAACCAGTCATAAATAGGGCAGCCCACTGTTATGGTCCATTTTTATGAGCAAACATGAGATTTATGTGGTTGTAATGGAAGGAAATGTCCTCTTTTCATCAGGACTTTGATCATTAATGATTGGAAGTGCTTCTTCTTGAGTTTATGCACTCATTTTGAGCTGGGCTGAAATTTTCTATTTTAAAACACGGCTGAAGCTAAAATTATGCTTCCTCAATTCATTTCATGTATCTTTGGCCCAAATCTTGAATGCATTTGAATCTATCAACAAAATACTTGTTCCAAAGGGTTGAAATCCATCTATGTACTTGAAATAAATGCCATTAGATCTTGCATTTGATATTCATAATTGAATTGAGAATCTGAAAATATCCTAAATATCCTTTATGATATGATGTATGTATCCAGAGGCATTTGATGTAATTAAGATAGACTTATTTCTTCCGTTCATGTATGCTAAGTACATAGTGAAAAAGCTTGAACTCTTCTTCCGTACCTAAATCATTTCTAAATCCCGGATCTTATCAAACCCCAATCTACTTCCGCTTCCTGAACCTTGAATCCTAAACTCCTCTTCTGCACTAAAGCCCCGGTGGTAGACCTTCAACCCTTAACGCGACGACAACGCACATATAGACGCAATGATAGACGCGCCTGACTTTGCACGTCTAACATGCGCGTCTATGCCTCGTTTTTGCTGTAGTGATAGATAGCAATGTGCCTATTTTCTTCTACATGAATGTAACTGATATTCATCCTTAAAAAAGAAAGATATAATGATATCCTATTTTGGAAATTGTACATAGCATCCAACCTATCCTATCGATGCTAATGTATCTCTACTTGTAAACATATGCCATTTGTAAATATCCCTTGTAAAAATCGTAGCATATGGATAGTAAAAATAAAAGATAACAGCGGCTAGATTTTGTAAAAATATCGTGCTCTTTGGCCCATCATTATTTTGCAAAACAAGTAAGATATGTTAATGTAAAAATGAAGATGAAAAGCTTAAGTGCTAAAATAATTCATGAAACTTACAATAACCTAAGGCAATATAGCTATCGCTAGTTTGACTAAAATTCAGGAGAAGCAAGGTCATCTAATACCCTATTCCTCAAGGAAACTGAAAATCCACGAGAGAAATTACACCACCCATGATCTCAAACTATTAGCTATGATCTATGCTCTCAAATTATGGCGACACTTTCTACTTGGAAGCAAGTTTACTTTGATTCACTGACCACAAAATTCTCAAATGGATCTTTACTCAACCAGACCTCAACATGAGGTAGCATCGCTGGATTGAAGTCTTGCAAGAATTGGATTTTGAAATCAAGTTCAGACCGAGGAAAGAGAATGTGATTGTTGATGCGTTAAGTGGTAAAGCTTTTCTGAATGCACTTATCATGGAAGAGCCATCTAAAGGAGATACTTTACCTACAAATCGATGTCTAGCAATCTAGTCATTGAGCTAGCCAAAGACGGGGCAGATAAGGATCCTAAGTATTAGCTAATGCTTAGAGAAATCCTAGTTAAGGACATAATCCTAAGCTCAGAGTAAAATATCAAAATTCCAATGTGAATGATGGACTTTTCTATTTCAGAACAAGGCTTTGCATTCCCTTAGTCATGTTGAGAATAGCAAATGATGCTTGCCCATAAGTGACTTTGTATGAGAGATATGACGAAGATGTATGCTCTAGAAGCTCTAGGAAGAGATGTCCAAAATCCCGTATGCACAATGAGATACAATGGTACTATTCAAAAAGCTATAAAGGAATGCACTTGACACTCATTTCAATAGATAGTACAATCAATTTGAATCACTCAAGGTTGTGTTTATGGGTCCAAGTTTATCTATCTTGGAGCCTAATTCATTTGAGTTACAATTCGTCATTCTCATAATGTATCATGTGTGTGACTTGTATCCACCATAGTTGATCTAGCTCTAGATCCGTGTTTCCTGACATGGTATCAGAGCCATGGCCAGCTAGTTCTAGAGTCACTAGTGAGGTGTACTCTAGTGTAAATGGATAGTAGGAGTTGAACCCACCTTAAGACCCTCTACCATATCCATTCTCAGTGGAATGAGACTAGAAACTTGGTAACCCTTGGCTTATCAGCTAGTATGTTCCTCTGAATTTTCTCCACAATAACCTTGGCAAGAAGGTCTTCTCTCAACTTCAAACCACACCCATGCCCCTGTACACAAGATCCTCAGACCTAGACCTGCACCATGTCGCTGCCTCCTTCTACTTGGATGAGTCCACCATCAAGGGCCTTCTCACAGCTAGCTCGTCTTGCTTCTCCTCTCCTCCTTCGTTACATGTGGCTATCTACACTAGCCGCTAGGGCTCCTATTGCGAGGCCTGCTCTACTAAGGTACTAGGAGATTCTCGGTCCCTGTCAAATGCAATTGGGGGATTTCCAGTCCATGCAGCTCCACCATGGTTGGGTGTCCATCGGCAAGAAGGTGAATGCGGATCAAGATCCTGTGGTAGCAGCTGCATCGGCAGAGCTACATCTTAGCTTCAAGATTGAGTTGGATTTGAGGTACATCTTTGAGTTCAATGGAGAGCAAGAGCAGAGCCCGTAGATCATGTAGATTCAGGGCAACATCAGGCAACCGGTCTTCACCTACAAGTTCACAAGGGACAGGAGCTTCCGCTCAAGATCCGGTCAGCTAGATGGTATCAGTGGCAATGGATGGGCTCCACCGGTGATTGGAAGCAAGGAGAGAAAGCGGGAGAGGAAGGAGTGCAAGGGGTGGATCTTGGTCATCCATGACTTGTGTAGCTCACTTGTGGCAACAACGTCAATGGTAACTCCATTTGTGCCCAAAACGGGCACTTAGAGTGTGAGCTGCTCAAACTCAAGTGCATGGCTGATCATGAGGGCAGAATATAATGATGATGATGATGATGAAAATTTCAGTTTAGAAGCTAGCATCAATTGTCTCTCGACACTCTCCTTCCCAGTAATACTAAAGTTAAAGCCCTAAGGTTAAAGCCCTAGCCCTTAAAGGACGTTCAAACCAGTCCATTCACACCAAACTTGAAGCTGTAAATTTCGTTCACATTGCAAAGTTTTAAGCTTCATTCTTGACATCCAAGTAATTAATCATTTTTCCATCAAGTGTCTTTAGACACTAGCATGGTGTGCCTTTCTCAAATATTTGTCAAAGTACTTGTAAAAAGGGATTAGACACTGCTCGAGTATACTCTTTGTAAGACCTTCTCGGATTTGAAACGAGTTGTATGCATCATGCTGAAAACAATCAATACCAATGTAATGATGAGCCATGAGCCCAAGCCAAACAAATCATGTATCCCAAAATCTATGTCATGTATGTCAAAAGAGGGCTTGTTAAGTCAAAGCAATCATAAAAGCATGAAGAAGGTTAAAAATCAATAAATAAATAATCTCCGCTACTGACAACAAAGAATATTCCCATAGTGAATCTCGTATTCCCTTAGTGGATTTTCTTCCCATAGTGGATGTAACAAACCCTACCAAGATGTAAAGTTTCACTAGGCTACCAAAGAGCTAGTCTCCTGGTCCATGTTTACATGCAGGGGGAGCAAAAGCCAGTAAGGGTAGGAACTAATCATTTGAGGGGGTTGTTGAGAATAGCAAATGATGCTTGCCCATAAGTGGCTTTGTATGAGAGATATGACAAAGATGTATGCTCTAGAAGCTCTAGGAAGAGATGTCCAAAATCCCAAATGCACAGTGAGGTACAGTGGTACTATTCAAAAAGCTATAAAGGCATGTACTTGACACTAATTTCAATAGATAGTACAATCAATTTGAGTCACTCAAGATTATTTTTATGAGTTTAAGCTAATCTACCTTGGAACCTAATTCATTTGAGTTACAATTTCTCATTTTGATAATATATCGTGTGTATGACTTGCATCCCACCATAGCTTATCTAGCTCTAGATCCGTGTTTCCTGACAAGTCAAGTGCTAAAAAAGAATATATTATGGGAATCCCATGACTCCCCATTCTCAGGACACCCTAGCTATACAAAAATTATTAATGCAGTTGGGAAAAGGTACTATTGGGAAAGACTGAAGCATCTCAGGGAAGTTACTATATGTATATCCTTTACATCACGTGCGTTCAAGGCCTATTTATAAATATCCTTATCTGTGAATTTTTAATGAATAAAGCATAACCCTTTTCTATTCAATCTATAAATAACTCCTTTATATTACACCCTTCTGTGTGTAAAAAATGTATAAAAATGGTATTTTAAAATTACATTATTTTGAATCCACGTGATGCACACATATATTCATGAGTAACTTACTGGAGTGAAGCATGATGTACTCAAATATATTAGAGAATGCCTAAGTTTCCAGTGGGTGAAAGTTGAGCGTGTCTAAATGCCAGGTAAGCTCTAGCCACCACCACTGGACATTCCACAAATAAAATGGGAGTTCATCAGTATGGATTTTGTAGTTGGCTTACATTCTGTTCAAGGAGGGTATAATTTAATCATGGTGATTGTGGATATGCTAACTAAGGTCGCTCATTCTTTCCCAGCCAAGACAAACTACAAAGCTTTAGATATTACATGACTCTTTGTGAAAGAAATCTTTAGGTTTCATGGATTTCCTAAACGGATCGTTAGTGATCACGACTCTCTGTTTACATTACATTTTTGGAGAAGGCTATTGGAAGCAATTGGAACCCAACTTCGCTTTAGCATAGCTTACCATCCCCAAACTGGTGGTCAAACAGAGTGGATATACTAAGAGCTTATTGTTCCAGAGAACCAACAAGGTGGATACAGTATTTTCCCTTAGTAGAATTTTCTTGCAATGTGTTATATCACCGGAGTATTCAAATGACTCCATTTCAAGCATTGTACGGGCAAGATTGTTTGACGCCACTTAATTTCTTTGATCCAACCCTAAAGGTTGAGGCTTCTGAGAAAATACTAAAAGACATGGATGATCAGGTCAAAACTATCAGACAAGATTTCCAAGCTGCTAAAGACTGCCAAAAAGCTTATGCTTATCTAGGACGACAAGAGCGTATCTTCCAAGAGGGATACATGGTTTTCATCCGTGTACTCCCAAAGAAGAGTTCTCTGTCATTGGGAAAGTTCAAAAAATTGAGTCCAAGATATTGTGGACCATACAAGGTTCTAAAAATCCTAGGAGCTAATGCCTACAAACTACAACTTCCTGATCATGTGAAAGTCCATAATGTATTTCACGTTAGTCTTCTGAAAGTTTATGTGGCCAATCAAGATCATATTCTTAATGACTAGCAAATTGTAAAAATTAGTCAAGGAGCCCTTGAACTCCAGTCTGATAAGATTCTAGAAGTAAAAGAGAAACCTCTGAGAAACACAACCATTAGAGAGTATCTTATCCAGTGGAAAGACTATCATGAGGAGGATGCTACCTAAATGGAAGAGACAACTCTAGAAAAAGAGTTTCCCCAGTTCTTTTTTTAGATGAGAAAATCTCAATTCCTCTAAGGAGGAGAGGATGTAATATTTCCCCCATAGTGTTTCATATCAAGAAACAAATTTAGGCTTGAGGCGTTCTAAAAATTACTCGTCGAGTTATCATGTAAGTGACCGCATGTAATTTTCTTGATATCGAGTCTTGCATTAAATCAACTCCGCAATCTAACACGAGAAGACGCCTCAATGCTCCCAGCCAACAAAAAGAAAACACACCTCATAAATAGTATTACAACGCCTTGATCATATAAATTTTCTTGCATTATATTTGATTTAGCATTCCCAATTCCATTTAATGCATCAAAGATCCTATTGGTTTCGTAACCGCAAGACAAATCACAAAAGCCTAAATCGATAGACAAAGAACACGCAAGAATGAGCATGGTATTGAGTAAGTTTAGCAAAGAGTATGGCATGACTTTATAAACTATATAATTCATGAGCTAACTTAGCCAAAAACCACCAGATGATGTCGTTTTAAAGAAAAAAATATGTTTTTGAAAAAAATTGGCAAAATTCATGACTTTTTTACACTTGGAGGGAGAGAAAGCATTTTAAAATCATCCCCATGCTACCATCCAATAGGTAGGCAATCAAAATGCATTTTTTAATAAGCTTACTTGGCTCTTGACAAGTAGCCAAAAGAATGAGTCGAGTGCATGCTTCCCCTCATGCCTATAAATACAACCCCTCTCCTTCACAAAGAAAGCAAGAAGCAAGACCTCCTGATGATGGAAAATTTTATCCACTTCTCTTTTCCATTGTAGCTTGAGCCTTGAAGAAGGAAAATACCCCTCTTCTATCTCATTTCCACTTTCTCTACCCCCTGTTACGTCTTTCTCTCATGCAGCCATATCGCTAAGCAAAATGCTGGCAAAAGTTTTTTGGATGACCATCAAGTCTCCCTGAACTATCACGTCAATTTCACCTGACATCCATGGCTCCACGAGGTCATCGAAATTCAAAAAGCCCATTTAAAGCAAGGGAAGTGAAGAACACGGCCGATGGAGAAAATGATGCAGTAGAAACTTATGAAACCCCCCTTATAGCAAACCTAAGAGATGTAACATCTCATGGGTTTGGAAAAAAATAAATTTTTATAAGCTTATCACTATATTTGGCTTTAACTGATTATAAACACATTTTAAAGAAAATATATATGAACTACCGCAACGCTTAGGATAATAGCCTAAGTAATATAATAATTAACTATTTAGTGAAAATACTATTTCACTTGAAAAATGATTATATGATTGTCGTTAAGAAAATATCTTAATTATGATTTATTTCATGATATTTATTATTATTTCATTAATGACACATGTGATCATTATATTTAAAGGTAGACGATGTTAGGAAAGGGAATATTTTATAATTTTTCCTTGAAATTGACTATCTCTATTTCATTTTTCTAATGATAAATAAACACATATGAGTTTTATAATAATTTATATAAAATCATTTAGATAATATCATGAAATAATAAATGCATTAAATCAACAAAAATTTACATAGAAAAATATATATACTAGATGTGCATAAATTAGGTGCATGGAAAAAAAAAATCGATGTATGAAAGATGAAAGAAAAATTGAACTTATGATTTTTGCATTTCTTAGAATAAAGTTTTAAGAAAAACAATCAATATTGCACTTAAGACATAGCTAAATGAAACTTGATCTTTCTAGATAATGTTGAAAATTTGACAAATGGTCAGACATCTTTGTTTGAACCATGGAATATGATTAGAATAAAATAAAAATTATTTTCTTACTGAAAAATGCAATGTTAATATTAATGATTATATTAGTGAGTGTGTCAATATCATGAGTTGACCCACATATGAATTAGTCTATAGAAATTATTGGACATTGATAAGAATTTGTCAATACAAATTCTAAAGTCTTAACAGACTTGGACAAGCATTTGAAATCCTGCTAAGCGTGGGCTAGGGCAGGACAGTGCATGAATTTCCTACCATAGGTATAAATGCCAATATTATCTTTAGGGTAAAAATACCAAATTTTTCATAAGGATAAAATAGACTTTAGATTCTCAAAATAACTTGCGGATTCTAAAAAAGAGTTGCAAGTAGGACGCGATACCCTAAGAATAAGGTGGGACCTTAAAAGAGAAACCCTAGATTTGGGTGGGGTTGCTTCCTAAGCTAAAAACACTTACTGCTATTTCTTTTCATTTATGCATGCATTGATGGTTGCACAGGAAAGATTGATTGTATTGCAACAGTTAGATCTCATTATAAATATATAATTAGGATAATAAGAGGAAAGATCACACTATGCCTCCCCCACAGTTAGACGTGAAACCCTGCTCCAAGGGGGATTGTTTTGTACCGCTGCGAAGGAGCTTTGGACCCGCCCCGATGGAAAGAGGTCACTCGGTCAGGAATCTGTTAGGCATGTGGAGGCAGGAGTGCTAGGGGGGATCTAGCCATAAATCTCTTGATCGCTCCTAGGAATTGCCTAACCCTCACACAAATCAGGATGGGATTCTGGAGTCCCCAATACTAGTGAAGGGATGGAAATCTTGGAGGGTTTATTTTCTTCTGCATAGACAGAATGAATTTTTTGATGAACACAGGTTTGTCTTCAGTGTAGGTAGAAGGGAAAAATCATTGTAAATAACTTTGCAAAATAATAAATAAATATGTTTTACCAAAAGACTGTTTTCTCTGTCTTTGTGTTGTGCCATAAAATTACGCAAAGGAACCTGTGATAACGCGTAATGAAGGTGCTTGCATATGTCATAACTTAATGTGATAGGTAATTAGAAAACTAAAGAAAACCATTTGTGGGAAGCTGGTGCTGGTGGGTGAGATCCCTGATGGATCCGTCCTACGGATGGGTGGTCTTGGTAAGCTAGGAGCTTCTCTCAAGACATTGAACGTAATGATAATCAGGAAAAATTAGGTAGAGCGGAGCGTTGACTTACCTAGGGTCAGGTCTTAAAACCTTAATCAATAATTATCTTAGGGGAAAGGTGCGGTGGTTATGCCAAAACTCCGTTAAGATTCCTTGAAACCTAACCAGTTGTTGGAAAAAAGTGTTGCACTCCATGAACCAAGACATGGGTATTTTTACTATGTTGACTTACAGTTTTCCAAAAACAGAAGGGGTTTATACATGCACCTCATGTAAAATTTACATTAGGGGTCTTTTAATTCAAATTTTTTTAGAAGCACACTTTTTTAGGGAATCAAGAGGGGGGGGACGGGGGGGTGTGTGTGGGATGGGAAGGGGATGGGTGGGGGGAAGATCAGGGAGGGGAATCAATACTTAAATGCATATATGTTCTCATGAGAAAAATATCAAGATTGTGGGAGAGAAGGAAGGAGTCTCACTTATAGCTTTCTTACTTACACAATGAGGGAATACACACACAGGTGGAGGCTGAAAATAGTTTTCTTCTTCTTAGTTGTGTAAGCCAAAAGAACTCAAGTACAAAAGAAATAGAAGAACCCTATATGTGGATCTCAAACCAAACTCAACTAACTAAGGTGGCATACTAACTGAGCCACGAACTAGAGTAGATAAGGATAGCTGTCATCTAGCTATTATTCATGGGCGGTGTACCAACCGCATCTGTAGCTAACAAGTCGGTGACATAAATGCGCAACGGTCACCTTGGCATATCACGAGTGGAGCTCGATATCTCAACACTCCCCCTCAAGCTCAATCCCAATTCCTGTACACCAAGCAGGTCTCTGAACTTGCGCAGCTTCTCTATGCCCAATGCCTTCGTGAATATGTGGCTACCTGATCCTCTGTGCTGACATAAACTAGATCAATAAGACCTAGTAAAACCCTCTCCCGCACATAGTGATAATGCACCTCAGTGTGCTTTGTTCTAGCATGATAGACTGGGTTATTTGCCAAGTGTATACTGCTCATGTTGTCACAATAAACGACAACTGGCCCATCTGTAGGCTGATTCATATCATAAAGTAGCTTATGCAACCAAGCTACCTCACATGCCGCCATTGCCGCCCCCTTGTACTCAGCCTCTGTGCTCGACAAGGCAACTGTAGGCTGTTTCTTGCTGCTCCAAGTGACTGCAGCACTCCCAAAAGAGAACACATATCCATTAGTAGATCGTCTATCAGAAATACTACCAGCCCAATCAGCATCAGTGTATCCATGCAACTGTATCTGAACCCTAGTCTCATAAAATAGTCCATACTGCAATGTGGACTTCACATACCTAAGTATGCGTCTAGCCGCATCCAAATGCAGTTTCCTTGGAGCGTGCATAAACTGACTAACCAATCCAACAACATAGCTCAAATATGGCCTGGTAATAGTCATATAAATCAAACTTCCTACTATGCGTCTATACATAGTAGGGTCTTCCAGAAGCTCACCTGCATCTGCGCTCAGCTTCACATTCTGCTCCAAAGGAACTGAAATAGGCTTACAGCCTGTCATCCAATATTTGGACAGCATGTCCAATCCATACTGCCTCTGCAAGAGCCGTATCCCACTTGGTGATCTAATCGCCTCAATGCCCAAGAAATAACGCAGCTCTCCCAAATCCTTCATCTCAAACTTCTGCTTTAATAGCATTTTCACATGAAGGATATCTTCATCGCTATCACCTGTGATAATCAAATCATCAACATAAATGACAAGCAACGTAATACCTTTCTCTGTTTTTCTCACATAAAGTGAGAAATCTGCCTTGGAAATCTGAAAGCCAATAGTGACAAGATACTGTCCTATCTTATCAGACCATGCTCTAGGTGCTTGCTTCAAGCCATACAAGGCTTTCTTCAACCTGCAAACAAACTTAGGATGAACAGCATGCACATAACTTGGTGGCTGCTCCATATAGACCTCTTCTTGCAAATCACCATGCAAAAAGGCATTCTTTACATCCATCTGATGTACAGACCATCCCTTTGATGAAACCATAGCAATGACTGCTCTTACGGTTGCCATCCTTGCAACCGAACTGAATGTTTCTTTATAATCAATGCCATATGTTTGTGCATACCCCTTGACTACTAATCTTGCCTTGTATCTGTTCACAGAACCATCTGCATTGTGCTTCACCTTATAAACCCACTTACAACCAATTGCATTCTTATCTTTAGGCAAAGGTACCAATTTCCATGTAGCATTTTCTTCCAAGGCATCCATTTCTTCATCCATGGCTTTCTCCCATTGTTCTTTTCCCATGGCTTGCTCAAAAGAAGTGGGTTCTGGTTCCTGTATCACTTTGATCATATTGGCATAGTGAATGGCTATAAATCTATCATATTTCAGCCTATCCACAGGATACCTAGCTCTGGTAGACCTGCGCTAAGTAGGTTCACTCCCAGGTGCTCTCAAAACATCCCTGGTCTTCCTTACTCCAGGTGTAACAATATAAGGAATACCCAACTCATCATCAATGCTCTGTTCTGAGCCACTGGATTCACCATCCACATAAGAGTGACCTGCATTCACATCAAACATGGACTGATCTACCTTCTCTTTTCCTTTTCGTGAAACCTGCATACCACTATCTGCATTGTTTTGAGGAGATTCTCCTGATCTCAATCTGCCTGTCCATGGCGAAGAATGTGAACCACTGCTAGAGGACACTCCGGGTCCACTAATATTTTGTGACTGCTGTTGTGAATTCTATGCAGCATTACCATTTTGTGCATCTACATCATCAATCACATTTACTGGTTTATACCAGCTACTCATCTCATCAAAAACAACATCTCTGCTCACTGTAAACTTACGAGTAGAAGGGTTATAGCATCTATACCCTTTCTGCTGACCAGAGAGTAACCAATAAAGATGCACTTCTCAGCTTTTGGATCCAACTTGGATCTCAACTCATCTGGCACATGAACATAGGCAATGCAACCAAAAATTTTCAAATGAGAAATATGTGGTTTTCGACCAATATACCTCTCCTCTGGAGTCATCCCATGTATAGCTGCAGTGGGAGTCATGTTCATTATGTAAACTACTGTAGCAACTGCTTCAGCCCAGTAAAAATCTGGCAAGTCTTTTTCATTGAGCATGGCACGAGATACCTCTCCAATATGCCTATTTTTCCTTTCTGCAATTCCATTTTGTTGTGGGGTATGACTGCATGAATATTGATGCTTTATGCCATGCTCCTACAAGAACCTTACAAACTCATTTGAGAGGTACTCTCCCCCTCCATCTGACCTTAGGCATTTTATTTCCAAGCCTGTTTCTTTTTCAACCATAGCTTTAAGAGTTTTGAAATGCCCAAACACTTCACTTTTCTTTTTCATAAAATACACCCAAACTTTTCTGCTATAGTCATCAATAAAAGTGACAAAATAATGATAGCCTCCAATAGATGCAGCTTTAGTAGTCCACACATCAGAGTGGATTAATTCCAATGGCTTCTTACTCTCTTAAACATGTCTAGAAAATGGTTTCCTTGCCTGTTTTCCAAATTGACAGGCTTCACATACCTTATGCATTTCTGCAACCTTGAATTTAGGCAATCCTGCAACAATATTTTGGGCTTGCATTGATTTAAGTCGCTGTACATTAACATGACCAATGCGTTTATGCCAGATATCAATATCTGCAACTACACCGGTCCCATGTGCAAACATTGTTGCACTCAATTCAGCCATGTCTGCATCCAACGTAAACATTCTGCCCTTCTTCTTTCCTTTTGCTATCAAGCGACCTTTATTTTTCATATCCTCAACAAAGCATCCATGAGAATTAAATCTGACCTGCAAGCCCTGCTCAACCATTTGACCAACAAAAACCAGGTTCTTGGTGATATTCGGGATATGAAATACATCCGACATGTATTTCTTTTTCCCATCCTGCATAGACAAATGAATTTTTCCAATCTGCACAATAGGATGTGCAGTATCATCACCAGTCTCCACAAATCCTGGTTTTTCCATTTTCCTTGCATCCTGCATCCATTCTGCATGACATGTCATGTGGTTTGATGCACCTGAGTCAACATACCACACATCATTGCTTTCTTCTGCACTTGCACAGAATTGGTCATGTGCTGCACCATAAACAAATGCTCATTTCTGTCAACACCCTATCTACTAGAAGATGCATAATTCTCTTATTGCAGTTTTCCATTCATGATGTCATTCTGCTTTTTATAGTGGCCTTTAGCCATATGAACCATTTTACCACAGTAGTAGCATTCAACATTGCTGTTTGCATTTTGGCCTCTTTGCCATCCACCACGACCTCTTTGGCTCCCCCTGCCTCTAGAGTTACCACATCCTCCTCCATAGGACTGGTTTTCTTGAGTTTGCTGCATATTCTGATTTCTACCACGGCCTCCAGATCGGCCTCCTCTACCTCTGCCTCTACCTCTTCCAACATTTGAGTAGAAGACAGCTTCTTTTGAAGTTCCTCCTGAAGAAGATGCACCACCATTTCTTTGCTCCTCAGAAATTAGAAGAGCAATCAACTCCTCAAAATCAGGAAATCTTTCATGGACAGAAAAGGATGTTCGGAACTGTGCATAATCCTTTCCTAGACCATTCAAGGTCACAGAAACTAAATCATCATCTTCCACTAGTGACCCAATGGAAGCAAGTGCATCTACAATCTTCTTCACCTTCATGTGGTAGTCATTGATGCTCATACTTTCTCTTTGTACATTGTGCAACTCTTGCTTGAGCTGCATTTTCCTGCTTGCGTATTTGTGCTATACATTTTTGACAGAGTATCCCATGGGTCCTTTGGCGTACTTGCATCCTGAATATGCACAATCATAGAGTCTGAAATACTGATAGACAGCCAGTACATAACTTTTCTGGCTCTCTCATGCCATCCTTTAAATGCCTACATTTGCTGTTGATTGGGAACATCAGGAAGAACTGGTTCTTCTTCATTTCCTGCAACAAATTTCCAATATTCTTTTCCCATAAGGAAATTCGTCATTCTAAACTTCCATACTTGGAAGTTGTTCTTGTCAAGCTTTTCAGTGACAATCCTGTGAAAGAGAATCAGACGCCATTACAGAACACTGCAAAGAATTCTGTCACTGCAAAAACACACCTTCAGCCTCACAAGGGCAAATCTGCAAAACTGACGAAAGTGGTATTTGACCACACAGTCACTTCCTAGTGACGATTTTGCATCAACAAGCAACAAGGATGATTCTGTAACTCCCAATGTCTTTGCGCATAGGCATACGATGTAATTTCTATAGTAACTTTTCACCGACCTGTAGAATAATGGTCGCACAGCAAAAAACAGGGCCTTTTCCTGAGTGCGTACGGAGAACTTCTGCCTCCAAAACAGGCCCCGAAATGGCCTCAAATCAAAAAAATAAGGTAACTCAATCTGAAGGGCATCTCAATCTGAGACAATGCACTCTTACACTTTCCGGCTGTGCTACCTATAGAGACTTGCTCCCAACCTCAAAAAATGAAAGCAACACTAGTCCTCTTACCAGAACGCCGCGAACTTGGTTTGCTTTCTTGAGCTCCTTACCACGAACCAGGCTCTGATACCATGTCAAGATTGTGGGAGAGAACGAAGGAGTCTCACTTGTAGCTTTCTTGCTTGCACAATGGGGGAATACACACACAGGTGGAGGCTTAAAACAGTTTTCTTCTTCTTAGTTGTGTAAGACAAAAGAACTCAAGTACAAAAGAAATAGAAGAGCCCTATATGTGGGTCTCAAACCAAACTCAACTAACTAAGGTGGCATACTAGCTGAGCCATGAACTAGAGTAGATAAGGATAGCTATCATCTAGCTATTATTCATGGGCGGTGTACTAACCGCATCTGCAGCTAACAAGTCGGTGATATAAATGCACAACAGTCACCTTGGCATATCACGAGTGGAGCTCGATATCTCAACAACAATTATTTACAACTAGCATGGGGGAGGGGGGGCAAATTCTATCATAGCTTTTCATCAATTCACATTAAGATCAATACATCTTCAAAGTTTGAGGATTATAGGCAACACAGGTGCCTTTGTCGGGTGAGGCAAAGCATCCATAGTTGTTCCCTCTCCTTGCAATTTTATTAGCATTTCCCTTTAGGGCATATGCTAGTAAAATGGTGTGTGGAAAGGTAGTGCATGGCTCCAAAAAGTTAGCCACACTTAACTCAAGTTAAGTGGCTCACTATCTTGAGCAAAGTGACCCACTTTATGATTTAAGAGTTGTGGATCTTGGAAAAAAAAGAGTCCTTAAAATTAGGCATTGGCTACATCAGGGCAGATTATAAATGTTGGAGGAGGGAAATCAAGAGGTTGCTCAACTCACTCAACCTTGTAAACTATCATGAATAGTGGTCAAAATAGAAGTGGTACAATGGTGTAGTAGTAAATCGCATCTTAGTATGGATAGCACCCCCCCTCTCTGCATAGAAGGCAAGAAGATCAGTCAATCATTGTCTTCCACTCATGCTAGGAAGCTATTGTTAAGGTGTTGACTTGATTTTAGCCACATTTGCAGAATCTAGGACATTGAATTGTCAGATGTTGAGATTGAGGAGGCACTTTTTCATCTTTGGAATGAAAGGTGAGAAGGATCGAAGCTTGCACGCGAGCTATGGCGGGAGAGCAAGAGCAAGAAAGAGAGAGACAAGAAATGGGGACTCCAACAGTCACAATGTGTGACCGGGCCTTCCTTTATTCAAACTGTCACTAAAAGAATAAAGAATAAAGTGATGTGACGGGCGCCCACCACCTGCAGTGTGCAGTGGCGGGTACTGTCAGTGTAGTAATACACGGGGCGGCACAGCGGAGGCGCCTTTACCCCCAACAACCTCCCACTTAAAGGCGAATATGCCCTAGTGAGAGAGAAAAGAAAAAGAAAAGACAGTACAAATGTACATAGGTACAAGGGATGAGGAAAGGTGACATCTCATCCAACGCCCATCAACCTCCTAAGGAAGGCAAAGCGCTCAGTAGTGAGGCTCTTCGTGAGCAAATCTGCAAGATTCTCGTCAGTGGAGATCTTGACAAGGTCAACAGACCTGTCCTCCACGACACCACGTATGAAGTGATACCTCACCTCAATGTGTTTCGTCTTCGCATGGAAGACCGGATTCTTAGCCAACTGAATGGCACTCATAGAATCCGAATGCAGTGTAGGTGTAGCATCAATCCCAAGGTCAGCAACTAGACGGCCTAACCATATGGCCTCCTTGCAAGCCTCAATGGCTGCAACATACTCGGCCTCAGTGGTAGACAAAGCCGTACACTTCTGAACCCTGGACATCCAAGAGATAGCCCCTCCAGCATAGGTGAATACATAGCCAGAAGTGGACTTCCTACTATCTGCATGTCCTGCATAATCGGAGTCAGTGTACCCCATGACCCCTGTATCCTGGCTACCATAGCAAATACACATATCTGCTGTGCCCTTCAGGTACCTCATGATACCCTTCACGGCATCCCAATGTCTGCTGCCAGGTGTAGCCATATAGCGTGCCACAACACCAACTGCATGTGCAATATCTGGACGAGTGGCTATCATGGCATACATCAAACTGCCCACGGCTGATGCATAAGGGATCTTGGCCATCTCGGCCCTCTGCTCATCTGTCTGCGGACAATCGGCCTGTGATACCTTCACATAAGAAGGTAATGGATAGCCAATAGGCTTTACGTCCTGCATGCGGAAGCGCTCAAGGACTTTATGAATGTACTCCCGCTGTGAGAGATACAAAAGTCCCTGATGCCTATCGCGCTTAATGCGCATCCCAAGTATATGTGAGGCCTGTCCCAAATCCTTCATCTCAAAGCTGTTCTTCAGCTGAGATTTAAGAGCATCTAGCTCATCATGAGCTTTCCCTACTATCAGCATATCATCAACATAGAGTACCAAGATAAGCAAACTGCCATCACGGGCTTTCTTCGTGTAAAGACACGGATCCATAGCACTCCTGCTGTAGCCCTGTGACTGCATAAAGGCATCAAACTTATGATACCATTCCCTAGGTGCCTGCTTCAAGCCATACAAGCTCTTCTTCAACTTGCACACTAGGTGCTCCCTGCCAGGTTCTACAAAGCCCTTAGGCTGATCCATATAGATCTCATCATCCAAGTCCCCATGTAGAAAAGCCGTCTTGACATCCATCTGATATAGATCTAAGTCAAGCTGTGCAACCAAAGCCAAGACTAAGCGCAGGGTGGTCATCTTAACCACAGGAGAGAAGACCTCATCAAAGTCCACACCATGTTCCTGCTTAAAACCCTTTGCTACCAATCTAGCCTTGTATGCCGGCTTGGGGTGTCCAGGGGTACTTTTCAGCTTGTACGCCCACTTGCATGGCAAAGCCTTCTTGCCCTTAGGCAAGGCAACCAAATCCCAAGTCTCATTCTTATGCAGGGAGTCTATCTCAGACTGCATAGCCCTCTCCCAGGAGTGACTGTCACCCCTGTGCATAGCCTCATCATAAGTGAAAGGCTCTCCTGCATCTGTAACCAAAACATAATGCATAGAGGGCTGAAATCTGTCAGGTGGACGTCTGTCTCTAGCATACCGTCTCACCGCAGGCTCTGCTGCCTCTCTAACTGCCTGTCCAACATCCTGGCCATGTGGAGGAACTGCTGTAGGCTGTACTACTGGCTGTGTTGGAGCTCTAGGCTCCTCCTGAAAGATCACTCTGCGGATCTCAACCACCTTCTCAGGCTGCCTGTGCATCTTGTCTTCATGGAAGACAACATCATGGCTGCGTACTATTTTCCGCGCCTGCGGATCCCATAGGCGATAGCCCATCTCTCCTGACTCACCATAGCCAAGGAATATGCATTTAATGCTCTTTGGATCCAATTTACTCCTCTTGTCCTTGGGCACATGGCAGAATGCCTCACATCCAAAGACACGGAGATGCGCATAAGAGGGTGGCTTACCAGCCCAAACTTCCTCTGCAACCTGGAAATCCAATCCACTGGAAGGCGATCGGTTTATGACATGCACTGACGTACTAACTGCCTCAGCCCAAAAACTCGGGGGTAGGCCTGCATGGCTAAGCATAGAGCGCACACACTCCTGAATAGTCCTGTTCATGCGCTCAGCCAAACCATTCTGGGGTGGGGTGTAAGGGGCGGTCAACTGACGCTTAATACCCCTGTCATCACAAAACTGCTCAAAAGCATGCGAGACATATTCTCCCCCATTATCTGTCCTAAGGCATTTCAGCCTATACCCAGTCTGGTTCTCAACAAGAGCAAGCCATCTCTGAAAAACTGCCAAGACATCGGACTTCTGCTTTATGGGATAAGCCCACACTTTCCTAGAAAAATCATCAATGAAGGTAACGAAGTACTTCGCGCCACCCATAGACATGCAAGGCATAGGCCCACAAACATCGGAATGCACCAATGCCAAGGGCTCACTCATGCGTGGCCTACCCGATTTCTTATACGTAGACCTATTCTGCTTACCATAAAGACAATGATCACACGAGTCAAAACATGCATAATCCAAAGGCGGAAGATACTGCAAACCAGATAACATTTTCATTCCTTTCAAAGACATATGCCCCAAACGGGCATGCCAAAGTGATACATGTGGGATAGAGCCCACTGCCAAAACATGGTCTACAGAAGACCCAGATACAACAAGAGGATAGAGGCTGCCAGCCTTGGCGCCTCTAGCAAGCACAAGTCTGCCTTTGGTAATCTTCCAAGCAGAATCCCCAAAACAGACATGAAATCCTGCATCATCCAACTGTCCTGCAGACATAAGACTACGCGTAAGCGCAGGTACATGACGTACATCCCTGAGCAAAAAGGAACTGCCAGTGGAAAACTGCAACTGAATATCTCCACAGCCCACAATATCAAGAGACCTGTCATCTCCAAGTCTGACTGATCCAGATACAGTACGGTAAGAGTGAAACCACTCACGGTAAGGCGTCACATGGAAGGACGCACCTGAATCCAATAACCAGCACTGTGCATACATACTAGGTGTCTCAGTCAAGTGTGAAGCATCAGAAGAACTAGCTGCAAGTATAAACTCATCACCACCATCGGACTCTTCAGTCTGCGTGACATTAATTTCCTCAATCTTGACGTTGGACTTCGCAGGTACTATGCTGCGATCAGAGGACTTCTCCTGCACTTTATCTTTCCCCTTATCCTTGCACTTCTCATTGCGCAACTCATGACACTGTGGTCTAATATGGCCCTTTTTCCCACAATGATGACAAGTGACATTTGCATTGCGTCCACGCGACTTACTACGCGACTTGCCACCATGAGATTTAGACCGACCCTTCTGCGAGTCACGGCCTCGGCCATTACCACGGTCATACCTGTCATTCCTGCCTCTAACTGTCAAAGCATGACTACCACGAGAGGCATCCAAGTTTTTGCGATTCACCTCTTCCTGAAGAAGAGCACTCTCAACATCTGCCAATTTTAGAGTAGCACTAGAGGCACAAAGAGGAGTGCGGAATACATCCCATGACTCATTCAGAGTTCCAAGCAAGAAAAGAGGAGTTACTTCCTCTCCAAAGGTGATATCCTGCGAAGTCAGGTTCTTCAGTATAGCATGGAACTGGCTCAAGTGAGCAGACATAGTCGCATTATCCTTCATGCGCAGATCCATAAGCTGCTTCAACCAGTACATCTGACTCGTCGGACTTTTCTTATCATAAAGATTCTTGATCTTATTCCATAGATCCCATGCACTCTGTGCTTCCTCAAATACATTATAATGTACCTGTTCAGTGAGAGACAATACAATCGTGGACTTTCATAGCTCATCAAGTTCAAGCCAGTCGTCATTGTTCATAGTTTCAGGCTGCTCCCCACTCAACCGAAGTGGCTTAATCTGAGATTTCTGCACCAAAACCTGCCATATTTGACTCTTCCAGTAAGAGTAGTTGGTACCATCCAACTTTGTAATGTTAAAGATGGCACTATCATGCAAAGATGACGCCATTATGCAGGCTGGAAATGCCCAAACAGTCCAAAACTGCTTGCTGTTTTACTGCAGAAACTGCCCAAAAATGACCAAAACGGGGTCCAAAGGGCGAGAAAAGTGTGTTAAAAGTGGTTGCCCACTTAGTACTAGGTGTGGTACACCAAATCAGGATATTTCAGCATGAAAAGTACACCTCAGTCCACCAATAACTGCTTGCTGTAATAAATTGCAGGTATGCACTCTAGAGAGCAAACTGTCCCAAAATAGGATCCAATGTCAAGCAAACAATGCTAGGTCCAAAGCCGGCATGAAATGGACATAAGCAAGGCCAATGACAGTGAAAAGAACATGAGCTCAACACCAAGCATGTCAAAATAACATCTGCCAGTGAAAGGCACACCACCAGACACTCTAGGCAAAGTGTTCCTGTAACTCCCAAAACCTGACACAAATAGGTATCTGCTCAAAGAGAAAGATCCAAATATGAGACTCAGCTCATAAGCATCCTGTGAACCAAGAGTACATCAATGCATATCCATAAAGATCGGAGTATGATCCCAAAGTCTCAATGTGTATGTAGCTGCTCAAGACATAAACTGCTCCAAATACATGTAAGTGCTCCAATAGCATGCAACTGTCAAAGGTCAAGAAAGCATGTAAAATGCTCCCACTGGCACAAAAGGCGTACAAAGCGATCTCAGAAGCTCAAACAACCCAAGAGAAAGCACCAGTGATAAGTGACCATGTCAATGCATCAAGCGCATCCAAGAGAGCATGACATACATGAAGCACCGGTCGTATTAACCATGAAGCAATACATAAGCCCAAATAAGCTCTCGGTCAACTCAATGACATCCAAATAGCAACCAAGATCAGTGATCAAGTAAGCCGGGAATGCTCAAATACATCCAAATCCAAGCTCCAAATGTCAGTATGGCATACACGAACCAAATAGCATATGTCACGAACCAAAGCATGTAATGCAAAAGCCTAACTGTCAAGCAGAGACATGAGGCATAGGCGGTCCACGAGCATGCCGAGTCGGTCCAAATGCCAGTGAAGACGGAGCTAATGCGAAGCTCAAAAGCATCCCATAATCTCATACATATGCTCCAAGTCGTCCCCAAATGTCAGAGATATCATGCCAAAGCTCAAAGCATACATCCGGTATCGGTAGGTAAGTGCCAAAGCATGTAAAGTACCTTCAGCCCACTGTTATTCCAGCATGTATTTACTGTTCTAAACAGTAGATTTCAGCCCCAAATTCAAGCCAAAATCATGGTCAAACCAAATGCATACATCCCCAATACATCCCCAATACATCCGCATACGGGCATCAAACAAGGTAACCGGAGTAGAGTATAAGCATTAAATGCCAATGCCAAGTGTGGCTGCCCTGTTTCCAGCACTGTATAACAGTAAATAACAGTCCCAAATCAGCCAATATTTCAAGCCAAAATCATGGCATAATCATGTGCATACATTCCCAAGGCACTAGGCATCATGTAGACCGCATGCGGGCATCAAATATCACAACCGGAATGGAGTATAAGCAACAAATGCTAATGCCAATGGTGCTGCCCTGTTTTCAGCCTGTTATGACAGTTTATGACAATTCCAAATCTGAAGAAATCAGCCCCGAAAGATCAAGACCAATACCCAAAGCTTGAATGACATCAAACATGAAGTCTATAGCCCTCTTGATCAAGGTAGAGAGCAAGAAGCAATGGCCAAGTGTGGAGCTGAAGTAGATGAGTGCTCACAGCCTGGAAAAAATGATGCAATCTGCCCTGTTGGTGCTGAACTTGCTGCTGCTCCACATGGGCTGAAAAGGGGGTAATGGGGGGCTCAATGATGGCCCAAGGTAGGCACATACCAAGCCATGAAGGCCCAATGCAAAGGGGAGGGAAGATATGAGCTATGGAGCTCAAGAAGAGTGGCTGCCCTTTGTTCCTGCCATGTTTCAATCTGAGAATACACTCAAATGCCTGCAAATGCTGAAGCAATACCTCAAGGGAAAGGCCCTGATGAAGCTCAAGAAGGCCAGGATGGAGCTCGGGAAGCCGGGGAGAGTCGGGAGCTCAAGAGGTCGGCTATGGCTGCCGGGATGGAGACCCAATGCGTGAAGCAAGTCGATGCGAAGGTCGGGAAGCACCGAGTCGAGCTCGAGCAAGAGAATGCCAAGCTCTGATACCAGTTGAAAGGTGAGAAGGATCGAAGCTTGCACGCGAGCTATGGCGGGAGAGCAAGAGCAAGAAAGAGAGAGACAAGAAATGGGAACTCCAACAGTCACAATGTGTGACCGGGCCTTCCTTTATTCAAACTGTCACTAAAAGAATAAAGAATAAAGTGACGTGACGGGCGCCCACCACCTGCAGTGTGCAGTGGCGGGTACTATCAGTGTAGTAATACACGGGGCGGCACGGCGGAGGCGCCTTTACCCCCAACATGGAACATTAGGACTCCTCTTAAAGATAGAGTATTTGACTGGAAACTCATTTCAGGTGCTCCTTTTATACGTTAAAAATTAAAGAACAAAGGCATTTTAGATGGTCTATGTGTCTGTGGAGGAGTGAAACGCCTTCACACTTATTCTGGGATGGTTTCCATGCCCCCCATATTTGGAGAGAGGTTCTTCCGAAATTGAGTCAATGGGGATTAACTATTCACAACCCAAAATCCTATATCCCAGCCCACAGACTTTTGTTGTTAACATAACTAGGTGATTTACACTACGTGAGATATTGTAACCACACATTAAACTCCTCTTAGGAGAAGGAGATGGGCAAGTTGTCTAGGCTGCAATATGGCCAAAAGTTTGGTGATATCTTAGGGGACTTTGTAAGGAGAATCACTTTAGCAATAATGAGCTAAGTTAGCTAGCCAAATGGAGGTGAAATGACTTCCAATTTTGTAACCTAGAGATTCTTTTTTGACACCATTAATAATAATACAATACAAGTCTCAGTAAGAGAGATGGTCTAGAAATTGGTAGCTCCCCTTTGCGAGCCCTTTGCATTCAATCAAATATCAAGAAAGTGAAGACGGAGTCGTTATGGATGTAGTAGTTTAAAGATCCCTCATCGTGGCAGGACAATTACAACAATAAGTTAGTTTTCCCCGACATATCTCATCATGACGTATTCAACCTCTGCAAAACATGAAATCTTATGAGCTATCATAGAGACATGGCTTTTTCTCTCACCCCATTCCAATTGCAAGCCAGTGCAAAGGTCTCTAGATTTCAAGCACAAAGTGACAATTGAAGTCTTGTGGTTGGATTGCCAGTACAATCCAACCTAGGTTTTTGAAGAGCTTAGAAAAACAAACCAAAGTTGATACTTGAATTGAAGAAAGCAGAGCCTCAAAAGGAGCTATCTTTTGATAGGAGACTGCTCATGTTGTGGGACTTTTTAATGCTTGTGCAAAACAAACCAATCTATTCAAGGGCACAAGGCTACGCGAGGACATTTGAAAACGGCGCTTACTTGAAAGAAGCCCCTATACTACAAGCACTTTAATAACTATGTATGCTAAATGTGGTGCTCTTGTAAAAGCACAACAAGTACCTGGCAAAGGTATTCTTCATGGATAGATTCTCATGACCTTGCACTGATTGCAAGATATGCACAAAATGGCCATGATGATGAAGCTCTAAAATGCTTTGATAAGATGCAGCACGAAGGCCACTTTCCACATTCAGTTACCTTTGCATGTGCATTGAAAGCCTATACTTGTGTAGAATCACTCAATAAGGGTGAATGAATTTGTGATGGGATTGTCAGATCAAAGTTGTTGGAGAAATATTTTGTACTCATTAGTAATGCTGCTTTGGTGAACATGTGTGCCACTCATGGTGCATTGGGAAAAACACGAGTGTTGGATAAACTTCCTATCCAAGATGTAGTCACTTGGAACGCAATAGTTGTTGCAAGGTATGCATAACATGGGCAAGGCAAGGAAGCATTAAAATGTTTTGATAAGATGCAACATGAGGGACACTCCCCCACTTTAGTCACCTTTATTTGTGCCTTAAAAGCATGTGCCAATGTATGAGCACTTGACAAGGGCAAGCAAATTTGTGACTAGATCATTAGATTGGGGTGGCTGGGCTGAAATGCAATGCTTGGAAATTCTTTGGTGGAAACGTATGCCGAATTTGGTGCACTTGTAGAAGTGCACGAGCTCTTGGGCAAGCTTCCTGTGCATTATTTAGTGTCTTGGAGTGCATGAATTGTAGGGTGAATGTACGGTATGCACAGCATGGGAAAGGGAAGGAGGCATTGAAATGCTTCAATAAGATGCAATATGAGGGGCACTACCCCACTACAGTTTCCTTTTCTTGTCCCTTGAAAGCATGTGGATATGTAAAAACAATTGTAAAGGGTGAAGAAATTCATGATGAGATAAATAAACTAGGGTGGTTGGAGAGAGAGTGTGTGCCATACAATTTTGTGGTGAATATATGTATGCCAAGTGTAGTGCATTTGCAAAGGCAGAGTGAGTAGCTCCCTATTAGGGATGTTTCTTGGAGTTCACTTATCGTAGGTAATGCACAACATGGCAATGTAAGGAAGCACTAAAATGTTGTACTTAGAAATGCTCTAGTGATATGTGTTTTCTATCATAATTGCCCACCTTCTCTTTCTCTTATAATTGCCCACTCTCTATAAAGATAGTGATTTAATGGTTCAAATTTCCTAGAGGTTACTAAATGATGATTAGGTCCCCTCTATCCCCCCATCGGCTCCTCTCTCTCTCTCTCTCTCTCTCTCTCTCTCTCTCTCTCTCTCTCTCTCTCTCTCTCTCTCTCTCTCTCTCTCTCTCTCTCTCTCTCATGCCTTCCTACCTACTCCTACCTTCCTACCTGATATCGATGCTCCTACCAAGTCCATGATGTTGTAGATGTTGTTGTCGATGTTGCCTTCTACCTGCTGTCGATGTTGTTCGATGCTGCCTCCTATCGATGCTGCCCATCGATGCTGCCTCCTCACAACCAGTCGATGATGCTACTGACGTTGTTCGATGCTACCTCTTGTCGATGCTGTCCATCGATGTCTCCTCCCACATGCTATCAATGTTGTCCATCAATGTTGCTGCCTACCTATTGTCAATGATTTTGTCAACATTGTTTGATGCTGCCTGCTCTGTCGATGCTATCCATCGTAGCTGCATTGTCATCCACAACTATTGTCTCTCCGTGAAGAATAAATCGACATAATCAACAGCTCGCAGGTACACCATGATTAGCTTGTAAGATAAAGATTTATTTAGTTGAAAAATGCATTTTTGAGCAGCTTAAATCACATAATCAGACCATGTCTGATCCATGGTATAACTAGGCATCTCCTTGAGGAGAGTAGGCTAGTGCTTCAAGCCTACCAGCCTTGCTGGGCAATTGACTGCAATAGTCCTTGGTGGCACTTCCATGAGTACCACTACACCAACTCCAATTTTGGCCCCATCCCCCACCTTGATGTCACCCTCATGTCGCCCAAAATGGTTGCAGTGGCACCTATCAGAACCCCATTTCCTATCTTAGGATGCTTGTCCCCACCAACTTTACCTGTCCCACCTAAGGTTACATGATGCACCTATCAGAACCCCATTTCTTATCTTAGGATGCCTATCCCCACCAACTTTACCTGTCCCACCTAAGGTTACATGATGCAGAATAGCCACATTGTCACCCACAAATGATGTCTCTCCAATAACAACCCATGTGGCATGATCTAACAAAATACATTTTCCTATGCGGGTAGCTGGATGTATGTTGGCAGCAAAGACGTGTGCAACCCTGCTCTGTAATGTCAATGCTAGTAGAACATGCCCTTCTATCCACAACCTGTGGGAAATTCTATGTGCTTGGCATGCTTGAAACCCTTTAAAATTCAACAAACAATGCAAATATGAGATACAGGTTGGATCCCTCTCCTTGACGGCCTTCATGTTTTCCCTCAAATATTCATGTGCATCAATGTCATGCTTCAGCATCTCTTAAAATAAATTGCAAAGCATCAAAGAGTCCAAGGTAGCACAATGTCCTCGCGTAGCCTTGTGCCATAGCCATCATCTTTATCTTACTTTGTATAATTTGTAGGTACACCTTGGTGACGTGGAACAAGGAGAAGGCTCTCAAGCCTACACAAGGGTGAGTAGTTCTGGTTGATCAAGTGTGCGCTCTCTCTTTCTTTCTCTCATACGGGTGTGCTTAGAGCCAACAATTTATATTCCTCATCCTCATCTTCTTTGAGGTATACGCAGTTTCAAAATTCCAACTTTGTGTTTTTATTTTAAGAATAATTAAGACATCTACTTTGAGATGCTTGGTCCATTATATGTCACAGAGAAATGCTTTCCAACATAGATGGTTTTCTCGTACTGGTGTTTTGATCTTTCTATTCAGCGTGCACCTCTCCTATTTTGGTTGAATTAGCATGAATGGAGATTTACTTCTGCAATATTGAAAATAGGATAATATATTATTGCTTAGACCCTCCCTAGGACCTACAAAATGATTTAAAAGATTCAAATTTGTAATGAGAATCCCTTTGATTAAGAGAAAGGGGGGATAAGAAGAGGATTGCAAAAAAGAAATTTATGACAAATGTGCAAAGTAACGTGTATAATTTAAAAGATTGCTTATGTACCAATATCTTAATAGATATATGTATGTATTCATGTATATGTACTTCTATCTTAATAGATTTATGTATCTATGCATATGTACTTCTATGATTAACACTTAATGCTCCCTTTCCTCCTTGAATGCATAACATAGGTACACACACACGAGTGCGTCTTGGGGGATGAGTGCATCATGATATGTTTGTCTTGTGATGAGTTCGTAGGGCCAAAAGGTGCTTGTCAAATAGGCACTTAGTCGTGAACTCGACAAGTGAGTGCATTTTGATAAGTACGTCACAATTGACTTGGCATTGTGTCGTGAACTCGGCATAGAGGTGTCATTTTGGTTGTGATACCCTCCCTTCCCCCTGGGTGTAGATGGGCACTTGGTCATGAATTAGGCTAAATAGTATCTTGACAAGCTACACATAAAATAAATGATGGGCATTTGATCGTATATGCGGTTTCTTAATGTCCTGATACACTAATTGTTTGCTATTGTTGGATGGGATGGGCATTTAGTCGTCTATTTGGCCAAAAAATGTCCTGATCTATGTGTAGTTTTTTAAAAATATATGATGTTTTTGCATTTGTATTTTTTAATAAGTTATGACTTAATGTAATTTGTGTTACCTTTTCAATGTTTAGATGGTATCATGCAATTGAAGTTCATATGCAACACCAATATAAATTAAGATTGATATCATACCATTGCATTCTTAATCAAATATTATATGTCATACATTTATAAATTAAGAAGGCCATGGATTCCTCCTGAGATCTATGATCCATTGTGGGAGTCTACTTATAGCAAGGAGTCTGATATATACGTAGTTGGTTGGCTCATCGTCTGTCTTGTTGAGTTTTGGCACTTAGGCCAACGTCTATGGTTGCGTAGGGAGCCGAGAGATACCCTAGATATGAATTCATCATGCACTTAATAGAGTTCAAGGCAAGGGATTGCATGTTGTTAGATGATAAGGCCATGCGATTGTCCTTTGTCGATGTCCATGACTTTTTGAAAGCATGCTGCAGCACTAATCCTGCAAAGGCACAAAGATCGCTTGTAGAGAGCTCACCCTTTTTGAACAATCCACCTCTTGTAATCTCTCCTTGTATTTTGTAAAACAACCTATCAATTTTTGGAATCTCTATGACTCATGAAACCAAGGATAGTTGTATATTTTTTGTAAATCTCTATGCTCTATAGAATACAGCTTATAATTTGTGCTTTACGATTAAGTTAGTTATGTGGATGTACGTCTTCAAGAGCAATTATTTCAAGATTTTGTGTCTTTATGTGTCTTATCAGCAATTTGCATGGTTGACTTTCTCAAGTTTTGAAATTTAATAACCACATTGTTTCATATTTAGTATCATGGTGTAGATTTTATATCTATAGGAAATAGTCTCTAGATAGCATACGTGAAACATTAACGAACCATTTAATGTATATACAAAGTTTCAATATCTCTTATTTTCTTTGCTAAATATGATTGTGCAAGTGGAGTGTTGTATACATGCGATTTTTTAAAGTTGCCAAAGAGATATGTTGTTGTTGTAAACACACAAGCATGCAAGAAAGAGAACTACTTCAATGGTTTAAAAAGCTATGATTTTCACATCGTATCCATATTGCATTTTAAATTATTAATGATTAGAAAAAAACAATACATTATAAATGAATGATTAAAAAAATAATGACCAAGTGTACCCAACAATTATAGATGATACCAAACCTCTTAAACTTTCCTCGACAAACTATTGCTTTTCAAGTGATGCAATAACTTGTCACCTCCACTATTGCAAGTAAACATTCTCTAGTGAAATACCCTAGTTTTGTAAGCTTAGTCATCAACGTGATCAAGTGCTCAGAATGTATTGGTGAATTTTATATATTGTTATCATTTCTAATGCTATGTACTTTATTTTCTATGGATAGGCTTTATTAGATAAATACTTAAGTCTTTACTAGATGCATTTGTTGAGTGTTGAAATGACTTGTTATTTGGCTGATTTTTGTTGTTTTGGAGAGCTGAATGGTTGATTTTATGGGATGATTGATTGATTTGGAAGTGGTTTGAGAATGTTTTGGATGATATTGATTGTGTTTTGGAAGATCAAGATGTTTGTTGGTGGTTCTGTGATATTCTGATAGGTTCTGAATGGTTCTGTATACCTTCTGTTTTGCTTTGTTTTGCTCTGTTTTGTTTTGATTGTCTTCTGTGAAGAGGGATAGAGTATTGATTGATGAAGAATGAGATATTGTGAAAGTTTATTGAATGGTTTGTGAGAGTTTGGAATGATTTGAGAGTGAGTTATGAAGTTTTGATAACCTTCTGTAACCTTCTGTAGGTCTTCTGTAGAGCTTCTGCTTCTATTCTGTTTCTGTTCTGTTCTGTACTGTCTCTGTTCTGGTACTGTTCTGTAGACTGTTCTGTATGCTTCTGTAAGTGTTCTGTGGAATGTATGTGTGACTTTGGGAAAGTTTTCTAGCCTTGGAAAGAGGTGAATACAAGTGCAAAAGAGCTGAAAGAAGTGGAAGAAGTAGCTGCTGAAGACTCAAGAGAAGACTAGAGTGAAGTGACAGTAGTGAGCTGTGAAGAGACACTGTAGTGGCTCTGGTGACCCTTCATATCAGACATACCTCTTGGGAGGGGTATCCATGACCTAAGAGTGATTTTTGAGAGTGATTTTTTGAGAGATTGTAGTGAGGACATGATGTATTATTGATGGAGTGAGATAGAGAGAGTCAGAGATAGCCAATTCTACTCAAACAAAGTGATTGTATATGAGAGATTGAGAGAGAAGACTATGAAGATATTGAAGATGAATACTATGTGATGTATTTCCATTCAAAGATGGTGTATTTCTTTGCTTTCTTTGTTCTATTGATGGATTTTGTGAAGATGTTGAAGAATATGGTTGATTGTATTAAAAACCGTGGGAGATCTACATGATGCTGCATGAAGATTTGTTGTGCCTGGTGTTCTTTTCTTCATTGTGATCATATGAAACATGATAAACAAGCTTTTTGATGTTACAAGATAGATTTTCTTGCAAGAGAATTCCTTTTTCCTTGGTGTTCCTCTCGGGGCTCCATGTTTTTGGTGCGCAGCCGGGGAAACTTGCCATCAACAAGCACCAAAAGAGGCTGAAAATGAAGGAAATGGCATTGCCAAGAAGAGAAGAATTCAATGGATGTTTGTAAAGTTCCTTCTTCCACTGAAGAGTTGGAATTCCTCATAATCAAAGCCACTTTCCACAAGAATTTCATTCCACAATGGCGGAAACATATCACCATCATGATGCATGCTCTATGTGGTGGACAGTTTCCTCTTCCTATTGAAGCAGCAGAAACTTGCATCTTGGTGGCAAACTGTTTGGGAACAAACTGAAGAGCAGAAACAGAGAGAATGAACATCCATGGAAGATTTGGAATTCGTTGAGAAGTTTCCAGACAACATCAAGTGGGAGATTGTGAAGAAGCTTCAGGAGTCTTGGTCTGTAGAGGTTCATAAAGATAAGAAGGAAAAGAGTTGGAATTTGTTTGTGGATGCTCAACAGCAAGATACATGGGATGCTTGGTGTACTGATAATCTTTTGTTTGTTCAATTAGCAACCCACTGGAAGTTGGTAGACAGAGTGTTTTTCACAACATACACTATTGAAACCATCAGAAGCTGGCATTACTATGATGATGGCACCACCACAATGCTCAGACGTATGCATTTTGACACCTTTAGAACCGAATACCTTCCTCTGTGCAGTGGCATGAAAGCAGAATTTAGGGACGTTGAAAAGAAAGAAGTGGAAGAAATGTTGGCCAGAGAGTCCTCCAGAGACTGAAGCCTTCTGTTAACCCTCTGTGGAGCACTAACAACATAGTGGAGCCACACCTCTGATGAATGACGCAATAAAGAGGCAAGCATTGGAACGAGTCCAGAGGTACGTGAGAAGAGAGAAAGCAAGAATCAGAGCTGAGAGCGAGCTTGCAGCAGAAGCCGCCTTTGACGCCCTTGCGGAACTCTTTATAGAAGTCCCAATGGCACATCAAGCCCTTCCTCCTCTTGCTGGAGGTCCACTTCCAAGCCAGATCTGTCCTGGAAATATTGATGACAGGCCAGCGAATGTAGTCCCATTGCCAGTTTTTAAGGGAGAGTACAATGAAGACCCCGATCTTCATGTAGCAGAGTTTATGGTAGCGTGTGTGGCTAACAATGCCAGAACCCCTGAGCATTGGTTAGCGATATTCCCTGCCACTTTCAAGGGCGCGGCGTTTCAGTGGTATGAGAGACAAGCAGCAGGAACTTTTGGCACATGGGACGACCTGAAGTTGGCCTTCCTCACTAAATTCAGGCGTGAAGGTTTTGAAGAGCGGATGAGAGAGGAATTTATGAACCTAAGTCAGTCCTCTGGAGAAAGAGTGGAAGCCTATGTCTCACGAATGGAATCCATCCTGAAGATATGGACTAACCATAATCTAGATGATGGCATTCAGAAGGGAGTGTTTCTCAGAGGATTACAACCAGAAGTCCGTAAGTTTGTGGAGCTGCAAAGACCAGCCACACTACAAGCTGCAACAGAAGGAGCAAGACTGTACGATGAAGTGGAAGTTATATTGGCGATGAATACAGGAAGAGGAGTCCTACCTCCTCTGGTGCCAGGAATGATGTACCCACCAAATGCAGTTCCAGGGACTGTTCCCTACCCCTACCAGCAGATGCCCCCGGTATCACAGTACAATGCACCAAATCCACAGTGGCCACAATCCATGCCTCAAATGATGGTTCAACCACAACAACAATGGTCCCAACCAATTTCCTCAATGACAAATCAGCAGCAACAGTGGAATCCTACCAACTGGAGCCAACAGCCAACAGTTCAAACAGGAGCTCTGAGTCAGAACCAGAACAGAGACCCCTCTGTACCAGCCCAACCCGTTTATGCAGTGATTACAGAGACTCCTCAAAACCCTCCTGCCAGTACGTCCGGAGGAGAAAGCTTGAAGGATTATTTATCCAACTCAGTTGCAAACATTAAAAAGGAGTTGATGGATGTGATTACAGAACAACTACAGACGTTGAAAGTGAATACCGCAAGCATATCCAATGTTGCGGGAGCAGGAAGAGATGTGATGCGGTCAAATACTTGGTGTGGTAAGTGTCATCAAGCAGGCCATTTAGCCACTGAATGTACACGAAAACCAACCATCCCTGGAGCCTTTTGTTCCTACTGTTTGCGGAAGAACCATACAGAGGACATTTGCTCTCTGAAGGAGATGCATGATAGGAGAAGGAAGGAAGAAGACGCAAGATTCAACTTGCTGGAATCCAAAATGACAACACAAGATATTGGACCCAAGCCTAGAGAGTTTGGTCCTAATTTCGGACCCAGAAGATTTCCCTCTCAAAGTTACAGAGGAAGACATTCTGGTGGTGGTCAGAGATCAGAAGTGGAGTGTTACAGATGCGGAGAAAAGGGACACATTTCACCAAATTGTCCAAATCCTCGAAGGTCAGTGGATTACAAGCCCTTATGCAGTCAATGCAAAGGAGAAGGCCACACTACAAAAGATTGCCCAAGTCCAGCCCCAGTGAAAAATAGTGTTACTGATAGTCCAGCCAAGGCCCAAGAGCCTACCTCCAATTTGGTGGAATTGGAAGTTGCTGCCATCACGCGTGCAAAGCAGAAGGAACCGCCTACCCAGAAAGAGAATAACCCCCCGGCCAGAGCAGTGAAGTTCAATCTTCCACCAGAAGAACAGAACAGAACAGAGCCTAACAGTGCCGTACAGAGCCCTACAGTGCCACAGAGAGTTACAGAGATAGTTACAGAGACAGGACCAGAGGTCCAGGATACAGAAGAGGAGGAAGTGCCACAAGTGGCAGAAGAAGTTCCTGTAATTCCTCTGTTGGAAGAAAGAGGGAAAATGAAAATGGGTGTTGCCCCATTCCCTAATCGGTTAGAGAAGCCAGTGGATCCTATTAAGGAATACGATCTGGTCAGAGATCTAGATACCTTTAGACCAAATCTTACATTCCGTCAATTATTGATGTTGTCTCCCAGTTGCCGGAAAATATTCAAAAGTATACTGACAAAAAGACGTGGTTTAAGGATTGCTCCCTCAACAGTAACAAAGTCCAACAAGGCTCCAGAGCCTGTAAAAGAAGTGGATGTGGCTAATGCTTTCCTAGATCCGGGTACTCCAGAGACTGGCACGTGGATAGAAGGCTGCTTCATTGCAAATGCACTGATTGATGGTGGTTCATCAGTGAACATTATGACGGATGTTACAATGAAGGATTTAGGCCTATAAGGAGTGCAACCCACCCAATGGCTCATCAGACTAGCGGATCAGAGTAGAATCAAGCCTTTGGGCATTCTCCCATATGTGAAGACTACTGTGGCTGGAAAAGATTATTGGCTGACCTATTTGGTGGGGAAGCCAAACTCTTATGGTACATCCTATCCCCTGTTACTGGGCAGACCATGGCTTTTTTAAGCCCGAGCAAGGACGGATTGGTTTAAAGGAACTTTGACCTTGGGTAGAGGACCCAATAAAGTGGTGCTGAAACTGTATGGTTCTCAAAAAGGACATGGATCCACTTCCTTGGAATTATCTTCTGATTCCCCTAACGAGGCTACAGATGGAACATCAGCAGACGAAGATGCTGTCAAACAGATCCTTCCCAAGAAAACAATGGCACATTCCTTAACAGTGGATACTGTAAGCCGACTTCCAAAAGATGCAAAGCCATTATCAATGGGTGAATACTTCCTGCCTGAACCAGAAATGGCTTCTGAAATCACTTCTGATAGTGAGATAGCAGCATGGATGTACTGCTCTCCCTGTTACATGGTCACAGCAGGAACAGAAGCAGAAGCAGAGACAGAGGCAGAAGAGGAAACAGAGAATCTATTCTTCTGTTATAGAGCTCCTACAGAGACAGAAGCAGCAACAGGAACAGAAGCAGAAGCAGGAACAGAAGCAGAAGCAGAAGCAGAGACAGAAGAGGTTGAATATGATATGGACGAAGAGAATGATGAAAGTGAGCCAGAAGAATCTATCCCACCTGAAGAGGATACATTTGAGGAAGAAGTTCCAGAAGCATTAGAAGCCGATGAGCTCATGCTATGGGACAGAATGGCGATGGTACCATTTGGTCTGGTAAATGGATCTTCTCATATGCAAAACCTTTATAAGAAATGGATTAAGAAGAACAAGCCGTCTTTCAAGAGTGGCTCCTGCCGTCCTAACCTATCCTTGCCAAAGAAAGATGATGATGATGCACCGTGCCAACAAGCACCAGTCCCACCAACCCAACAGAAATTAGAGGGTCCCTGTTATGTGATGTTCCTGGATGTGTCATCTTCAGAAGAGGAGTCCTCAAGCCAAGAGGTAATTAATTTTTACACCAAACCCGAAACAACCCTTATCCCATTCCAACATCTCAAGGAGCAACCTAAGTCGCCACCAAAAGAAGAAGTAAGTTCTAGTGGGACATCAGACGAGGACACCACTCCCTTGAAGGAGTCGGATCTGTACCCAGAAGCAGTCCGCGGGACCTTTATTCATGAAGTAGAAGGTGAAAGGCAGTTAACCTTTGTGGATTCAGAAGGCACTGAACGCCACTTGAAGGTGGGTAGCAGTCTCCCAGAAGAGGAGTTGTTAACCTTGTACAACGTGTTGAAAGAAAATTTGGACGTGTTTGCATGGTCTTACAAAGACCTAAAGGGGATTGATCCCACAATATGTCAACATCATATTGACTTGGAGCCTCATGCCAAGCCAGTACGGCAACGACAGAGGCGAATGAACCCGAATTATTCCACATTGGTGAAAGCGGAGCTGTTGAAGCTTCTGGAAGCCGAGTTCATTTATCCAGTGGCAAATAGTGAATGGGTTTCACCCATCGTGGTTGTACCCAAGAAGAATGGCAAATTGCGAATATGTGTGGATTTCCGAAAGCTTAATTCCAAGACAAAGAAGGATCACTTTCCAATCCCTTTCACAGACCAACTGTTGGACACAGTGGCAGGACATGAACTTTATTCTCTTCTGGATGGATTCAACGGATACAACCAAGTCCAAATCGCAGAAGAAGACCAATCCAAAACAACCTTCACCACAGAATGGGGGACCTACGCTTACCGAGTGATGCCATTTGGGCTCTGCAATGCCCCTGCTACTTTCCAACGAGTCATGATGGCTGCATTTCAAAATCATCTGCATGACTTTATTGAGGTATATTTGGATGACTTCTGTGTCTATAGTTTGATCAGTGAACACTGGGGACATTTGGAACAATGCTTTGACCGATGCCGGGAGTATGGGATTTCCCTCAACCCCGACAAATGCATCTTTGGGGTCTCTTCGGGAGTTCTGTTGGGCCACATTGTCTCTGCACAAGGGATATCAACAGACCCTGCAAAGATCGAAAAGATTGCAGCTCTGACAGCACCCACCAACCTCAAACAGTTGAGGGGATTCCTAGGCCATGTGGGTTACTACAGAAGGTTCATAGCCCATTTTGCAACAAAGGCAACTTCCTTGCACAAGCTTCTGAGGAAAGATGCAGAGTTTACTTGGACGGAAGAATGTGACAAAGCCTTCCACACTCTGAAGCAGTGTCTGATAGAGGCACCCATTCTGCAACCTCCTGATTGGACGAAAGAGTTCCATGTACACACTGATGCATCAATTGAAGGCTTAGGTGCAGTCCTCTGCCAAAAGGGCTCCTCGAAGCTGGATCAACCGATCTATTATGCAAGCCGAAAAGTCACTGATAGGGAACGGAACTATACAGTGACCGAGCTGGAGTGCTTGGCAATGGTGTTTGCCCTGGAAAAGTTTCGCCATTACCTCCTATCCACCCACTTTAAATTTTATGTGAATCATGAGGCCCTATCCTTCCTAATGAACAAAGTAGATGTGAAGGGACGAATGATGAGATGGCTCCTTTTATTCCAGGAGTTTGACTTTGAGGTGATTACTAAGCCTGGTCGTTCCCATGTTCTGGCTGATCATCTGTCGCGTATCCCACAAACTGCAGACGAGGAGCAGGATGATCCAGACCTCCCTGATGCTTCCCTATTCTTGGTAGAGACTGTAACTCCCTGGTATGCGGACATTGCCAATCTGTTGGCAACCCAACAGTACCCTCCTGGTATCTCTAGTCGGGAAAGGAAGAAGCTCATGCTAGAATCAGCCCCCTACACCCTGCTCGGCGGTGCACTGTACAAGAAAGGCAAAGATGAAGTACTCAGAAGATGTGTTGCAGGGGATGAGATTGGGATTGTTCTGAAGGCTTGCCACGACGAGCCATGTGGAGGTCACTTTGCAGGAGAAGCTACGGCCAGGAAGGCTCTACTAGTAGGTTATTGGTGGCCTACAATTCACAAAGATTCCTATGATTACTGTAAAAGATGTGATGCTTGTCAAAGAATGGGGAAACCCACGAAGACAAGTGCCATGCCATTGCAACCTATCCTTCCTTTGAAGCCGTTTGAGAAGTGGGGCATTGACTTCGTAGGTCCGATTGATCCTCCTACCAGAAGGAAACAGAACCGATACATCCTCGTATGTACGGATTATATCACAAAGTGGTGTGAAGCTAAAGCCCTAAAGTGGGACGATGGTAACAGCGTGGCCATGTTCATGTACGAGAATATCATCACCCGTTTTGGTAGTCCCTTAGAGCTGGCGGTGATAGAGGCACTCATTTCCTCAAAAAAGTCATGGAAGAGTTGACAGAGTTGTATAAGATCCGCCATCGCAAGTCCACTCCTTATTACCCCAGAGCCAACGGCCAAGTCGAAGTCACCAATCGCATCCTCTGCTCGATTCTGACAAGAACAATTGCTGCACATCGTCGTGATTGGGACGATCGACTTACAGAGGCCCTCTGGGCGTACAGAACCTCCCATAAAGCAACAACGGGACAGACACCTTTCCAGCTAGTGTATGGAACAGAAGTTGTTTTTCCTGTTGAATTGGAACTACCCTCTTTGAGAGTGGCTATCAAAGAGCGTTTGGGGGATGATGATTCACTGCAACGCCGTCTCCTGCACTTGGAATGTTTGGACGAAATTCGCAGGATGGCTCTACAGTGCATGGAAGCCATGCAAGCTCGACGCAAGGCTTACCATGACAGTTTCATCAAGCACAAAGAGTTCAAAGAAGGTGATCTGGTCCTAGCCTATGATTCACGCTTTGGCAAGCTTCCTGGCAAGCTCCAGCAGCGGTGGATGGGCCCCTATAAGGTACTTGCAGTCAACCCTAATGGTTCTATTCAAGTGCAGACCGTTGATGCCTCTGATGATCCCTTTCTGATCAATGGATATCGCCTGAAGAAGTACTTCCCTCCTTGGGGATCTTGACAATTACGGTCACTTGATATTTTCCCTCGTTGGCGCGGCACTGTACTTCTTATGATGATACTTCTGTTAGTTATTCTTCGATCACTTCTGATGAAGAGGGTGCAACCCTCTATCCCCTCCAAACCCCCTTCCAGCCTTGATCTCTTATTCTCTATTTTCCACCAGTGACAGTGGCGAGGTGGGTTCTGACACATGATCTTTCCACCATTCCCTTGTTCAATTTGAAGGAAAAAAAAAAGGAAAAAAAAACAAACAAAACATATCGGTCATGGGAGAAAAGGACTTAGGTCCCTGTCATGCCGACCTATTCTTCGAGAAAAGGTGGAAACACCCTCGGGAATAGGGAAAAAAAAGAAAAGAAGAAAAAAAAAACAAGAAAAAAACAAATAAACAAATCTGTTATGAGAGAAAAGGAAGCAATTCCCTGTCATAGCAGGCCTCGTTCCAAGAAAAGGTGATAAACACCCTTGAACGAGAAGCTGGCTGTGGAAAAGGTGGTAACACCCAGCAGTCCAGAAGTGGATTCATTAATTGATATTCCCAGGATCCAATTCCGAAGCTGCCTCCCTTGGTACGCTGTGTCCTAGGTCTCTTTGCAAAGTGACTACCTGTCCTCCAGCAGACAACATGTTCCTATCCAACACAATGTTCGATTTGATGGCTACCTCCCTGGGTACGCCTCTTTAACAATTGATGACGTGATCTTCATCGACAAACAATCGAGTGATGTGAGCTTTCATCCTAACCGGATGGGGAAGTGAGTAAGGTTGCCCTTTTGTATCGATCACCAGAGAGTGAGACAGAGGGTGGGGCGAGAGACCAGTTTTTTCCCTTCAAATCAAATGAGAGGTGAGAAGTGTGAATGAAGTGTTGCACGCACAGGATGGGCCTCTCAATGCACAAAGCACAATTTGTTTCTGTGCACTACACCATAAGGCTCCCTTGCCTTCCTTCTTGCACCGTATGCCGGCACAAGGCGGGATGCACAGTTGCACCATCAAATGCGCACAAGGCATACAACCTTTGCACAAGCGACCATGAGGATTACATCAATGGGTTTTAGGAAAAGGCTGCCCTCCTGTATCTATCAACAGAGCGTGAGACAGAGGGTGGGCTGAGTGTGACTGGAGTTTCTTCAATCAATTACCGAGAGGTGCGATTGAGGGACGTTACGACACTTGGAGTCAGGTATGTTCCACTTTCCCTATGCACCCACGGGATGGGTCTTTGCCGTCATCACAAGACACATCACCCTGTTCTGTACACTGCACTGTACGGCTCCCTTGCCTTCCTCCTTGCACTTATGCCAGACGGGTTAGACGCACTAATGCACCATCAACTGTGCACCCTGGCATACTCTTTTTGCACTATTTCCTCCTTGTTGATTCCTCAACCGGGTATGAGTTATGGGTTTTAATCATTCTTCCTCAAATGATATTAGTCATGGGGCGAGTGACTGTTCTTTCATTCCAATTGAGTGACTGTGAGTTGAGTGTAGTATCCCTCATCATCATCGACGAATTTCCTGTGATTCCTTCCATCAGCTACCTCCCTGGGTGCTGCCACGTGGTCCTTGCCATGACGAACGTGTGTCGAGAAGATGCCTTGGTCCCTCCAGCACCGACAACCACACTAGACGTGCCATCGACACTCAACCTTGCTTCTTGACAAAATGGGCCAAGTTTTTCTAACCCTCCCCCTTTGGGTTCTTCGTGACGGTCATGTTTTAAGTGTGGGGACGTTAGTGGATGGTCTATGGCGTGGTCCTAGGTCCCTAATGTTCGGTTAACCCTATCCGTTAAGGTCTTAAGTGTGGGGACGCGTCCCAGCGCATCTATGTTGCATACCCCCCTGCATATGCCTTACCCTGCTCATGCATATATACCATGACTTGCTTTTACCTTAATGGGGTCCCTTCCCACCCACCCGTTTATGTTCCACCCACCTTTGGGGCTCTTCCCTTGCAGTTTTTCTTCATTCCTTGATTTTGAGGTCCTGCCATGTGAATGCACCCTACGTTCACCAAAGTCCTCATCCAACCTCATAGCCCTGTTCCCCCCATTGAATTGATCATTTTTCCTTTTTACCTACCCCTGTTCCGGTGCATGGTTTTTGAGTTATTAATTTTTGAAGCATTTTACGCAATTTAGACGGTTTTCCATGTGAACGCGCTTTTCTTGCTTCAGAACCATGCTCTGACATCATAGCCCTGACAACCACTTTTCCCCTGACATTTTTCCTTTTTACTCCGAGTCATTCTGATACATGGTTTGTCCACTATTAATTTTCCGGTTTTTAAAGACTTTTTCGTGTGTATTTTTGACATTTTTCCATGTGAACCTACCCTATTTGCATCGGAATTCCAATTTGATTTGACAGCCGTGTCCCCTGTGCCTTCCCTCACCTTTTTCCTTTTTCCTCCACCTTTTTTCGACTTTCGGATTTTTATTTATTAATTTTTAAATGAGTTTTCGGGAGCATTTTTGGAGTTTTTCACATGTGAACCCCTCCTATTTCCGCCGGAACTGCGGTTTAACGTGATAACCCTGTGCCACCCCTTACTGCGGACATTTTTCCTTCTTACTACATGTCATTCCGGTGAACGGTTTGTTCGATATTAATTTTCGATCCCATTTTCGGGTTTATTTTTTGGGTTTTTCCCATGTGAACGTGTCTTCTCTCCGTCGGGATTATGTTTTGATGTGATAGGATTGTCGGGCACATCTTTCTGCACAGTTTTTCTTTTTTCTGCACCTCATTCCGATGCATGGATCTTTTGATATTAATTTTTAATTCGGATTTTTGGTTCGTTTTTTGTGTTTTTTGCACGTGACCGCCCTTTACCCCTCCCGGAATCTCCCTTGCATATTTTTCTTGTCTTCCGCCTGCCGTCCTGCCCAATTTTATGTGTTTTCGTGTGACTCGTCCCGCGCGTGACCGCGCCTGTTTTTGATTTTTTTTTACGCATCTTAACGCGCCTTCGTCACCTCCACGTGCCCCGTCGCGACGTTACGGTGCCTTTTCAATCCCGTCACGGCAAATTTTTTTACCCCGTCCCGCGCATGTGCGCGGGACGGGGGTACGCGTCCCTCTTGGGCCCCTACCCCGCCCATTTCTATTTCCCCTACCCTACCCTATCCTACCCTAACCTACCCCTACCCCTCCCCTGCCCGTTACCCCTACCCTTCCCGCCTTTCCCTATCCCCTCTACCCTCTCACGACCCATCCCCCCTAACCGCCTCCCTGCCATTCTCCCTCTCCCCCATCTTCTTCTCCCTCCCTCTTCCCTGCGTTCTCCCTTCCCTCCCCTCCTCCTCCCTCTCCACCCTCTTCTCCTTCCTCTCCACATCCCCTCCTTCCCCTCCACCTTCTCCCTCCCTCTCTCTTGCCGCCTCTGCAGCGCCAGCGCCGCCACGTGCCACCCCTTCATCCTGCCTCCCCCATCGACCCGCCACCTCGCAGCCCCTCGACATCGCCCTCCTTTGCAGCGCCAGCGCCGCCCACGTCGCCTTCGACCGCCCTGCTCCGCCCGGTGGTCGAGTAGCCCGTCCGCCCACGTCGCTGCCCGGTGGTCGAGTCGCCCGCCCGCCCATATCGCCTTCGGTTGCCCTGTTCCCGCCATCGGAGCCCGCCCCTCTGGCCTGTCACCTCCCCGGTCCACCGCGCCCATCAGCCGCCACCGCCCCTCTGGCCTGTCACCTCCCCGGTCCACCGCGCCCATCAGCCGCCACTGCCCCTCTGGCGTGTCACCTTCCGGTCCACCACGCCCGTCAGTCGTCACAGCCCCTTCGTCGCCCTCGTCCACCTCAACACACACCACCTGGCTCTCCTGCCGTTGACCTCCTGCAGTGCCCTGTCCGCCCTGCCACGTACACCCCATTCAAACCCACTTTCCCTCCACACCCCCACACTAGCCCCCATTCCCCCCAGCTAACCCACCCAAATCAGCTAACCTCCTCATTAACCCCCCTTCCCACCCACCTCTAATCCACCCCCCATTACCCCCCATTAACCCTCCTTAACCCCCCTTCCCACCCACCTCTAATCCACCCCCCATTACCCCCCATTAACCCTCCTTAGCCCCCCTTCCCACCCACTAAACTACCCCCCCACTACCCCCCCTTCCCACCCACTAAACCCCCCCCCAAGGTACACTCCCCTTTCCCACCATCACTACCCATCTTCACCCAAGCCCCCGGTCCTACGCACAAAAACCCTCTACCCCCCTGTACGCCCTTGTCCTACCCTGCTGCACCACTGCACCGCAGCACCACGACACCTTCGAGACGCAGCTACACGCGCGGGTGTGTCTGTGCGTGTGGCTGACTGTTCGTGATTGATTGTACGCAGCTGTCGGCTTTTGATCATTGGTTGCTGACCACGCAGCTGCCACGCGGCTTGTTGCTGGGTATTTTTCCCACATTTTTCATTACCACACCCGTCACTCCTTTTTTCCATTTAAATAACACCTAAAAAACACACAAAAACATTGAAAAATATAAATAAATAATTAAAAAACCACTTTATATTCTGAAAAATTACAGAAAATCTAGAAACCTTTCCTTTTATTTTTGCAATCCATGGCCATCTTTTTCTCAACCTTTAAATTTCCGCAAAAAATATTTTTGCCTATTTTTAAATTCCAAAATCTTTCAAAATACCCAAAAATATGTTAAAAATTCATTTAAAATGCTAAAAAATTTCAAATTAATTTCTAAAAAATTCCTCACACTTCCCTTCACATTTTTATTTATTTTTGGTATCTTTTTCTTAGCTATCATAATATTTAATTTCCCCCCTAAATTCCTTAAAAATACAATACAATAATCAATCAAACCTTTTTCCTTCAACACACCAACTAACCGTCTCAAGAACAAATCGAGATATTTTTGGATAGCGGAGAAGCACATTCTTTGCATTTTCATACACCCACTACCAGGTATTTCCCTTTTTATTCGTTTAAAAAAAAACAAACAAAATAAAACATACACACAAGCTACCCCAAAACCCACGGTTAATATTTTTTTTTTTAAAAAAAAACACAAAACAACCAGAGAAAAAAAAACACACAAACCAACAAACCAATATTTAACCTAAATCAAACCTAACTACCACCATGGCACGCGCATTCGCGCTAAACACACATACTTTTTAATTAAAATGAACCAGCCGTTCACTTAGCACGCGCTACGTGCGCTAAAGAGGCACTTTAATTTTTTAATTAAAATGAACCAGCCGTCACATGAGCACGCGCTGGCAAAAAAGCGCTCCACATCACCTTAATTTGTAATCAATGAATTGCATTTAGAGACCCAGTCGGGAATCGAAGTCGGGGAATCGAATAGCTACACCGCCTAATCTAATAATTGGTAATTAAATAACTAATAAGGAACCTCCGTTTTCTTGTTAAGGTTTATTACCTAATAAAAATTCACCCATTTTTAATAATTGAGTAAAATCAACCCTTCATTAAATTAATTCTCCCCTCACTGCATTTAATTCCCCTTTTTAATGAACCGTTTCGTGGGATGGGTTTGCGCAGTTCTTAGTGTTATTTTCCATGGTCCAGTCTTGGTTTATCACAGGTATAGTATTGATATGTGTCAGATATGGTATGGTTTTGGTTTCCTGTCTTAGTTACGGTTACGGGTACGGTATGCGGTTTTTTTTCTTTTATTGCCTGATACGGGGTTCCGGGTGTTTGTCTGATGCATCGCATGAAGCTTTCGGTCGCATTTGTCTCAAGGTCATGTCAAATTTTTTCTAGGATGTGGTTTGCTTGGGGTTAGTAGGTCGTGTCACGTTTGATTGGTAATTCTCTTATCCTTGGTTTTTTGTCTGTTGCTTTGCAGGCATTCTCCTTGATTGTCTGTGTTTGTGGTGTGTGTGTAACCATTTGAATGGCGCCTTCTCATGCTCCTCCCCCTATCCAGTACGTCCCATTAGTTAGTAGGGATTACTCTTCCCTACTTACTTTTGAGCCCCTCACGAAGGCAGGACTTGCTGCTTTTGTGGCCACTTCTTTTCCATTACTTCCAGAGGATCCGTCCTTATGTGATGAGTTCCTGGCCTCTTACAGCAAGAAGACAGGCGTAGTCCACGGAATGTCTATGACATTGACATCTCGAGGCTTAGGGAAGGCTCTATCTTTACCCTCCAAAGGAGAACCTTTTGTGACCACTCGTCAGCTCTTTTCTAATGAAGAGATTCTCAAGCTGTTGCAGAAGCAGACAAGGGAAGTCCTTGATGTTAAGAAAGTGATAAACTCTTCAGGAGTTTCGTTTTCTATGATCACTGATCCCGTATGGAAGACGATGTGTCAGTTCCTTCAGGACAAGTTTATGCCTGCCAAAACGCCATCCCACTATTTGTCCAAAGAGCTTTTCACAGCTTCCAGGATGGTGCTGAAAGGAGTTGCTATTGATTGGAGCACATACCTCCTTACTAAAATGGATCAGCATTTTGTTAAAGTCATGAGGGGTAATGTTACCAATGTTACCTACAGATCATATTTGTCTGCATTCTTGACCTATTCAGGTTTACAGAAGACTGTACCTCCACCTCCTCCATCAGATCCAGTACCTCCTCCTCCACCTTCAGAAGAGTCAGCACCTATTGACATTGAGGATGATGATTCTCCGCCTCCCTTGGTCATACAGCGCAAACGCTTGAAGAGGGTAGCGGATAAAGCCCCTGCTGTACTTCCCTCAGTGCCTATCCCTGCTACTTCTGGCAGTGAACTCCCTGGGTATCTCACTTGCAATAACCTGTTCCAAGCACATCGAGAAGGATCCTTGGAGATCTCAGTTCCTTCCCTGAATAGTCTCGTCTCAGGAGATGCCATTCCTTTCCTCTGCAAGGATATTCAAAGTTCCATTGAGTTGTCAGTGACAGCCTGTGTTCAACAGCTGTACGCATCTTTCTATGAAGAGCTCATGCAGTCCAAAGACCAGTTGCATAAGGCAACATCTGAGTTAGCTTCTGCTAAGGATACCCTAGCAGATCTATTTAAGCAAATGGAACAGCAAACCCAACTGGTTGCCACTCAAAGCGATGAGATTTCTTCCTTGAAGACCCAGTTATTCGAGGCTCAGTCACAAGTTACTAGCCTTTCAGCAGAGAAGGAGAGGATGTCCAGCGAAGCGAAAGAATTCCAAGCTATCTTAGATGACAAGCTTTTAGCTTTACAGACTGCTAATGACACAGTGGCCAACCAAGCCTCCCAAATCCAGCAGTTGCAAGATCAGCTTGCAAAGTCCCGCTCTGTTCCTCCAAGCCCTCCTGTTCCATTAATTCCTTCTCTTTCACAGCAGGATTTGGCTGCCCTACAGAGACAGGCTACTTTTTGCCCTCTATTCCAAGATAAAGTGGAAAGATTGCAGTCCAGAATGGACTTGTTATGGTCTACCTTTGAACAGTTTCAGGAATATGTCTTACCAGACCATTCTTTCTTTGTCCACTACCACTTACAGAAGATGGTTTTCTATATGAAGCTTTCCACGATGGATTTACCTTTTCCAGAGGATGGCTGGAGTGGGGCTTGGTCTGCTGAGTTGTTGACAGAAGTAGTCAGAATGGTCTTTGAAGATTCTGTCACGCCAGATACCATGTTGATGTCATACATGTATCTACGAGGAGATTTGTTAATCCCAGATGAGGTAGGTATGGCATGGTATGTGGGGGATGTGGTCTTACAGGCTGTTCTATATGTCAATCATTTGGAGTTGCGCATAGCTGATAGGTTTCAGAGTTATTCCTCCAAAGTAGCTGATTGTCAGGATAATTCGTGGCATCCCATGATTGATTCGGTGGTCCTAAATCAAAGACAAAACACAGCTCCTACCTTTGTACAGAGTACTAACCAACTGAGGATGGATCTCTTAACCTATCTTTCCAAACATAATCCATTTGATGCTACCTTCTTTGATGCCTATCATAGATGATCTCTCTTAGGACCTTCTGTTCCTACCCTCCTCTATTACCAACAATTGGCTCACCGCTATGCTATATATTTTTCCCTTTGTCAAACTAATTCCACAGTAATTTTACCACTTCTTTTCCAACCTTCATCTTTCCCTCAAATTCCTATTTTCACTTACTGTTCCTTTATTGAGGATAGGGTATTTTCCCCTTCTCCACCCTGTCCTTCACCCCTCATAAATGTTCCCTCTACATTTCCTATTTATCAGTTAACACCGTTCCTTAGTGATTCCTTACAAATTTCTGCCACTCCTTCTTTAACCTTTTCTTCCTTTTATGATTTTTCTTATCCTTCCCTTCATCCACTTTCCCTTATTCCATTACCCTCTCCTAACACTTCCATATCTCAACCACCTCAGTTGGTTAGTGACTGTGACGGTTTTGATAATCAGATTTCCAGAAGAAGGGGATGGAGTTCGGATGATTGCCTTACAGGACCGCAGATTAATTGGCCAGTAATTCCAGGAGAATGGACAGCTTCCAGTCAAGCTTATCAAAACTATGTTCATTTTGCCCAACAATATTCACAGTCTGCAGATCCCTCAGTGAGATTAACTGCTCACTTTGCTTGGTACCTGGCGTATATGCATAGGCACTCTCATACTGATTCAAAGCCTATTCCAAAGTTGTGCATGAATGTCAATGTTAGCATTGATTCCCAACAGTTGGAGATACTGTATTTTCATGCCCTCTGTTTGCCTAGCAGATACTTGGTCCTGTTGGAAAGGATGTGCTATCTCCAATTTTTCCAAAATCCTCCTAAAAACTTTGTAGATGAATCCTTATCTATGGATCGATTCCGACAACATCAATCTTTTAAGAGGGATCATCTTCATTGATACCTTTCCAATGTATGGTGAAAGCTTTTAATGAACAACTCTCTTTTTGAAGAAGTCATTCAGATGGTTGTGTTGTGTATTAGTGTTTGTGTTGTGAGTTCATTTATGTCAAACGAACGTGGTGGTTTCCTATTGGATTTTGTGTACGATCTATGTTTTGGAGATTTGTAAAGATGGGGTTGTGGTTGGAGAGTTGAAGCTGATGCTGATGAAGAAGAAGCAAACTCTTATATCCTTTACAAATTTGTGATGATTTTTAGTTTGATAAGAGGTGTTAATTTCAAAAGGGTTTTCCTTTCTTTGTATTTTTATATCAGAAACAGGTTATAAGTTGGGGTCGTGGTGGATGGATTCTTTGTGAGAAGATATTGAAGATCAAAGTTGAGCTCTTTTGAACTTGTATTCCCTTTTTCCTGGGTCGCGAGGACACTTCCTTATTAAGTGTGGGGATATGTTGAGTGTTGAAATGACTTGTTTTTTGGCTGATTTTTGTTGTTTTGGAGAGCTGAATGGTTGATTTTATGGGATGATTGATTGATTTGGAAGTGGTTTGAGAATGTTTTGGATGATATTGATTGTGTTTTGGAAGATCATGATGTTTGTTGGTGGTTCTGTGATATTCTGATAGGTTCTGAATGGTTCTGTATACCTTCTGTTTTGCTCTGTTTTGGTCTGTTTTGTTCTGATTGTCTTCTGTGAAGAGGGATAGAGTATTGATTGATGAAGAATGAGATATTGTGAAAGTTTATTGAATGGTTTGTGAGAGTTTGGAATGATTTGAGAGTGAGTTATGAAGTTTTGATAACCTTCTATAACCTTCTGTAGGTCTTCTGTAGAGCTTCTGCTTCTATTCTGTTTCTGTTCTGTTCTGTACTGTCTCTGTTCTGGTACTGTTCTGTAGACTGTTCTGTATGCTTCTCTAAGTGTTCTGTGGAATGTATGTGTGACTTTGGGAAAGTTTTCTAGCCTTGGAAAGAGGTGAATACAAGTGCAAAAGAGCTGAAAGAAGTGGAAGAAGTAGATGCTGAAGACTCAAGAGAAGACTAGAGTGAAGTGACAGTAGTGAGCTGTGAAGAGACACTGTAGTGGCTCTGGTGACCCTTCATATCAGACATACCTCTTGGGAGGGGTATCCACGACCTAAGAGTGATTTTTGAGAGTGATTTTTTGAGAGATTGTAGTGAGGACATGATGTATTATTGATGGAGTGAGATAGAGAGAGTCAAAGATAGCTAATTCTACTCAAACAGAGTGATTGTATATGAGAGATTGAGAGAGAAGACTATGAAGATATTGAAGATGAATACTATGTGATGTATTTCCATTCAAAGATGGTGTATTTCTTTGCTTTCTTTGTTCTATTGATGGATTTTGTGAAGATGTTGAAGAATATGGTGGATTGTATTAAAAACCGTGGGAGATCTACATGATGTTGCATGAAGATTTGTTGTGCCTGGTGTTCTTTTCTTCATTGTGATCATATGAAACATGATAAACAAGCTTGTTGATGTTACAAGATAGATTTTCTTGCAAGAGAATTCCTTTTTCCTTGGTGTTCCTCTCGGGGCTCCAGCATTGCTTTAATAGTTACAAGCTAAAAACGTGGGGTGTATTTTCCACTGAGTAGAAATTGATGCTTGTATTATGTGATGGAAGCACTTCTAATTTATTTTTTAAATATTAGCGTATTTTTTATACATGAGAAGTTACTTTTTTTTTTTTTTGTATTTGGTTATAAGGTTGATCATTCATGGCTTCAACAACTTGCATGAACGTCTTTGATTATGGGTCTAGCGAGAAGAAACTTTTGGGTTATGTTTGAGTTATGGTTGATTCCACATATAGTGCAATATGACAAGAGATTACACAAGATGAGTTTATATATGGTCCCTTTAAATTCATAATTGAAGATGAAGATGATGACAGTGGTTGCACCCTAAACCCAGTACAAGAAGAACGTTGGCATGTAGAGAATGTCAAGTTTATTGGTATAAAGAGAGATTCAAGCATGGTAGATAAGGTTGGGGATGAGGGCAGGCCTAGAAAACACATATATGAAGGCTTGAAGGATACTCTTGAGGACACTAACTTCAATGCAAGTGATGAAGGTGATCATAGTTTGCACAAGTCAGGTGACAACCTAAAGCATGTTAAAAGCATGCTCAAGACCACATTGATTTCAAAGTCTACTCTTGAAAGTTGGCTAAACCAATGTGAGAAGACTCGCAAGAAGTTGAGGGAGCGAAACCCACAAAGAGATGATAGGTTTGAGCTTGCCATAGAAGATCTTAATGGTGCACCCTTGGCTTGAGTATGGTGCTGTGAATGTGAAGCTCCTTACAGATTGGGAGTCATTGGCAAGCAATCTGCTTACTCGTGTCTTTCTAATTTCAGGAGAACCCATATATTAGAAGGCCAAGCACATCAAATAAGATATTTGAAAAATCAAGGGTTGAAGGTGGGAGCGACATCTAGCTCAAAAGACGTAGAAGAAAGCAGTGAAGATATTTGTCAAATCAAGGGTTGAAGGTGGGAGCCACATCTAGCTCAAAAGACGTAGAAGAAAGCAATGAAGATAATATGGTTGTGGTTTTAGCTCCAGTAGAGGAGATGGATATTTTTAATAGCACTCATGAAGGCAAGTGACATCTTTTTAACCATTGAAACCTCCAATAAAATGTTATTTTCATATATGACAATTATTGGTTTATGAAAGAGTTGAGCTTTATTAAGGTTTGGGTTTGTTTTAAAATCACTTTTGTATATGTATCTTAGGGCTAATTTCTAATCATTTTGGAGATTATTTTGTGAGTCTTGACTTGAAATCACACAAATAAGGTGAGCTTAATAGATCTAATGTCTTGTAGTTTGCAATGTTTTTTACTTTCAATCATGTAAAGGAAGTTTGTAAGATATTGAAAGTTAAAGCAAACTTTTTTTATGCAGGTGGAATGCAAAGGATGACACTCTTATTGGATTCTGTGGAAGTAAAGGAGAATGTCACCAATTCCTTACAAACGACACAATTATTGTGGGAGAGGGGTCACATGGTTATAATACAATAGTGGATGCCTTTCAAAATCATGTGGTGGAAAATTATGCAAGACTTTTGATAGTAAACCCTCTTCATGAGAGTCTTCCACGACTAGCTTTGGTAGTGCAAGTCACATGTATTCGCTTTGATAGTGTTTTTATTAGAAATAAATGGAATCTTGTGGAGCATTTATGGAGTGCAAAGCTAAAGGATACAATAGGTCCAATAATTGGGCATGCTTCAGATGGAGATAGTAGACAGTGCAAGCTCATGCTTGAAGATTACCTTAGAGAGCATAGCGACCAATTCTTTATTAATTGGTGTGGATGGAAATTAAGAGGGAGAACAGTGGAAGGGCATGTGTATGGTTTACATGATCAAGACTGTGTATATTGTGGAAAAAAGCTTGTTAGTCCACTTGATAGCCCTACTCGACAACTTGCGATTGGTAAAGTTTGGATTACACTCAATCATGTTGCAATGGTCTATAACTCATTTTCCATTGATAAACACAAGCTACATGATGGTGATATACAAAGAAATGATCGTCAAAATTGGGTAGTTGCCCAAAGGATTGCAAGCAAACAAGTGCAATGTTGTATGAGACAATTATAGAAGAAAGAGAGAAGTATGCAAGGAACTATGGCATATTTGCATATTGTGGCTGATTACATTGATGTTTTCCTATCACCGTATCTAAACTTGAAGGATCATGTGGTGATGGCAGCTAAGGTTAGTTTCTTCTTCAAGCTTTGGAGGTTGTGGATACATCAACATGCAACATACAACTTGAAGATAAATTTCATAAGTAGAGATGCCTACATAGATATTCAACTCTCATGCCATTTTGTTGTGCTTCTCATAAATGTTTTTCGTGACTTTTATCCTACTCTCAAGTGTCCATTGCATCTCACTGGATCGGATGCAGCTGAAAATTATTTTAGTAAAATTGGAGGTATGGTGGGACAAGAGAGAGCCTTTGACTTTGGAGATTTGTTGCATAGTGTTGGTACTTTGAATAAGATTTCCATGCATGAATGTAGTTCAGATGGCTAGTTTTCTCAAGGGCTCATAAAAAACAAGAGCATATATGGAAATGCTTGAATAAAATAGATGGAATTGTAGAAGTAGATTTAGGCAACTATCAATGTGTGTTTTCAGATGATGTAATAGTGGATGCCTTGAAAGAGGGCTTGCATCAAGCACAAATGTTGTGTCAATCATTGGGATTGAAACCTAGCAAAGAAGATAACTTGAATTGGTGGTTACACCCTTGGGAGGATACAGATTTGACATGGTCAAAACTAGATGCTGAGATGGGGGAGGTTGATGAGTATGATGACTTTGCACAACCAAGCAGTGATGACAAACAATTACAAGAGGTTCCAGATGGGGATGATGAGATCATTGCTCTTAGTGAGATTTGACATGAAATCGATGGGCTCTTGGATGAAGTTCATGACTCGGGCAGTACTGCAAAGAGACAGAAGATCAACCCAATAGTAGAAGTTGATGGAAAGTATATCTTTAAGTCCGCATTGGTCAGCCAATTGAATGGGAATTCAACATTTTCAAAAGATCGATTGACAAGAGTGAGGCAAGGTGTCTATTTCATTCATGAATCAAAATCACAATCATCAAGCAATGTGAATTTCTTTGGGATAGGTTGTGATTATGCTGTATATTTTGTGTATGACACACAAGATCAAGGTAGTATCAAGCATCCAAAGAGAGATGGAAAAGCCACAAACTTACATAAAATGGATAAGTCTCTAGGCACATGGTATCTTGGCCGAGTCCAAAAGATCAGGAAGAAAGTAGGACATAGATATGTGGATTATAAACGGGGCTTTGATTTGACAAATCGATCTCAAGGGATAGAAGTTCAACTTGGTTCGTACCAAAGGGTGAAAGGACAACGCATGTTCATGTATGACTTAACTGACTTGAATATGATTGCTATAGAGTCAGTCATCGCATTGGAAAATTTAACATACAATGCATCAAATGATAGATACCAACTAGATGAGAATGATTATAAGATATTTAATGACTTTCTCAAGCACCCTGAGTAATCATTTTTATGCTCAAAGTAAGTGATTTTAATCTATGGTAAGCTTTGTATTGCCTTTCTAAATAAGGTCATTACCTTTATTGTAGTGTCTTCTTTCTTGTAGGTAATGGATGTTCAAAGCTAGAACTTGGCAAGGTTGGGGTATACTCTTTGCAGCTGAAGTATTGCAATCGAAGAGTTCTTTTGAGATATCTTCAAACTAGTCATATGGCAATGTGCTACATTGATAGAAGTTTGTAGTTGAAGTATTAAGGTGATGTATCACTATTGCATCATGGTTGAAATATGGTGCATATATTGTAAGTAATATCTAATCTTTTTCTTTTGATTTTAGTTATATTATATACTTTGCACACACTATTGATGTGTGAGTGCTTGACGAGAGGAAATTTGTTTTTGTTTTGATTTCAGACCAATTTTGTGGCATTTTGATCTTTTGGGATTCTTAAGCAGGATACTGCATGGAGATGGCTAGCCATGGAAGCAATGAAGTCAACATACTTATGTATTATTCTTTTTTATAATATACAAAATTTATCATACTACACAATCCAAATGTATAAGACATGCTTTGGACATGTGGATCTTGGAGTCTTTTGTGTATAGCTCTATGTTGCAATGGTATTGTAAAAGTTTCATAATATTAACATTGTGTTTGGATATCCATCTTGGATCATTGTGAGAATTCCATGGCTAAAATATTGTATTATCATGTTGTAAGTTGAATTATATAGAAGGGGCCATGAAAATGCACATTCGATTCGAATTTTAGATTTATAGAGGGGATATAACTATTGCCTTCAAAATTCACAAAAGGGGTATATAAAATGGTGAAAATTTTTAAAAAATGGGTTTTTAAAGTATCCTTTGAACGCACATTATATAGAGGGCTTCTATAAGGTGACCCCCCCGAGCATACATCACATTTTTGGCAATAATAATGAGCATCTTTAAATAAAGTAGGCCACCCATTACAGAAATTTAGTGGTAAAAAATGGGGTCTCTAAGAACATATAACCTTGAACTTTCTCTCTCTAGAAAAATAGCACATTTTCTCATTTTTGGGCCAAAAAGTATCCCCATAGTATCCCCATCTGTACTAAATGGTCAAGATATTAAATCAACTTCTTTCTTGAGGTGAAAACAACATCATTAAATGCCCAAATTTAAAACTTTCGAAAAGTGAGAGTTTCTTCTAAAGCCTTTCCCAATTCTATAGCAATGGTGCAAAGTCCACCACACGTAGGTGCAATGGTGAATACAAACTTAAAGAATCTACCACACATAGGTACAATGGTGGACACAAACATGGAGCAACCTCCTCTCAACACCAATGCCAAGTATCACCTCCACATAGACGTAGAGAATGTTTATGCCCCATTACAAAAAAGAAGGGGAGGAAATCACATCTCAAAAATAGTGAAGATGCCACTATGTGAGGGAGGAGCAAGGCACGCCGACATTTGGTGTGATGGTTCTCTTTATCCCAAAGATCCTCACACTATTGGCACCCCACTCTTTTGAAACTCGACTACCCTTCTTAGGTTTGTCGGAGATGGCAAGAATGGCCTTCTTGGCTATCGCAAAGCTATCTATACAACACCTGCAATGGAGAGTGCAATGATGAACATCAAGAGCACAACCATATAACTTAAAAGGGAGAATGCAACCTCCAAGAAGAAAATATCAAATCCCAACAACAGGAGATAGAAAGGCTGAACAAGCAGTTGCAAATTTTGAGACAGAAGCAAGCACTGCTTGGCCCTCGACAAAGGAAATGAGAACTAAAGAACATAGAGGATTTGAAGGTTGGCTTTGGAGTTATGAAGAAACAAATAAGGGCTATCAAGTTAGGAATCTCTTGTGTTACTATTCTGTGCTTTTTTGTTGTTATGTCTCCTTGCTTTACATTGTCCCTCTTGTTTAGGGATGCGCTATAGCCAAACAAGGAAAATTGTAACCCCAATGTCAACCTTGCAAAGTGACTTAAGCCACTTGTTAGCTCAAAGATTGTAGAAGAACTCATACAGGAGAAGAAGTTTAAGGTAGTGCAGAGGCAAGTTGTTGAGAAATTTGTGAGCCAAAATACGATTTCTGTGGAGGGTATACAAAGCACCATGGATGAGAGTGGTATAAGTTGCAATGGCTATGGTTTCTTACAAAAAGAGGTTAAAAACTCATTTAAATCACAGGGTATTAAGCCAAAGCTCCTACCCACAACTATAGCAATCTGGAGACTTCAGAAATATCTTAACTTAAAGCACGAGGAGTATGTTGGAAAGCCCTATCACATCAATAGAGAGTTTCAGGTAAAACAATGTCTGGTTGTCTTGACAAATACAACAATATCTTCATGGATTTGGAGATACTATAGGTTCGAATGGTTGAGTTTTACAACATCTCACATGCAGAGACAAATGGAATATTGAACTTTACATTAAAGATGGATGAGTGTTAGATTTTGAAAGACGTTAAGATGGAGAGGATAGCCATTACATTGATGGACAAGGCAATGGCAAACATGCCAAGGAATGATCCCCGTTACTTCAATGTACAATCCAAAATGAATTTATGGTGGCTTGGGACATTTCTCATTATGTCAGAGAATTATGAAGCATTGGAATGGGTCTTTCAGAAGACTCCACTACTAGATGTTATTAATACTCAAATGAAAAGACAAAAGACACTACTGGTCCCAAACGGGGGTAACTTTCAAGTTACTTGGCATCTTGCATCAGACTTGAAGACTCTAAAGTGCTTATATAATTGTAACAGAGGCCCAGTCACCCTTACTTGCCTATATTGCATGGAGGATGCAAAAACACTTGATCAAAAGTGGTGGAAGAAGGTGTCAAATCGTCACCATTTTGACAAAGATTTCAAACCAATCTTTCATATACATCTATCGAATGTACATATATGTACAATGCATGCATTTTGTTGGGTGATTGAGAAGCTTATCAACCTGTACATTGGATTTGCTTGGAAGATCAGGAACCACACAGAACGAAAGAGGGGGATTGCCACTCTTGAGATGTTATTGGTAGACATGAAGCTTCTTCATGGAGAAGAGATACAAATTGTGCAAGATAAAAAAAAGTCAAACAACGAAATAGACATACCAAGAAAAGTATCTCTTGGAGGCGTCATCCCCATGCCACCATTCAACACATAGGCAATCAAAAAGAATTTTTTATTAAGCTTACTTAGCTCTTAACAAGTAGGTGAAAAAATGAATCGATTGCATGCTCCCCCTCATGGCTCTAAATACACCCTCTCTCTTTCACAAAGAAAGCAAGAAGCAAGACCTCCCGATGATGGAAATTTTTCTCTACTTCTCTTTTCCATTATAACTTGAGGAAAATACCCCTCTTCCACCTCATTTCCATTTTCTCTATCCCCTATTACGCCTTCCTTCCATACAACCATATTGCCAAGCGAAACACTGGTGAAATTTTTCTAGAGACCACCAACTCTCCTTTAACTACCACGTTCATTTTTCCTAACATCCATAGCTCCACAAGGTTGCAAAAATTCAAGAAGGCCATTAGAAGCAAGGAAAGCAAAGATCGTGGCCGATGGAGAAAATGACACAGTAGGAATTGTCAAAAACCCCATTACTACAAACCTAATAGAGGTAACATATTATTAGTTTGGAAAAAAATAATGTTTTATAAGCTTATCGCTATATTTGGCTTTAAATTATTATAAATGCATTTTAAAGAAAATGCATATAAACTACCGCTTAGAAAAGTAGCCTAAGTAATATAATAATTAACTATTCAGTGAAAATACTCTTTCACGTGGAAAAGGATTATATGCCTATCATTAAGAAAATATCTTAATTATGTTTTATTTCGTGATATTTATTGTTATTTCATTAATAATACATGTGATCATAATATTAGAAAAAAGGTAGACATTGTTAAGGAAGGGGATATTTTATAATTTTTCCTTGAAAGTGACTATCTCGATTTCATTTTTCTAATGATAAATAGAGGCATATCAGTTTTATAATAATTTATAGAAAATAATTTAAATAATATCATGAAATAATCAATGCATTAAATCAATAGAAAATTGTATAGGAAAATATATATACTAGATGTGCATAAATTAGGAGAGTGGAAAGATAATTCGATGTGTGAAAGATGAAAAAAAATTACACTTATGATTTTTGCATTGCCTAAAATAAAGTTTTTAGAAAAACAATGAGCATTGCACTTACGACATAACTAAATGAAAATTTATCTTTTTAGATAACGTTGAAAGTTCGACTGTTGGGACATCGTCGATTAAACCATAGAATATGAGTAGAATAAAATAGAAATTATTTTCTTGCTAAAAATACACGTAATGTTAATATTAATGATTATATTAGCAAGAGTGTCAATATCATGAGTTGACTCACGTATGAGTCAGCGAGAAAACCTTGTTGAAAATATTGAGAATGTTGAAGAAAAAACAACTATTAAATACTCGACAACTAGTAACATATACTAATGTGGAAACAAAATTGAAAAGTTTAAGGGATAAACTAATTCGTGAAACTTATGATAACCCAAGCTAATACAGCTATCGCTAGTCCAACTGAAATTCAGGAGAAGAAGCATCTCCTTAAGCAAGTTAAGTCACTGAAATTTGATGGCAAGGGCAAAGATGTTGAAGCTGATGCAGAGATTTGGATTGAGTCCATGGAGGACTACTTTACTATCATGGAAACTACCCCTGCTAATTAGGCTATGATCATCAAGTTGAAATTGACCGGTGAGGCACGCCTATGATGGAAACACTGGTGTAAAGATCAGGGACTTACTAAGATAGCTATTATGTGGAAAAAGCTGAAAAAAGCTATGTGTGGTTGATATTTGCCACCAGCTTACCGCACGCTAAAAATGAATGAGTTGTTTAACTTAAGACAGTTGGGAATGAGCTTGGAGGCATATTACTTAAAGTTTATCTCACTGCTTAAATATGCGCCTTCCATGACTATTGCTCAGCAGGTGTCTAAGTTTATCACGATTTGATACTCCTTTGAACACATGCCTTGAATCTATGCACCTAACTAATCTACAAGATGCTTTAATTTATGCAACACCTCTTGTTTAGAGATTCGGTCAAAGCCAAGGAATAATAGGCTCTAGAATCAAAACAAAGGGACTTCATGGGGCTATGTTAAGCGAGCCCAAGGTCAGTGTCTACTTTGTCAAGGAAAGAGGGCCAAAATAAATGCAGTCACAAACTTCATACATACGGGAATTAATTCAGGAGTACCTAGGTGTTTCCACTATAATGAGCCACGACACTTTAAAAGACAATGCCCATAGCTTGGCTAAATTTCTTGCTAAGGAAAGTACAAAGGTCAAACCCAAGCTTCAATTGCAAAAGGAAATGCATCTATTGTAATTCTTGAAGAGCTTGAAGAAGAGGAAAACCCAACTATGGAAGCCGATATGGAGAGGGCATCAGTTCACACCACCCTCCATAAGAAAGGCCCAAATCGCCAATTTTCAGTGATTCAAACACCAACAGAATATGGGGCTAAGTCCTCTAAAATTCTGATTGATTGCGGAAGCACACATTTGTTCATGTCACCAAAGTGGGCCAAGAAATTAGGTATAAACACAATATCTACATCTAGGTTGCTTGTGGAACTTGCTAATGGAAAAGAAATCCTATCTATGCAGAAAACTTGCAAAGTGACATTTAGCTTAGGAAGCAATCTCTCTACAATGGGATTTAGGATCATGAATTTAGGGGCCTATGAATGTCTATTGGGTATGGCTTGGCTAATCCCTAATGGCACACATTCACTGAAGAAAAGGCTAGGTGGCTTTTCAAAACCTAAAGGGGGAAAAAGTGATAACCCAAGGTGAGGCAGAAAAACCCAAGGTTCAACTAGCCAAATCATCTTGCATAATAAAAGGGTTAAGAAAAGGATTACCTGTGTATCTCATAAAATTAAATAAGGTTGATCAGAATAAACAAGATGAGGGAGAGCCATATCGGCTAAAGGAATATGATGACATCTTCCCAAAAGAGCTAACTGAATTATCACCTCGAAGAGAAGTCGATCATGAGATTAGACTTGAGCTAGAGGCCGTTCCAATCACAATGAGTTCATATAAAATATCTATCCCTAAAGCAATAATTGAGCTGAAAGAGCAACTCAAGTAGTTACTGGTACTAGAAGATATAGGCCTTATACTGATGTTGAAAGCGACGAAAATGTAAATAAAGATTTGCCCCCGTTGTCGCAAAAAGGGTCATTATTAGCAACGCCATAGAACGGTCAGTATTAGCGTCATTATCAGCATCTCTATTTGCATCGGTATCAACATCACATTTACCGAGGCAAATAATGATGTTGATAACGACGCTTTGCGATGCTAATAACGATGCCAATAACGACACGTGTAGTAAATTTGTGATGCTAATAGCAACAATAACAGGGAAAAAAATTTGTGGCAGGGCAGCAAGCTACCCTACCATATATAGCACTAGGTGCTTTATTTGGGCCATTCAAAATAGTTTCTGCACTGTGTACAATGCTCATGTAAATAAAGACAAATTGTACTTAAATCATAACACTGATACATGAAATAAATATATGATCGCATAATGAAAGCGACTAGTACAATCATGGCAAGATATCACTAATACATAGAAAATGTCTACACATATCACGTGACCAAAAAAGAAGGGTGTGTGAGCTCCAGGGATCCAAGAGCGAGCTATTGATCATCACCATCCGAAAGCTCATTCCACCGCAAAGGAGCA